>NC_137971.1:72979574-73289574 GCF_963924665.1 Micromys minutus | reverse complement strand
GAAAAGTAACAGGCAGACTTACCCAGATCCTAATTCTGTGAGCTATAGTAATGACTGGGATGGTAAGACAGTCCCCCTCATGCAACAGAGGCATGGATGCTATGAGGAACCAAACTCTTTGAAACTGGATTCAAGGCCAACTCTACCAGATGGAACTCAAGTTTACTACTCTTAACTGGATCAAAACCCTATGGCTGGCTTAGTCACAGAACTAGGGGAGAACCTAAAACTACCATTTTGCAGAAAGGAAATAGTAATGAACTTATACTTTAGCTCTTTTCTTTATTCATATAAATTACTGAACCTCTCAGTCCTCATCAGAGATGCTTCATTTATATAGATCTAAAAATTCATACACACAAATGTGTTTTGACCAAGTCCATTGTATTCCCTCCCTTTCAGTTCTTCCTCTGTTTCTCACTATCACTATTTCTTTCCAGTTCATCTTTTCTCCATTTCTTTTATAACTCATAAAGTCCACTTAGCGCTGCCAGTATCTGCATGGGAATGGGGCCATGTAGTACTATTGCTGAAGACAAGGAGTGTTTACTGGCAGGAACCAGATATGGATGCCTCCTCAGAGGCTCAGCCAGAGTCATACTGATACAGCTGAGCATGCTTGCAGCTAACCATTAGACTGAACATAGGAACCCGAATGAAGATGCTAGAGAAAGGACTAAAGGAGCAGAAAGGGTTTGCAACCACATCGGAAGAACAACATTATCAACCAACCATACCCTCCACAATTCCCATGGACTAAAACACTAACCATTGAGCACACATGGAGAGACCATGGCTCCAGCTGCATATGTAGCAGAGGATAGCAGTGTCAGGCATCAATGTGAGAAGAGACCTTTGGTCCAGTGAGGGTGCATTTCCCACTGTATGGGAATGTCAAGGCACTGAGGTGGAGAGGGTGATTGGGAGAAGGAACATCTTTGTGGAGGTAAGTTGAGGGGAAGGGGGAATAGGAGCTGGGGTGGGGCAGAAGGGGATGGCATTTGAAATGTAAATACAGAAAGTATCCAATAAAATAATTTTTTATAAAAAGGAGTGCAATTGTCATGTTATGCCTGGATGTTAGCATCTCACACCTCTATTTTGGAGCTTTTATATTTTTTTTCCTGAAATTTGTTTTTTAACCTTTAATAGGGAGATATATTTGTCCGATTTATAGCTGGATGCCCAAGAACAATGTATTTTCTGTATTTTCATCTGTTACAAGTATCTACAGTCACTGGTAACTACTGAAAAGGAAGCTGTTTTGACTGAGCCTCACGGCAGCACCAATGTAGTGGCATAATGCTACCTCTGTAGGAAGGAACTAGATGAGCACATCATGTAAGCAGTTTCTCCACCAGGGCCTGTGACCTCCTCAGGCAAGGACTTTTGGCTGGGCTTAGAGTATCAGATGTGAATTTCTTCTTGTGGAGCAGGCATCAAACCCAAATCGAGAGCAGCTGGTTACCTCCATAACAGACTAGCCAGTATTGCGTCACTGGGCTCATCCTGCTTGGTTAGTTGGTGTTGTTGCATACAGGATGCACAGCTGAGTATGACACTTCTACCCCAGCAGCTTGTGTAGCACCTTCTGGAACACTGAAAGCTACCCTGAAGATAAGCTATTAGCCCCGTTCCAACTTGAATTCTCTATGTCCTATGACTAAGGCATTTGGTATCTTCAGCAATAGGGTCTTACCACCTAGTCCTGGTGGGGCAGTCAACGACAAGTTGCCTATATTGTTTTGATGGCTTCCTGAGTCTCCCTGACCAAAAATGTAGGGAGATACTCCACCACTTATAATGGGATTTTTGCTTAACAATCCATGGCTTCTGAGAAAGATCTTTCCACTCACACAAGGTTTTTGACTTCAAAATATTCTTAAAAATGGTTTTACTTTTGACTAGTTTACCAATAATCAAGATTACTTATGACTTTAAAACTATTAGTTTTGGCTGATTCTACTCCCTCACCTCTTATTAAATTCCTATTTAAAAACCAATGCTTCCTCCATGGTAGCTGTCTTAAACAATTTCCTAAGACACTATCTTCACTCCATTAGCTACCGTTTGGGAAGTAGAATGGGTGAGTGCCAGTGTATTTTAACAGGACAGGATATTGTATATTGAAAAACAGATATCTGAAAAAATATTTTTAGGAGAGTTTTAATGAATATATGTACTCAAGAGTAATTTGCATATAATATTGCCTTTGAATGTATGGAGTTAAATGGGCAGAATTTGCTGGTACAAAGAGCATACAGCAAGTAGTACAGTATTTGGACTTGGGAACAGGACAAAAGGAAGATATGATGCATTTTAAACATAAAGATCTTGAAAGGGAAGACTAGAATGGGATATGATAGGTACATGTATAACAGATACCTACATGAAAACCTATGTTACATAGAGAAAGTATGTGACATATATCCATCATTTTGGATTTGACCTCTGCTTTAGGTTTTTCTGACTGAATTAAAGATGCAAATGTTTAGAAAATGATCAATACTGAAAGAGAATAATACACCTCTGAGATGTAGACAGACTCCTAATTATTATGTGATGATCACATCTGAAGAAAATACAAGTTTAATGATGATGATTGTTAGCATAAAAATTAGAATGCATGCATGTAAAGAATGTATAAATATATAAGTGAAACCAAAAACTAAACAGTCATCTGTGAAAAATATCATCAGTACACATGAAGTATAATTAAGTTCCTTAATTTGTAAAGCACATAAACAAACAAGAAAAAGCAAAGACTTCAACAGAAAAATAGTAATTGCTTAATATTAAGAGTTAACAAACATGACAACTGGTTTAGTTTTGGAAGGATGGAGACATACACTTAAGCAGTGGGTGACATTTTAAGGATATAATGACAAGATTAAAATGGCATGAGATGGAACCTGAATAATTTCAAGTTTAAAACATTTGCTGTTTGTAGTAGTGGAACTTGAGTCTATGGCCTTGTACATGCTAGACAAGTGTACTCTTGCTGAGCTATGTCCTGAGGTATTTTTTTTAAACTATTTATCAGGAACAAAGGTTCTTAGCTTGCTTTTCCTTTGCAATGACAAAACACTGACCAAAACCAGCTTGAGGAGGAAAGCGTTTCTTTCAACTTAGGGTCTTTATTTTTTCATTAAGGGACGTCAGAGCAGGAACTCAAGGCAGGAACTTGGACGCAGGAACTGAAGCAGGGGGCATGGAGGGGTGCTGCTCACTGCCTGACTCCTCATGATTGCCCAGACTGCATTCTTATCACTCCCAGGACCACCTGTGTAGTGGTGGTACAAGCATAGTTGGAGAGACCCTTTCACACCAGTCATCAATTGAGAAAATGTTCTCATAGACTGCCCAGAGGTCAATCTGATGGAAGCAATTTGTCAATTGAGACCACCTCTTCCCAGATGACTCCTGCTTGTGTCAGTCTGACAAACAACCAATCAGCACACAGGGGTCTCTCAACATTGTCTAGACTGGCCTTAAATGTACAGCCCTCTGCCTCAGCTTTCTAAGTAAGTGGGGTTATAGGCTGGGACCAGCAGCTTTTTAAAATAACAAAGTAGCCATTGTTATATACTGTCTCCTATGCTTATGTTTTCTGGAGAGCTGGGATGGCCCAGGGGATTTCCTGGTAGACTGAGCTGTATCCCCAGCTCCTGCCTTTCTGTCGATCTTATCTCTGAGTTGCTGGATTATGGATAATTTTCTCTTTATTCATCTTTATGTAAACTGTTTTCTAACATAATCATTAACTGAACTTGAAATAGAGTAACCAGTTATGTGCTTTCTTTTTTTAATGAATAGCACCCAGTGCTAGCATGGCTGTTCTAGCTGATTATTCTGGTCCTTTCATAGTCGAAATTTAATGTTTTTCACAAATAAATTTAATATTAAAATTGTCTGTCTGTCTCTTCTCCTCCCTCTCTCCCTCCTTCCCTTGTTCTTCCTTCCTTTGTTTCTTTGTTTCATTGTTTGTTTGTTTGTTTTCTCATACAACAGGTGTCTACTGAGCTTTCCCTTCCTCTATTCCTTCCAGCCCCACCCCTTCCTTCCCCTCAGTTCTCTCTCTCTCCTTCTCTCTCTCTCTCTCTCTCTCTCTCTCTCTCTCTCTCTCTCTCTCTCTCCTTCCCTCCCTCCTTCCCTCTCTCCCCCCTTCTCTCTAAGAAAGAGTCTCACTAGCCAGAAGTGGTTTGGAACACACTGTGGAGACCAGGTTAACCCTGAACTCCCAGCCCGCCCCTGTCTTCCAAGTGTTAGGACCATAAAGGTTTGGGTTTCGGTGCCATCTTCACAATTCTCTTTTATTAAATTAATCATAAACTTTATGAAGATATACGAATACACACAAGCATATTTATAATGATGCTGATATTTGCATTTACACTGTGCACTTAAAATGTTCAAGAAATCAGGGTGAAAATATTAATATGAGAATATTTAGATGACTCTGTAGGATGATTTTAAGGTACCCCCCACCAAAGCCATCCATGATCAGACTAGCTAGGAACACCCTGTGGAACAGAGCTAAACCATATTTTCAGAAGTTAGCAGCCAATGTGCACTGCCATGGTCCAGTGAGCAGTGTTTTCCAAACTTGTTCTGCCACACAGTTTACTTCTGTCTCAATATTTCTATATGAGTCATGTTTGGAGGATTCACGCTTGGAAACACTGTAGTACAGAGTCACTGGAATTGTCCTGCAGAGCTTTTCTTGACATGGTAAGGTACGCACAACACATATCCAATGATAATAGTGACTACAGAAAGCCAGGGACAATTCAGTCCCGTTCATGGAAAATTGAGTGCACAGAAAAGACTGGACAAGAACATTAACTGCAAAATATTAAAAGGGGCTACATCTGGGTAATGAAAAGTGGGTAATTTTTATTCTTCTTTTTACTTGTACATGTTGAATAAGGCTTCACAATGAACATATATTACCATTGAAATAAAGAAAGCGATAAAAGTTATAAAAAGGATGCAGAAGAATATGCAATGTATTGTTCATCTGTGTTTTCTGGAAAAAGGAGATTGCAAAGCAGTTTGTTTATTACAATTTCTTTTTAAAAATGCTTACCCTTACGGATAGCTGTGCAGAGAAGGAGTAAATGCACCAAGATATTTAGTTATATCTGGCAGTGTAGATAATTTTAAAGACATTTGCAGGAGAGGATATATTAACTTTTTTCTACAATGAATATTTCACTTATTTTAGTTAAATATAAACACAAATATGTGTTTCTGGAAATACGTAAATAGAAAACAGGCACATATTACTTACTCCTTTCATTTCTTTTTAAAATAGTATTTTATTTATTTTTGAGAACTTTTTATATGTATACAATGTATTTTATCATATCTACTTCCACTTCTTTCTAACCCCTCATGTAGCTTCCCCCACATCATGTCCCTTTTCAACTCCATATTGTCTATAAGAAATATATCCCACTGAGTCTAATCAGTATGTCTGGTATATGAATTGGCGTGAGGTATGTGTATGAGTGTGCGGCCATCAATAAGAGCATGTGCAACCTATCAGGGGCCGCATACCTAGAGAAAACTGACTCACACTCCCTCAGCAGCCCTCGCTGACATTGACCTCTGGGATGTAGGTATAAGCTACTGCTCTAGACAACATATATTACTGACTTGTTGGGCTCTGCAAGTAAAATTTAAACTTCTATTCACCTTTAAAGCTGTTCTTCCAAAGTGTATCCAGTACAGGTATCCAGGAAGAGTAAGAGAAATTACATTAATTGGGAGGCATGTTAGTATACATACTAATTTTTCTCACCTTAAATGTCTTTTGCTGACTGTGTATTTAATGATGTCCATGCTGTGTAAAATATGTATGTGTGTGCATGTGTGTGTGAAGGAGTATTTTCCTAAAGCAGACATAGGTGAAGAGATGTTCTGCTAAGGCAGACTCATGAAGGAACATTTCACTGAAGCAGACACGAAAGGATGTTCTGCTAAAGCAAGAACATAAAAGGACATGTAATGAAGGATTTTTTGCTAACAACATGCATGTATTGGTCTGTCTTAAATTGTGTAGTTGAGCTCCATTTATTAGAACTCCATGGAGAGAAACACCAAAAAAAAAAAAAAAAAAAAAAAAGGTAAAAACAAACAAACAAAAAACTTCTGGTGTGCTGAAGCTTCTGGCCGCTTCCACAGATTTGGGTTGATTGGCAGAGAGAGGTCAGCTGAGACAGATGTACGTGTTGAGAGGAAAGACCCATGGAGGACATGTGATGTTTGTAAGACTGTGAGGTGGGTGGCTAGTAGAGCTAGCTGCACAATGCTTCTTGGTCTTGTGTCTTTGCTGATGCTCACTTTGCTGAGAGATGAGAACTTCTCCTGGCATTCCTCCTGGTCCCTCCTGTTGACTCTTGCTGCTTTGGCTGAGGCTTGGCTGTCTCTGCTAGGCAGTACCACCACTGCTGATTTGTGCTTGCTATCCTGACTACCAAACTGGACAGCTGGTGCCTCCGTGAAGTGTTTGCAAGTGGATCGAGCTGCCACTGCTGACCTGTGAACTGAACCGTTGACTTCCTGACAATGCAGATGAGATTTGCTCCAAAGAACAGTATTTTTATACAGGTCCACTTCCCCTGTATCCATTAATTTCCACTAACTCTAGATGGGAGGTTAAAGCATTTAAGAACAATCATTAAAAGTAGCCTTTGAAAAAAATTAAAGCTACACACCTCCTTCCCCATGTCCCTGCAGCATTTGTTGTCTGTCAGATGTTTTCTTGATCTCAATCATTCTGACTGGGACAAGATGAAGTCTTGGATTAGTTTCGCTTTGCATTTCCATAATTTTTAGGGGCAATACTCTCCCGCCCCAGAGACATTTCCTAGCCATTTTTACTTATTCTTTTAAGAACCCTATTCAGATCATACTTGCCTCCCTTTTATCTGGATAATTTATTATGTTGATTCTTTGGTATATTTTTTTTTCTAGATTTTGGCTAGTGATCCCCTACCTGATACACAGCTGGCAGAGTCTCTCCTGCTCAATGGCCTCCCTTTGACTTGATTGCTTATTTCCTTAGCTGTAAGAGGTGCTTCAGTTTTATGAGGTTCCATTTGTCAGCAGATGGCCTTAATTCCTGGGCAGTTGGAATCCCATTCAGAAAGTCTTTTCCTGCCCTTATATCATAAAGGGTTCTACCTATGTGCACTTGCAGAGGTTTCAGACATTCCGGTTTTGCATCTAGGTCTTTCATCCTTTTGGATTTGGTTTTTGTACAGCATGACAAATGTGGGTCGTATTTCATTCTCCCGCATATGGACACCCAGTTTCCCCAGCACTATTTCTCGAAGATGCCGTCTTTTTTCCAGTGTGTATTTTTGGCGTTTTTGTCAAATATCAGATATCTCAGGATCTTTTAACTGTTAGTAACTTAAAAAAGAAGTTTCAAATTTATTTTATATATGTGAGTACAATATCACTTTCTTCAGACACACCAGAAGATCCTATTACCATGTGGTTGCTGGGAATTGAACCCAGGACCTCTGGAAGAGGAGCCAGTGTTCTTAACCATTGAGCCATCTCTCTAGACCTCCTGTCACTGTTTTTCTGAAGTAAAATGCAAACTTCTTGTTTCTCTGGTATCACCCTAGTGCTTAAGAAAATACAAGTCACATATTAATTAATATTCAATTATTCAATTATTGCGTTTCACATCACTATAAGAAAATAAATGAGATACTTGAATTACAAAAAGTAAGGGTTTATACTCACTTAATGTCTATGAGTGAGTGGTAAGATTTCACCAGGTAGGGAATGTGTGGCCAAGAGAAGTTGCTCACTTTATGGGCCAGGAAACAAAGAGAAAGAGGAAGAGAAAGAGTGGGATCTCAGAGTCCTCTCGAAGAGCATGTCTTTGTGCCCTAAGGTTCTTTAGCAGTGGTTCTCAAGTTTCCTAATGATGCAACTTTTTAATGCAGTTCCTCATGTTGTGGTGACACCAACCATTAAATTATTTCATTAGTACTTCATAACTATAATGCTGCTGTTTTGCTACTGTTATGAATCACAATGTAAATAACCAATATGCAGGTCTCAGAGAGGTCTCAACCCACAGGTTGAGAACCGACTTTATAATGTCCCACCTCTGAAAGATTCCACCACTTTCCAATGATGCCATCTTGGGGACCATATATTTGATACAAGGGCATTTCACAAGCATTCTCAAGGCACAGCAAAGGTATGACTTACAAAACAGCATCTCATATTCTTTTTCCATACTCCCTTGGAGCAGTGACTTAATATGCTTTCATGGGCAGTGAGAACTTCACAATGATTGTAGATACACATTTATCCATTAACTCATCTCACAAGTATCTAGGAGTAGGAAGTGATGGGGTCAAATAGATGAGTCAAGCTCTGCTTCTCCCTTCTGAAGGATGTGGGGCAATAATGTGCAATTTATTTTAAGCATCATTTCTATGTTGCTGCTGAAACAAGATTGAGGCATATGTTGGCAGAAGATGAAACTCAGTAGGCAAAGACTGTATCATGGAGCATTTGACTTCCTACATGGATTTGAATTTCCCAGAAACACCTGTAATAATATAATTCATGCATAAGTTGTCAATAAAGAAATCCCCTTAGGGGCAGAGAGATGGCTTATTAAAGTGTGTGAGAAAGTGAGTTGAGATCCCCAGCTGGGCATGGTGGCATGAATTGCAACTCAGTGAGACCAGGTGGGGTGGGGTAGAGACACACATACCACTGAAGCTCTTTGGTTGTTCATCTTAATCAAATATGTGAGTTCCAGGTTCATTGAGAGGCTGCCTCAAAGAAAGAAATAGAGACTGAGCAGTTACAGTGTCTACTACACGTCTGGCTTTGGAATTCAACATATAGGGGACAGCAGATACAGTTAAAATTTCAACCAAAGATAATTCACTGTCTTACCTGTTTGGCTGTGATATCACTGGCAGCCACAAATGAAGATGACATTCTCACATTGTCCTATAATGACTTAGAGAAGAGGCAACAAGGTCTGGAAGGAAGCTGGAGATGCAGATACAGTCATGGTAGCGACAGGGTAGAGAGACAAGGAGAAGAGGTGAAATCTGGATGAGTTCTTGGACTTCTAACATGAACAAAAGAGAGAGAGACAACTCAGGCTGCTGCTGCTGCTGCTGCTGGTGGTGGTGGTGTTGTTTAAACCAGGAGGAAGGACTGTAGGGATGTGAGGAGAAAGCTGGGGGAATCCTGTGTTTCAGGCCACAATCCAGAGAATGTCTTTTCTGCATTCATTTTTATTACATATCTACTCCAAGAACATTTCCAATACATTGAGAGTTGCTTCGATTTAAAATTTAACAGAATGTTGAGATTAAACAAATAATGAGCATACCACAGCTTCCAAGACAGAGTTGTTTTTTCTGCCATCATTTCTGCACTATAACTCTTTCCCCACCCTGCTCCCTTCTTTTTTTTTTTTTTTTTTTTTTTTTTGCTTCTCTTGTTGCCATTTTACATCCCTTCATTAACTCCCTAGGCCATTTACCATCTTGGTTAAAAGTTTCCCAGAACCCTGCCTTTGTTTTTATTCCCTGCACGGCTGCTATTGGAACTGCCTAACTCTGCAGAGCATGCACAAAGCTTTTCCACAGGATCAAACTGTGCATCTGTCTGCACTGATGGTTTCTGTGTTGGTTGTGTTCCCCCGAGAGCTTGTGGCCTGAAACACAGACTTTGATATACAGTGACATTGCTTATGGGGTTGAGGATGTCCTGTGTCTCAGGTGTACAGATGGCAAGGTATTTAAGTTTCAGAGAACTGTCGCTTCTTAGAAGATACAAACAGTTCATAGTGATCATTGTTAGCTATTGGATTTTCCAGTTCCTAGATCCCCTGGGTTCTCAGGCCTGTGCTCACAGTCGCCAGCTAGAAGCTCATCTCTGGAGGCCTCCTGGGGAGGCAGGAACAGAGCAGGAACAGAGCTGGCAGAAATATTGCTGGGTCCTTCAGCAGGCTTCCTACCTACAATTTTTTTTCCTCATGAGTGACCTCACATGCCCCTTTCTACTCTTCTTCCTTCTTGTTTATACCTTTTTCTTGTCCAGATCTACCTGCATTGTCCTGTAACACCTGTGAAACATCAGAGGATGCTATGGAGCTGCCCTCAGCAGGAGCTCACGGAGGCAGGCTCCCTTTCTTCTAAGCCATTAGCCACCTCCCACTCAGAAATGAATCCTGCAAGGAGCCCGGATAGCACGCACAGCAGCTAACTCTGCTTGTGACCTGCTTGCTAATTAGTTACAGTTATTTTCTGCCCTTTTTTTTTGTCTTGTGCAGGTCATAAGGTTTTGCTTTTCCTCTTGTGGGTTCATTAAAGCAAAAACTCTCAGCTTCCTCTTTTGACCATGGTTAGTAAGCAGCAAGAGATGCTACCTTGGGCCAACCAGGTTCTAGTTACAAAAGAAATCTTTATAAGGCTTCTAGGTAGAGTTGGGGCAGTCTTACTGGATGGCCAGTTTCTTGCTCTGTCATCCAGCTGAGAAGGGAAAGCTAATACACTGCTACTCTGAGGTTAAACATGTTCTGTAGCTTTGGATGTAGCAATACCAATACTTTCGTTGAATAATTTTAAAACATGAACACAAAGGTTGCACATGAGCTACCTATGCACTGGCTTATCTGAGAACAAGATATAAAGGAGACCTATGACAGTTTAATTACATGTTGTATGTATGCATGTATATATGTATGTATGTATTCATGTAGATTTATGAACACGAAAGTAGAAGTTCATAGAGGTTAGAGGCCAGAGGCATTGGATCTTCCAGAAGCTGGTGTCATGGACAGTTAATGAAAGACCTCCGAAGGGAGACCCTCACTCAAATCTCAGGAGAGGCGCGCACCCAGCGAGGCACCGAGACCAGACTTGCTGCAATCGCATGAGGAAGTTTATTGAAAGTGAAAGAGTGAGATCTCAGGCCAGCATGCTGGGGTCGAGACTCATACACCACGCAGGGGTAGAGGAGTTCGACCCCGGCCTGAACTTGTAACAGGCTTATAAAGGCAAAAATTACAAAGGAGGGGGAGGACAGGCGGAATGAGGAAATTCAAAGGGGAAGAATCATACTTTTTTTTTTATCAGTACACCCCCAGGCACACCTAGGGCGTTGGGACATTCCACAGAGGTCATCCGGACCTTCTGTGGTATTTTGGGAACTCAAATCTCAAGAAAGTGGGATTTCCTGGGTGGGATTTCCTGGGAGCGGCAGAGGAAATCCCTAGGGCAAGGAATCAGTGTCCTTTGACAACCTTTTACTCTTCATCATGAGCTATCTAATATAGGTGCTGGGAACTGAGCTTGGGTCTTCTGGAAGAAGATCACTAGTTCCAGATGTTACAATGGTTAATCATTGTCAACTAGACTGGGTTTGGAATTATTGAGAGAAGATGCATCTCTGGAGGTGTCTGTGATACTGTTCTTAGAGAGGTTTAACTGAGAAAGGGAGACCCACTCTACATGAACCACCCCACCCCAAAATCCTAATCTGAATAAAGGAACTAAAGAGGAAATGAGCTGAGCATTGGGCTCATCTCTTTTTGCTTCCTGGCTATGGATTCTGTAAGGCACTGTGTCACACTCCTCTTGGTATACTTTCCTGCTATGATGGATTGGATCTCCTCAAATTATGAATAAACCCATTTTTCCTAAGTCATTTGTATTGTATCTTTTGTTGTGTTGATGAGGAAAAGCAACTCATACAGATGGTATTTCCAGTAGACAGCTTTGAGTTGTTTCTTTAGGCAACAAAAACATGTATCAAATGGCACTTTGGACCAGTGTTATAGAGGGCTAAGGAGAAGCTGGGGTCTATGTCTTCTTATTTACAGAGGTGCCAAGCATATTTTTTTCACCTTCATTTTGGCCTCCTCACTGAGACTTTAATTTCAAGGACTGTATGCTTTCCCATCTACTGTGATCATTTTCAAATATGTTTATTTTTGTTTTGTTTTGTTTTTCTCTCCTCAAATCTCCAGATCAAAATTTTTTTGGGGAAGGGGTGTTGCTGTCCTCTGATGCCTAGACTGAAATGCATATGCATGTTGACTTAAGTACAGAAATGTAAGTTTACGTTACCTGTAGGATGGGGCTTGGTTGAAGCAGACATTATCCTCACATACTCAGGCTTTCAGATGTGCACCAAGGCCAGGTGTGAGTAGGCCACTGAGGTTTTATTCCCTGAGTGTGATGGTCAGCTTTTCTAGTCAACCTGATGGGGTTTAGAATGATGCAGGTACATCTGAGAAGACGAAGGGAAGGGAAGGATCTACCTTGAATGTGGAAGGCATACTTTCTGTGCTGGGCCTCTGGTCAGAATAAGAAGGAAAAGCAGAAGGGCAGGGGCACCAGCATCAGCAGTTTCTCTCTCTGCTCTCTGCCTGGCTATGGATTAAAAGGCTCCTGAGCCACACACTCCTGCCTCCATGATGTAAGCTGCTCTGCTCTGACATGTTTTCAGGACATGAAGGACCAGGTTATCTGAAACCAAAGTGAAGTGGCTCTTACATTCTTCCTGTCAATCAGAATTGTGTCATTGTGACACAGAAGTAACTAACAAACTCAGTGTGCATCCTCTCTACCCAAAGCTATGGGCAAACATCTGCTCCTCCAAACGTTCACTACACAGTGGTGGCTGAAGGGCAGCAAACCACAGTAGACACGCCAGGGTAAAAGGGGATGTGTGAGTGATGCTCCTCCAGCTCCCTTCCATGCAGTCATGGGGTTCATGCAGTCTTCTCTGTGCTTCAGATACAGATCCCTACAGTCAAAGTTGGCTTTTGGAGCTTATTGACCCAATGGACTTTTGGGCATATTCTCCAATGGGAATGTCCCAGCAAAGTGACAACTGTACTGTGTTTCCAGACAGTTTCAGAAGTCAGATCTCATTCTACCACAGTGATTGTGATTCCAAATTAGTCACATCCCATATCAGGAACCAGATGCATGGGCTGTACTTGCATATGAGAAAAATGTCAAAGGGTTTATGGCCATGAAAAGCTGTTACAAAATGTTATTTTTAAACATTTTATCTTATGGTAACTATCTCCTTAATTACAAGATGCACTTAATTACACGATATCCCCAAGGATTAAGAGACAGTGGACTGTGCCAAAACAAAACAATCCCCCCCCCCCACAAAAATCCCTTCATTCATGTGGTAAATTGAATTTGCTTGGCCCAAGGAGTGGCACTAGGGGGTATGGCCTTGTTGGAGAAAGTGTGTCACTGGGGGTGTGTGCTTTCCGAGACCTTTCTCCAGCTGCCTGGAAGCCAGTCTTCTGTTTGCCTTGGAAACAAGATGTGGAACTCTGAGCTCCTTCTGAACCATGCCTGCCTGGGTGCAACCTTACTCCCATCTTGATGATAATGGACTGAACCTCTAAACCAGACCCAATTAAATGCTGTCTTTTATAAGAGTTGCTTTGTTCATGATGTTGGTCCACAGCAGTAAAACCCTAACTAAGACAATTCAGAATTCCTGATTCCTACCCTGCCCCCATCAACACAGGGAAAGATAGGTTGGCAACAAAGGAGAGATTGTTAGTATCACTTTGTCAATCATATGGTCCCTCTCAAAAATCTTAAAGTCTGACATTATAGTGTAAAAACAACACAGTATGGAGTATGGCTGTGTTTCAATTTTTCAATACAACTTCACTTAGAAAAACAAAACAAACAGTGGGCCAGATTTTCTTTCTAGGACAGTCTGTTTAACTCTTGGGATAGATTGTAGTTATTTGTTGAATTCTACATCAGATATGGAGGAGACATTATACCGAGACAGAGGGCTGGAAGTAATGCTGATGTCTGTAAGTATGATTTGAGTTAATTTTAGAAGCCTTGTTCTATTAACCTCTGAGGATGGTTAGTTTACAGTCTGAAGCTAATCCTAAATTTGCATTATGGTCAGTATACTAGATACTTAATGACTGTTCAATCTTAGATGGAGGATGAAAATAGTTTTCTCTTTCAGGTCTTTAAATATTCTTTTAATTAATCCTTAAATAATCTCTCAGTCAAAATTGTGAAGCATGTTTGAGTCCAGGGCTTTAGCCCCAATACAATGTCTCGGTCAGATTACAACAGTTCCTGTGTCTCAAGACACAGTATAGGAATGATAAAACTTTTAGTGGGAGCCAAGGAAGAAGCTGAGCACTGCAGCTTAGAAAAGAGCAGCAATGGTAGGAAGAATATTGGAACCATCAGTGATTCAGAGTGAGTGTCCAACTCAGCTCACACCTCTGTCACAGTCTAGTCTTGCCCTTTATGATTAGGAATCTGAGTTAAAGGAATTTCGAGTCACATTTGACTTAATATCACAGTTCTTTGTCTGTTCTAGCTGAACTCCCAGGTTAAATCAGCTTACTATTTATATAGTCTCTGGACATGTGTTTCACAAGAAAAGGGTTCACCTTTATTAATGATTGTAAGTCAAAAGATAAGCCATAGCATAAAATAACTAACAGGTAGTACCCAGATCCTGCCTGGAAGGAGCTGATCTCCCAGGAGTGCTCTTACTCTTAGGTGCACAGGAGAGATCACCACTTTCACTCTAACAACTGTCCAAAGAGGGATCTGCCCAGAGCACAGAGAGCACAGGAACACAATAGTCAAAGAAAATGCAAAAAGCTCTTTACCTAAAACATTCAGGGAATCCAGGATACAATAAGAAGATCAAGCCAAAAGATAACAGGTATAGAAGAGAGAGAAGATTCCCAAATACAAGGGACAATAAATATATCCAACAAAATTATAGAAGAAAAATTTCCTAACCTAAGAAATTCATGCTCTTGAACATACAAGAAGCCTACAGAACTCCAAATAGATTGGACCAGAAAAGAAATTACTTTTGACACATAATAGTAAAAACACCAAATGCACAAAATAAACAAAGAATATTAAAAACAGTAAAGGAAAAAGGTCAAATAATATATAAAGGCAGACCTATTATAATTACACCAGGCTTCTCAACAAAGACTCTAAAAGCCTGAAGATCATGGGCAGATGTTATACAGAACACAAATGCCAGCCCAGGCTACTATATTGAGCAAAACTCTCAATTGCTATAGATGGAGAAACCAAAATATTCCATGACAAAACTAAATTTACACAATATCTTTGCACAAATCCAGCCCTACAAAGGATAACAGATGGAAAACTTCAACACAAGGAGGGAAACTACACCCTAGAAAAAGCAGTAAAGTGAGCTTCCTTCAACCAACCCAAAACGGATAGCCACACAAACAGAATTTCACCTCTAACAACAAAAATAACAGGAAGCAACAATCACTATTCCTTAATATCTCTTAACATCAATGGACTTGATTCTACAATAAAAAGACATAGACTAACAGACTGGATATGCAAATAGGACCCAGCAGTTTGCTGTATATAGTAAACACATTTCAGTGACAAAGACAGACACTACCTCAGAAGAAAAGAGTGGAAAAAATTTCTAAGCAAATGGTTCCAAGAAATAAGTTGCAATAGCCACTCTAATAGTGAATAAAAATGACTTTAAATCAAAGTTCTCAAAAGGAGAAGCAAGGACACTTCATATTGATCAAAGGAAAAAATCTACCAAGCTGAACTCTCAATTCTGAACATCTATGCTCCATATGTAAGGGTACCCACATTCATAAAAGAAACTTTACTAAAGCTAAAAGCACACATTGCAAAATAATGGTGGGGCACTTCAACACCCCATTCCCTTCAATGGACAGCTCATAGAAACAAACTAAACAGAGGCACAGTAAAACTAACAGAAATTATGAACCAAATTGATTTCACACACACACACACACACACACACACACACACACACACACACACACACAACATTTCATCATAAAACGGCACCTCATGGTACCGTCTCCAAAACTGACCATATAATGGGTCACAAAACAGACCTCAACAGATACAAGAAGAATGAAATAATTCTGTGAATCCTATCAGATCACCACAGACTAAGGTTGGTCTTCAATAACAACACAAACAACAAAAGTCCACATACACATGGAACTGAACAATGCTCTACTCAATGACAACTTGGTCAAGAAAGAAATAAAGAAAGAAATTAAAGATTTTTTAAAGAATTTAATGAAAATGAAAACACAACATAACCAAACTTATGGGACACAATGACAGCAGTGCCAAAAGAAACTCATAGCTTTGAGTGCCTCCAAAAAGAAACTGGAGAGAGCACACAATAGCAGCTTAATAGCAAACCTGAAAGCTCTATAACAAAAAGAAGCAATTACACCCAAGAGGAGTATATGACAGGAAATAATTGTTGGGATAAAAATTGTGACTTGAGTCCAGAAAAACCATACCAGGCCAACATGATTATCTCATTAGATGCTGAGAAACCATTTTACAAAATTCAACCCCCTTTCATGATAAAAGTCTTAAAAAGATTAGGAATTCAAGACCCGAACCTAAACATAGTAAAAGCAATATACAGCAAACTGGTAGCCAACAGAAAACTAAATGGAGAGAAATTTGAAGCAATCCCTCTGAAATCAGGGACTAGACAAGGATATCTACTCTCTCCCTACCTATTCAATATGTTGTAGAAGTTTTAACCAGAACAATTAGACAACAAAGAGAGGTTGAAGAACTTAAACCAATCAGTAGCCTTCTTCTACTCAAAGGAAAAACAAACAGGCCGAGGAAAAAAATGAGGGAAAGGACATCCTTCAAAATAGTCACAAATAATATAAAATACCTTGGTGTGACTCTGGCCAAGCAAGTGAAAGATCTGCATTACAAGAACATCAAGTCCCTAAAGAAAGAAATCAAAAAGCTCAGAAGATGGAAAGATCTCCCAATCTCAAGAATTGGCAGGATTAATATAGTAAAAATGGCCATCTTGCCAAAAGCAATGTACAGATTCAGTGCAATCCCCATCAAAATTCCCACTCAATTTTTCAAAAAGTTAGAAAGAGCAATTTGTAAATTCATTTGGAATAACCAAAATCCAAGGATAGTGTAAACTATTCTCAATAATAAAAGAACATCACCATCCCTGACCTCAAGCTGTATTACATTACAGAGCAATCATGATAAAAACTGCATGGCATTTGTACAGAAACAGGAAGGTAGATCAATGGAACAGAATTGAAGACCCAAAAATGAACCCACACCTTTATGGTCACTTGCTCTTTGACAAAGGAGCTAAAATCATCTACTGGGATAAAGAATATTTTCAACAAATAGTGCTGGTTCAACTGTCAGTCTACATGTAAAAGAATGCAAATTGGTCCAGTCTTATATCTATGTACAAACCTCAAGTCAAGGATCTCCACATGAAACCAGATACACTGAAACTAATAGAACAGGAAGTGAGGAAGACCCTCGAACACATAGGCACAGGGGATTTTTTTTTTTTTTTTAGCAGAACACCAATGGCTTACATTCTAAGATCAAGTATTGAAAAATGGGACCTCATAAAATTGCAAAGCTTCCGTAAGGCAAAGGACATTGTCAGTAGAACAAAACAGCAATCAACAGATTGGGAAAAGATCTTTACCAATCCTACATCTGATAGAGGGCCAATATCCAATATATACAAAAAACTCAGAAGTTAGACTCCTGAGAATCAAATAACACTATTAAAAATGGGGGACAGAGCTAAACAAAGAATTCTCAGGTGAAGAATATTGAATGATTAGAAGCACTTAAAGAAATGTTCAACATCCTTGGTCATCACAGAAATGCAAGTCAAAACAACCCTGAGATTCCACCTCACACCAGTCAGAATGACTAAGATAAAAAACTCAGGTGACAGCAGATGATTTTGAGAATGTGGAGAAAGAGGTACACTTCTCCATTGTTGGAACTGCAAGCTGGTACAACCACTCTGGAAATCAGTCTGGAGGTTTCTCAGAATATTGGACATAGTGCTACCAGAGGACTCAACTATACCACTCCTTGGCATATATGCAAAAGATGCTCCAAAATGTAACAAGGGCACATGCTTCACTATGTTTATAATAGTGATTTATAGTAGCCTTATTTATAATAGCCAGAAGCTGGAAAGAACCCAGATGTCCTTCAACAGAGGAATGGATACAGAAAATATAGTATATTTACACAATTAAAAACAATGAGTGCATGAAATTCTCATGCAAATGGATAGAATTAAAAAATGCCATTCTGAGTGAGGTAAACAAGTCACAAAAGAACACACATGGTCTGTACTCACTAATTAGTGGATATTAGCCCAACAGCTTGGAATACCCGAGATACAATTCACAGACCATATAAAGCTCAAGAAGAAGGAAGACCTAAGCGTGTATGCTTCAGTTTTTCTTAGAAGGGGAAACAAAATACTCACTGGAAGAAGAGAGTGGGAGCGTCTCAGGAAGAAAATATGAGGGAGAGGGGAAAACGGGGCAGGATCAGGTATAAGAATATACAGAGGGTCAGGAATTTAAACAGAGTTGTATAGCAATGGGTGATAGGGAACTAGGGGGTATCCACCAGCAAGTCCCAGATACTAGGAAAGTAAGAGACTCCTAGGACCCAACAGGGAAGAGATTATCTAAAGTGCCCAACAAAGGGGAGGAAGAACCTGTAAAGAATATATCCAGAGATTTAGCAAGGCCCCTAGTTAAGGGATCGGTCACTCACCCTTCTCAAAATTTAACCCAAAATTGCCCCTGTCCAAAGGAAATACAGGGACAAAGAGCAGAGCAGAGACTGAAGGAAAGGTCATCTAGAGACTGTCCCACTTGGGGATTTATCCCTTATGCAGCCACCAAACCCAGTCACTATTGCTGATGCTAAGAAGTGCTTGCTGACAGGACTTGATATGGATGTCTCCTGAGAGTCTCTGCTAGAGCCTTACTGAAAAAGGTGTGGTTGCTTGCAGCTAACCATTGAACTGAGCATGGAGATCCCAATGGGAGTGTTAGGGGAACCACTGAAAGAGCTGAAGGGTTTTGTAACCCCATAAGAAGAACAACAATATTAACCAAACAGACCCCCCAGAGCTCCCAAAGAGTAAGTAAATCATCAACCATAAATACACATGGAGGGGGACCCTTGGCTTCAGCCACATATGTAGCAGAGGATGGTGTTGTTTGGCATCAACAGGAAGAGAAGCCATAGGTACTGTGAAGGCTAGTTTCCCCCGTGTAGGGAAATTCCAGGGCAGTGAGTTGGGAGTGGGTAGGTGGGAAGTGGAGCATCCTCATAGAAGCAGGATGAGGGGGGGCATGGGAGAGGGGGAAAGTGAGAAAGGGGGATAACATTTGTAATGTAAATATATAAATTCTTCAATAAAAAATAGCTAACAGGCCATACACCGTTTGATTGCTGTCACTATTGGCACAGCCTTTCATCCCCTTACTACACCACTCTGCCAGTTCCAGAGCAAGAACATGTGGACTTGGACCACTGCCTCATAAGAAGCCAACGTTTCTCTTATAGCCCCAAGTGTACTTATTTTACATTGTAATGAAAATATTGAGCATGACCCTGACTAACATTAGGCATTCATCAGCTGTGGATAGAACTAACTTTTTGTCTGTGTTTAAAAGTTTCTCTTAACAAACAGAGTTTCTTCTAAACATATTCAATGACAGAAAAAGGGAGAGATACATAGATAGATAGATAGACAGACAGACAGATAAATAGATAGATAGATAGATAGATAGATAGATAGATAGATAGATAGATAGATAGAGGAGAGAAATAAATAGATAGGATGGGTGGGAGGGTGGGTGGGTAGATGGATGGATAAGTGGATAGATAGCTAGATAGCTAGCTAGCTAGCTAGATAGATAGATAGATAGGTAGGTAGATAGATAGATAGATAGATAGATAGATAGATAGATAGATAGATAGATAGATAGATAGATATGTAGGTAGGTAGGTAGGTAGGTACATTGATGGATAGTTGGATAGATGGATGGGTGGGTGGATGGATGAACAGACAGACAGACAGACAGATGGACAGACAGACAGATAGATAAAACACTCTGGTGTGCAGGTGACCTATGTTCAGATTCTGTTCTGCTAATCATTTGTAAGTATATGTGGTACCCATCAATCATTTAATCTCTCCCAGTCTCAGTTTCTGTATCTGTCACAGGAAGTGATATAGGCATCTAATGAACATTAAACTTAAGAAAACTCAGAAGATACTTGTGTTAGGCAGATATATTTTCTCAATAGTAGTAGCTTCATAATATATGATTACTATTCAGTAATAGGCACTTTCTCCTTATACTTTGCTTTTCACAGGGCTGTGTATTGTAAAATTACAGTTATAAAGTGTCAATGAAATAATCTTATGGTTATATTGTTCTTAACAAAAGATGACCCAGGCTCCAGAAAGGAAGAAGGGGCATGCTAGTTGATGCCAAGCAGCACTAACTCTTGGAATGAAACCTAGGACAATACAGCTGAAGATATCTATACCCTGTTGACCAACAGACACACATGAGAAAGAATTACTTGTTGTCAGCTATTGATGGTTCATATTTACTCATTACACAGAAATACCTAACTGATACAACCAAAAATATTTAATAAACAGACAATGAACGTTCAGTCTAGAGATGAGGAAACAGAGGAAAGACAATATCCCCAGCTTGTCACACTCTGTTAGAAAGCTGCTGAATGACCTTGAACATAATCTCCGTTGATCCTCTTCTGACATATCCCACTGTAAGGAGGTTATTCTCCTTTTATGTGCTTCAGCACAATGTTGTTTTTTAGCTATAAACGTTTGGTGTCATCTGTAAAAATGCTGTCCTATAAATACACTAATCAGTAATATTTGTTCAGAAACATGAAAGCTGAAAGCCACAAAGATGGAAGTCAATAAACTTACAAGTGACATAGATTGAACATGACCTTGATTCTAAATTATTAGCACCATATAAAGAAGGACCATGAGATATCTGGAAGAACTTGATTTGAAGCCAAAGAAGAGAGCTACTTGTGTCATTTTATATGGGTCTCAGAGTGATAACATGGCTGAATATGTAGATAGGTCTATAGGTCATGGGTGAGCTTCAATGGTAGCAATAGGGGATGAGGAACTGGGGAGAGCCAACAGAAAGTCTCAGGAAAGCAAGAGGCTCCCGGAACCTAACAGGGATACATATCCTACAAAGGGAAAGAGAACCTGTAGAAACTATCTCCGAGGTTAGGCATGACCCCTGGTTGAGAGATGGGGCCATTGCGGCCATCCCCCCGCCTTGTCAAAATCTTAGCCCAGAATTTCTCATGTCCAAATACAAGGACAAAGAGTAAAGAAGAGACGGAAGGAAAGGCCATCCAGAGACTGTCTCACCTGGGGATCCATCCCATATGCAGTTACTAAACTCAGACACTATTGCTGTTTCCATAAAGCATCTGCTGACAGAAGCCTAATATGGATGTTTCCTGAGAGTCTCTGCCAGAGCCTTACTGATACAGATGGGAATGCTTACAGCCAACCATTGGACTGAGCACAGGGACCCCAGTGAAGGAGTTAGGGAAAGAACTGAAGGAGCTGAAGGGGTTTGCAACCCCATTGGAAGAACAACAATATCAACCAACCAGACACCCCAGAACCCTAGGGACCAAACCACCAACTAAAGAGTACACATGGAGGGACCCATGGCTCCACCTGCATATGTGGCAGAGGATGACCTTGTTAGGCATCAATGGGAGGAGAGGCCCTTGATCCTGTGAAGGCTCAATGCCCCAGTGTAGGGGAATGCTAGGGTAGTGGAGTGGGAATAGGTGGTTGGGTGGGGAGCACCCTCATGGAGGCAGGGGGAGGAAGGTGGGATAGGGCTTTTGGAGGGGAAACTGGGAAGAAGAATAATATTTGAAATGAAAATAAACAAAATAATTGATAAAAACAAAATAAAGTGAAAACAAATTTACTTACCAACCTATAAGGATAAGAAGGCCTACATAAAAATGTACTTTCATGAAACCCTATTTCTGTTCTAATATTTAATGTTTAGTTAATTAGGATCCTTTATTAAAACAAAAAAATAGTCATTTAGATCTACATAAAGCATGCCATTCCTCCACTTTTGGTGGGTTTAAATCCAGCTTCTTTCTCTGACAAGATTTCACTGTGTATTTTATGCTGGCCTTGAGCTTGCAACCCTCTGACCTCAGCCTCCCACTGGCCACTATGTCCAGAGGGACTTAAATTTTCACTGAGAGTTGAATTGTCATGAAGTCAGTCAGTCCTTTTCCAAGGGGGCTTAGTGGGATCTTTGTGATGAATCAGCACAGATTTCAGGACCTTGGCGGAAGCCCAGTTAGGTGAGAATTTTCCATTTCAGTGTTGGAAATAGAATGGCTAACTTTATGTCCTGGACTAAGCTATCATCCCATTTAACTTGCCCTTCTCCTGTTATTCCACACTGTAGCTGATGCTACCAGCCACTCACACAGGCTGTATTTGAAGATTGTTTTTGATTTTCTTCTTTCTTTTCTTTGCTCTACCCAAGTTCATATTCAAGATACCAGCTTTCCTGAAAACTCCCTGATGTATAACATAGAACATAGTTCTTAGTTTTCATATAAGGATTTTTAGCTTAGCGTGCAAATGACCGTGTACATCATAGCACTTTTATACATGTGTGTCACTATATTTTGTTCCTGTTAGTCCTTTCCATAGTGTTCTCAGATGGCCCCTACCTCATGCTGGTTTGCCTTTAGCCCCACCTTCTCCTTCCTTTTACGTGTATTCCATCACTCCTATTTCCTACCTGTCTGCTTTCCTTCTAATAACTCTATCTCTACCTTAATGACTCACATTCATATATAAAAGCACACACTCTCAAACATATATATATATGTATGTAAAAACTTAAATCTAAGTTGTGCATAAACGAGAAAGCAAGTGGTATTTGTTTTTCCAAGACTGGCTTATTTTGCATAATATAATTCCTATTGGAACCCATTTTCCTGGAAAATGTCATAACTTCGTGTTTTTTGGTAGCTACATAAAATTCCATTGTGTACATATATATATCTGTTGTCTTTGTCTGGTCATCCGTAGATGGATGGCTGAGCTGGCTTCATTCCCTAGCTGTTGTGAATAGTGGAGCTATAGAACATGGCATGTGGCTGTCTCTGTGCTGTCTATTCGAATGTACATCTGAGAGTGGTACATTGGGCCATCTACTAATGCATTTTGCTTGTAGTTTTCCTTTTCCCTCCTCCCTTCCCTCCCTCTCCTTCCCTCCCTCCTTCCCCTTCTTCCCTCCCTCCCTTCCTCCCTCCTTTTCTTCTTTTTCTTTCTTTCTTTCTTTCTTTCTTTCTTTCTTTCTTTCTTTCTTTCTTTCTTTCTTTCCTTCCTTCCTTCCTTCCTTTTTCTTTTTTGAACACCCATACCGATTTTCACTGTAGCTTCGTCAGTTAACATTCCTACCAGCAAGTGTTTTTATTTACCCACATGCTCCCCAGTATTTGCCTTCTTTGTTTTCTGATGATAGCTACTCTGACTGGGCTAAGATGGAATCTCAAAGGGGCTTTAATTTGCATTTCTTTGATATGTTTTCAAGTATTTATTGGTTTTTTTTTGTGCTTCATCTTGGGAGAACTGTTTATTTCATTTATTTTTTAATTATTAAGATGATCTTTGTTTTGTGTGTATTCTGGATTTTAATCCTCTCTGTGATGTACAGCTAATAAAAAATTTTCCAAGTCTGTATTCTGTTCTGGTAATTGTTTCTCTGTGTGCAGAAACTTCTTAATTTCATGTTATTCCACTCATCAATTCTTGGGATTATTTCTTGTGTGTACTGAAGTCTCATACAGAAAATATGTACTTGTGCTTATGTCTTTAACTGTTTCTTTCTTACAGTTTCAAAGGTTCTTGTTTTATATTAAGGACCTCTACCTATTTGAATTGATATGGCTTTGTGTAGGGTAAAATATATGGGTCTTGTTTCCTCTTCTACCTGTGGAAATCCAGTTTTTCCAGCACTGCTATTAAATAGGCTAACTTTTCTCCAATATATGTTGTTGCCAAAGATTTGTAAAAATCTAGGTGGCTGTAATTCTGTGGATTTATTTCTGGGTCTTTTTTTCTATATCATTTGTCTGCATGTCTGCTTTTTTCTTACCAATACCATGCTGGATTTGTTACTATGACTTTGCAGTATAGTTTGAGGTCAGTTATCATAATACCTCCAGCATTGCTCTTTTTGCTGAGAATCGCTTTAGTGTGTCTTTTTTGTGTTCATAACAAATTCAGGTTTGATTTTTTTTCTAGAGATGTGAGGAAGGCCACTGAAATTTTGATAGGGATTGCACTGAATCTATAGACTGCTTTACAGTAATACAGACATTTTATGATATAAATTCTGTATATTCACAGATAAAGAATTTATATATAGAGCACAGGCCTATTTATCTGGAAGAGTCTTCTCTAATTCACTGCTTCAGTGTTTTAAATTTTTAACCTCTGGATAAGCTTATTCTGACAAGTTTTATGTTTTAATGCTACTGTGAGTTTTTTTTTTTTTTTTTTCTCAGTGAGTTTGCTACTTTGATGAAAATAATTGGCAGTTTTAATTTTTTTCTAAGAGTTTTCTGTTGGAGTACTTAGTGTCTTTAAAGTATAAGTGTATGTTGTCTGTAAAGAATGAGAATTTGACTCTTTTCGCTCCCATTTTTAGCTCTTTAATTTTTTTCTCTTACCTCGTTCCTCTAGGACTTGAAGCACTGTGTTAAGTAAGAGTGGAAGGAATGTGCACCTTGTCTCATTCAATCCCTGTGCTGGTCTCTGAATTATAGCAAGGGGTTTAACACAGATGTATCCCTGGGCTACAGTAGCAGCTAATTATTAGTCTTTTCTGTATGTTTCTATTGCATTCAAATGCACTATGCTCAGAAAGAAAGAAACTCACTATACTTATTTCTAAAATGTACATCTGAGGATTTTTGTCACCTTCCTCTTCAATGTTTGAACCATTGGTTTTACATTTCTCCCCAGATATAAAATCTTTATATTGTATTCAGGCCTCTGCAAGTTTTAGTTTCATCATAGCTTTCATAAAGCGTCCTTTTTTATTGTTGTTTCTGGCCAGTCTATAGAGCAATGAGTTCATCATGGTATCGTCATACACATATGCCATTAACTTCTTTCTCATTCATTCTTCTCTTGGATGCCTCACACACTCCTTTCAGCTGATTCCCTCCTTTCCCTATTCATCTGTTTATCTTCATGTCTGCTCCCCTCCTTAAGTAGTATCCCATTGTCTTCTCTTCCTCCCACCTCCAGTTAGAACTCTTCTTTTCCTATTGTGGCCTTCTTCCTAGTTTCATTACCCATCTCCCACAAACATGCACATTGCACACAAACACATAAATATACAACACACACACACACACACACACACACACACACACACACACTATGTACATATATGTGGTTTAAAAACAGGTTCCAAAACATGGCAGTGGTGGTACATTTGCAGCTCTTCAATTTCTTTCTTTTATCTTATTTCTTTAATTCCTGCATTCCAGGGGCAGAGGCAGGCTGATCTCTGTGAGTTCGAGGCTAGCCTGGTCTATGGAGTGAGTTCCAGAACAGCCTGGAATACACAGAGAACCTCTGTCTCCGGGTAAAAAAAATAAACAGACAAAATAAAAACAAAACAAGCTCCACATACAAAACATGATAAATTTGTCTTTCTGAATCTGTCTCATTCTACTTAATACACTGATTTCTAATTGTATCCATTATTCTGAAAGCTGTGATTTCACTTTTACTCGTAGCTTCATGAAATTCTACTACACCTCACCTCTTTAAAAGTAACTTGCTGCCTTGTGCCATATATCTTATGTCATGGCCACTGTGGAACAATTGTCAAACTCCTTATGAATGTGTCTCTATTTTTCTGATCTTCCTTCCTAGAGTGTCTCACTTTCCATGGCTATCCATGCCTGTGTTTAACAGTCACTTATACTTAAAGTAATTTCTGGTCCCCTTCTACCATAAACCAAGTACAGCCACCGCTTCCTCCTTGCTGAGCATAGCTCTCTATATTCTTAGCATTAGACTTACTTTCATGGGCACAGTTCACTTTCTTATATAATGTTCCCTGTAAGACTGTTGAGTTTTTGAGGGCAAGATCTTGTCTCCTAAATTTTGGCTCCACTCCCCTCAGTAATGCTGAGCATGTTGTAGGCTGTGGGTGTTAGTACTTGCTCAAAAGCCATGTGACTGTAAACCCATCTCTTTGTCTTCTCAGAAGGGCAAGGCTGAAACATTAATAGTGAAATCTTAGCAGAGCCTCTCAGACCTTTGGTGCCCATCTCATCCTGCCTCATTAAAATGTGCTGTCTCTCATCCTCATATAATGTCTTTCTCCCTTGTCCTATATTTAAAAATGTTTATGTTTATTGGTTAATGTCTGAGTGTACAATCTACTGTTGCCATAATGCACCAGGACCATGTCTAATGCACAACTTAGGATAAAATCTTTTGTTAACCCTCCGCATTTCCCAATACTCACTGTCGGACTACTCACCCAATTTGCTGTGTTAGTTTTTAATTTGGGCCATGCCTGGAATTGAATCCGTTTCTCATATACTATGTTCGAATGTCTTACCATTGAGCTGCATCCCACAGCCTACCCACTCAGTTCTGGTTGCACATTGGGATGAACTCAGAAATACTACAGTTCTTACTTTATCTCACTCACTGGGATAATTACCTATGTGGTCTGAGGACAGTCTGGGCCTCTGTCTCCTTGTTCTAAGTCTTGAACTGGTACTTTCTTCCTTTTGGATAGAGATTGATTTGGGCTTCACTGTGTCAATTACCTTGCATTCTGCTTTCAGGCTAGAGTTTATCAGCTTCCCTCTGTGGAACCGGAATGATATCCGGGAATCAAAATGAAAAATATTAATATCTGTTGTTCATCATTTAAAAATTTTTATTTTCTTGATGTATTAAACACACCTAGTTCTCATAACATCTCTGAATCTTTTCACATTCTTCATGTTTTGTTTTGTTTCGTTTTTTCATATAGAAAGTACATTTGCTATCTGGGGCATGAGGGCCAAGCTGTGTTGTCTTTTCTGGTGCTTTCCTCAACAAAGTTTTTATGTTCCACTGACAACAAATGTTCCTTCTCTCACTATCAAAACTTCATTCCAGGAGACTCTTCGGCAACCAGTTCAGGAGTAGGGTGAAAGCTAACGCTAGTTCTCTATCGCAACACAGTCAGCATGATGCAGGCTCTTAAGCTCCTTTCAGGACAAGTGCTGGGAATATCATCACCGTGAATATCACCACACATGTATGTGTGTGTGCATGAGTGTGGAAGAATAAACCCAGGTACTGAAAAGCACCACTAATGTCTTCTGAGAAGCAGGTCATTTCTCTCTGCCTGGCCTTGAGGACTTTTATAGGGAGAAAAAAAAATACACCAAAATTCCCATTGAGTTTCACCCTTGATTTGGACAGTTGATGATATCCTCCTTCATAACAGATAAAATCAGTCAATCAATCAATCAATCAAAAAAAAAAAAAAAAAAAAAAAACCAAACCCAAATTCAAACCCAAACTCAAACCAGCCACACGAAGTCAGATGAGGATGGGTGGAGAGAGGACACTCAACAGGCTTGTCCGCAGCCCTTAAGGTTCCCGAAGGACAGAAGGTGAAAAAGAGTAGGTTGCTGATGGTGCTGTTGAGATGAAGGGGTGTGGCCAGTAGAAGGAGACATTTGAGACATTCTTAACTTATAGAAAGCAGATATGATGAAATTTATGGAGCAAATGTTATAGGAAATAGTTCTCAACAGGGTGTAGCCAAAAAGACAGAACCTGAGAAGCTTAACCATAGCAAGAAGGGAAGGGCTCTAGAAGCCTACCAAGGCATCTTCTACTCTTCCTCTGTGGTACCATCTCTCTCTTGTTTATCATTGATGTTTGAGCAGGATCAAGAATTCCTAAATCTTCATTAGCTGTCTTTTTTCTACAGGCAGAAAAATGCAGGCAAGATTGGAAAAATCCCATTGCTTTTCCCCCATAGAAACAGAAGCTCTCAGTTTCTAAGCTAGAGGGTTCCCTGAAGAAATTAAAGAAAAAAAAAAGGTAATTTCCTGGGCTCCACTCCAAACTTTCTGAATCAGAATCTTCAGGATTCTAAACATCTGCATGTTCAGAAATTGTTGGAGAAGACTCATGCGTTTGGGGTTAAAGGTTATCGCTGGAAGACATTTTCTCCAAACCCCAGTGTGAATGAGTGGGTCCCACCAAGGTGTATTTAACAGTTATTTAAAAGGATTGCAGAGAGAATGGAGAATATAAGGCAACTTTCTAGGGCCGAAGAAAAACATTATTTTCTGACCCAAAGAAGGAGGAATAAAAAAAGAACCTATATGTGGGCACTTTTGGTGAAAATTCTGGACATTAAGTATAAAGATATTCAGAGCAATTCAAGACTCCTCAGATTTATTTTGGATGAGGTTTGGTGGTTATACAAACCATAGTCATGGAATGCAACACCACAGAACCTTTCTGTTTACTACTTGTGATGTGTTCCTTGGTTTTCCCCTGTGGAGTTGGAAATCTATTTAGGAGAGTTCAATAAGCTAGTGTGTAGAAAAGTTCTTATTTCTTGGCCATGAGTACTCTGCAGATTTTTCCTTATTGTCACTTTACAAAAGTATGCTTAGGTGATTAGATGTTTTTGTTATGCAAAGAGCACAATGCCTGCTTAATGGCACCAGGGCAAGGAATCCCTATTGTAGCATAATCTGTTTTGCTATTTCTGTTGTCATTGTGCCTCTAAAAGTGCCTTAGATTCAAGGGACACTACGTTGGATGATTCCCATGGTCCTGCCCAGGAGGATATTAAAGATGCTTCAGGTGGACCAGTATAGATGGGATAGTATATTCTAAATATAATCAACTATTTCTAGCTGCTAGTTCTGATCATAAAATATGAGTGTGAAGGCTGAAAGCAAGAGCATGGCTTCCCGAGGAACTCTGCTCACACCTAGGAAGCATCTGAGACCCCAGAGGAACCTGGCTCAGTTCCAAAGGATGAGCCAGAGAGCCTCATTAATGGCATGCAGTCTGTAGCCAGATTGATGGAGCACCATGGGAGTTTGGGAACAGTCCCGGGAACTTGGCAGCCTGAATGTACTTCAATGACCTTCTTGAAACTGATTTTTCCCTATTCATCGCTGCTCTGACTTTCACCTACAAAGCTCAGATAGAGAGCTTCAGAATGTACCATCTGTATGTACCATTTAAGACCCTTAGTCTTAAAGTTTATGGTCCTCATCATAAGTAGAGAAAAGTAGTTAATTACTTTTAAGAATCATAGGATGTGTTGTGGCTGTTTTTAGTTCTTTGATCCTCCAACTTAAAGTATTTTCAGTAGAATAATGATACTATTCAAGGGTTGGGCCAACATTTGAATTATTGGTGTTCTAGAGGTAAGTTGGAGAGTTCTTCTGAGAGACTGGAGAATGCTCTAGGAGGAAAAGAGGCTGGGAATCTGAGAAATACCAAGTGTCAAAAATGAAAAGTGAATATTAGTTTGTAAATTGCTGCATCCAGCAAGGATCGCAGAGGCAGGTTGCTGAGAGTGAAGGTGGAGTTCAAGTCATACTGGGCTCCGTGCTCCTCTTGCTTGCTATGGTGATCTCAGCTGTGTGTGCAGTACCTAAAAAATAGGTGTGTGTGTGTGTGTGTGTGTGTGTGTGTGTGTGTACATATATATGTATATATCCTGACAAAATGGAATTTTATGTTCTTAAACACACACACACACACACACACACACACATGCAGAATGCCTTCCTTAATGATCAAACTTTTTTTTTTTTTTGTTAAAGGAACAGGCATTAAGAGCAATACTGTCCTCTATACATGACAAGTTCATTTCCTGGCTGGGGTTTATTCAATAACCGTGGGCTGACTGTGCTACAGGTGTTTGGAGTGAGTGAATCATGAAAGTTCATGGTTATGAACACTCAGTCTCCTACTGGTTTCCAGGTACTGTGCTAAGCAAAAATACACAGCACAAGAGATTTTCTTTCCCTTGAGAAACTCAAAGTTTCACAAAGTAAATGACACTTTTACTTCCCACTTAATAAACACAGAGTTTCCAGGTAAAGGGAGAGACAATGTTCTGAGAAAAATAGAATTTTATGTTCTCAAATTCAGCTGCAAAGAATATCTAATGTAATTTGTTTGCAATTGCGAGAAAGAGTGGCAGGAAACTTGTTTTTAAGGTAGGCAGTCTTGGGCCAATACTACATCATGTTGGGGTTGAGAAATGGCAATAAGACTTTCAGTAGTCTCCAGTTTGGCAATAACCACATGCAGAAAATGGAATGAAGTGGTGACTGGATAGTAGAGGACAAAGACACCTGATAAAACCATGTTCTTGCCCCTGTTCAGAGTGATGAAACTCAGAATAAACCTAGAACAGACATGGGACAAGTAGGAGGGTCACTAGAGTCTGTTTAAAACTTGTAATTCAGAGGGTTTGGTCACTAGTCTGATGTGGAAGACCTTGAGGATTCTTGTGAAATTTTTAACTTTGGGTGGATGCTGCTTCTCTTGGATCAGAAGAAGGCAAAGTCTTACTCTACAGCCTAGGTTGATTTTAAATCCATGATCCTCTGCCTCAGCTCCTGAGCAGCTTGGATTCCAGGCCTGGGTCAGCATGACTGCTAGCCTTTGTTCTTTTCCTTTTCCCCTATAGCCATGTTCTTCTAGTTCAAGTAGCCAAATCCTCTCCTCTGGAAATGTTTCTCATTATTTATAACATAATAAAATCTTTTTAATTTTGCTTTTAAAATTGACAGGTGATTTAAAAATATTAAGATGCTGCAGAATAAATGCAAAGTTGGTTTGTAAAATAGCTCCATGATCTATCCATCAGTTATGGATAACTAAGAATACCACTATCTTCTTTTCCTTTTGATATATTTTTCTTTTTGAAGTGAATTCAAAATTGTGCCCAAACAATTTGTTTTTCTTTTTTCAATCTTCTGGAGTTGTTCATATTTTGGAGAAAATTTTATGACCCATGATTTCCAAGAGAACTATCATTTATATATAGTTTGTGGGAAGGTAACATAATTCTCTTTCCATTAGGTTGCCTGTAGTTGGCCCAATAGTGAACATCTTCCAGAGAAATCTTTTCTGTATACAGCTGGCCTGATAAAGCAAATCAAGACTAACTCTGCTTAGTTGAATGCATGGGAAGGGGTTCTTGACTTTTATTATTATTATTATTATTATTATTATTATTATTATTATTATTAATTATTTTATATTATGATTTTTTCTTTTCTCTTCCTTTTTTATTGGATATATTTTATTTAAATTTCAAATGTTATCTTCTTTCCCGGATTCCTCTCCATAACCTCCCTAGCCCTTCCCACCCTCCCCTTGCTTCTATGAGGCTGAACACCCCCCATGCTCATCCCCTTCCACCTCCCTGCAATGACATTCTCCTACACTGGGGCATCGAGCCTTGGCAGGACCAAGGGCTTCTCTTCCCATTGATGTTCTTCATGGCCATCATCTGCTACATATGCAGCTGGAGCCATGGGTCCACCCATGTGAATTCTTTGGATAGTGTTTTAGTCCCTGGGAGCTCTGGTTGGTTGGTATTGTTGTTCTTATGGGTTGCAAACCCCTTCAGCTTTTTCAATCCTTTCTCTAACTCCTTCGTTAGGAACCCCATTCTCAGTTCAATGATCAGCTGTGAGTATTTACGTCTGTGTTTGTCATGATCTGGCAGGGCCTCTCAGGAAACAGCTATATCAGGCTCCTGTCAGCATGCTCTTCTTTGCATCAGCAATATTGTCTGAGTTTGGTGGTTGTATATGGGCTGAATCTCTAGGTGGGCCAGACTCTGGATGGTCTTTCCTTCAGTCTCTGCTTCAAACTTTGTCTCTGTATTTCCTTCTGTGAATGTTTTTTTGTTACCTCTTCTAAGAAGGACCGAAGCATCTGCACCTTGGTCTAACTTCTTGAGATTCATGTGGTCTGTGAATTGGATCTTGGGTAATCTGAGCTTTTGGGCTAATATCCACTTATTTATCATTTTTTAATTAATCATTTTAGTTTACATTTCAAATGATATCCCCCTTTCCAGTTATTCCTCCATAACCGCCATACTTCACTCCCCTCCTTCCCTTCCCCTTTGCCTCTATAACGTGCTCCTTCACCCACTCACCCACTCCTACCTCAACCCTCTAGCATCCCCTTACTCTGGGGTATCAAACCTTCACAGGACCAAGGGCTTCCCTTCCCATTGATGTCAGATAAGGCCATTTTCTGCTATATATGCAGCTGGAGCCATGGTTCCCTCCATGTATATTCACTGGTTGATGGTGGTCCAGTTAGTTGATATTGTTCTTACTGTGGGGCTGCAATTCCCTTCAGCTCCTTCAGTCCTTCCCATAACCCTTCCACTGGAGTCCCTGGGGCTCAATCCAATGGTTGGCTGTGAGTATCTGCATATATATTGGTCAGGTGCTTGTAGAACCTCTCAGGAAACAGCCACACCAGGCTCCTGTCAGCAAGTGATTCTTAGCATCAGCACTAGTGTGGGGGTTTGGTGTCTGCAGATGGGCTGGATCCCTAGGTGGGGAAGTCTCTGGATGGCCTTTCCTTTAGACCCTGTTCCTCTTTTTGTTCCTGTCTTTTATTTGGACAGGAACATTGTCTGGGTTAACAATTTTGAGAAGGGTCTGTTGCCCCATCTCTCAACTGGGGTCTGTACCTATCTATTAGAGATGATTTCTACTGGTTCTGTGTCCTCTTTTATTACATATTTCTGCTAAAGTCATCTCTGTTGGGTCCTGGGAGCCTCTCACTTCCCTGGAGTCTGGGACTTTCTCATGGCTACCCCCGGTTCCTCATCCCCTACTGTTACACATTTTTATTTGATTTCCTGATCCTCTGTATTTCTCTTCTGTCCCTTACAATACCTGATCCTGCTCCCCTTCACCCCCTCCTCTCTCTCTTTCCCAAGTCTCTCTTTCCCTCTACCTTCCATGATTATTTTGATTCTTTTTCTATGTAGGGTAGAAGCATCCGCACTCTGGTTTTCCTTCTTCATAAGTTCCATATGGTTTGTGGGTTGAATCATGGATATTCTGAACTTTGGGGCTAATATTCACTTATCAGTGAGTACACACCATGTGTGCTGTTTTGTGTCTGGGTTATTTCATTCAGGATGATATTTTCTAGTTCCACTCATTAGCTTTCAAATTTCAAGAAGTCATTGTTTTTAATATCTCCATTGTGTAAATGTACCAATTTTTTTGTAACCATTCTTTTGTTGAGGAGCATCTGAGTTATTTCCAACTTCTGGCTATTACAAACAAGGCTGCGTAATGTGGGTTTAATTCCTGGGCATATGCCTGAAGGAATCAGCAACCAAAGAGGTATTGATTCTGAGTGTGTATTAAAATCTTATTCATAGCAGTCAACTTTGTGGATCAGCTAGATGAGTATCAACAAATACATGGACAGAGACAATGTGAATGTTCTTCAGTTACAAAGACCAAGAAATCGTCTCAGTTTGGGGGACAAGATGGATTGGAGGTCATCATGTTAAGTGGAATAAATGACTCAGACAGCTACCATGTTTTCTTTCTATTTAAGGCATAGATTTATTTCTTATAACATCGTACATGAATGTATGAACTATCGCAATGAAACCAATTGCTTATGTGATAACTATATACTAATTTAAAAAGGGAACTGAGCTCTCAAAAGAAAAGAAATCTTGTGGATTTAGAAAAATGGAATACTTAAGCTAGATTGCAGACACAGAGAGCTGCCAAGGAAGATAGCTTGTGCTTTTAGGTTTCCAAACTCCCCAGTTCTGACTGTGATGCTTGTGCTGCATGAAGGCGGTTGCATATCACCTGGCGCAATGCACTCAGTTGGGTTAAAAACTTGCATTTGATTCAATCTCACAGGAAGATCACATTGAGTGGCAGAGGGTGAGACAAACCTATGCGTCAGAGTTCAAGGGCATTTCTGACGAAACGTCTGCATGAGCTGTCAGGAAAAGACACTCTTAACAAGGATGTTAATGGGGATCTTATTGAATTATCTTATGCAATTATTTCTTCAGAAAAATTTCAAGCAGCATACTTCCTATTAGTGTCTACATTGAAGACCAGGGAAGCCTTACTGGTGAGCAGACCTAGGTCATTATTTTCCAGTATGCCTCTTAATTTATGCACTTTCCCTATTGATAAAATTGTCTCAGGTTCCTCCCTTATGGGGTCAATTCTAAAAATCATGAGTCTGTAGGGATGCTTTCTTCAGGAAGAAACAAGAATTTTTTTTTTTCTACATGAGATTTGCTGGCTCCATCCCCTAATTGCTACCAATGATCCTCTCCTGTTCTAATAGGCTAGTGGTCCCCAGCTGCTGGTGATTTTTGCCCTTAGGAAGTATTGACAATGTCTGGAGACATTTTTGATAGTTACACATCAGGAGAAATTGCTACTGGCCATCAGTGGATATATCGAGATACAAACAAGGTCTTAGGACAGAACCACCCAAACTCAAGCTGTCAGCAGCGCCAAGGCTGAGACACCCACTGATGGGCTGTGACACTTGACCATACAAGAGTTTCCTAATATTTCTAAAATAACAAGCCTTGCTGTTGTGGTGTCCTTTTCCTGCACCGTTTTGTACTTAAAAAAAATAGTATTGAACAGAGAGAATATACTGGATAAGATAACCGTGAGAAAATATACATCACTCAGAGAGTAGAGATATGAAATTGGGATACCAGGGGCTGTTTCTCTGACATGTAGACCAAAAAGCAGTACGCCAGAGGATTGAGATGCCGCTGGCTGTGGCTGTAATAAGGATGCTTAGATGCAGATGCACTAAGGCACAATATCGTTAATTATGAGCATAAAGATTTACATTTTTTAAAAAAATAAATATGCATTTCATCTTATGTGTGTGAATGTTCTCCTAGAATGTATGTATGTACACCACATGTATACTTGGTACCTGTGGATGTCAGAAAGTCAGAAGGCTGAGTCAGAAGTAGAGTTACAGGTGGTTTTGAGACACCATGTGGGTATCCGGAATCAAGTCCTTATCCTCTGGAAGAACAACAGATGCTCTTGACTGATGAATTAACTCTCCATACTTGAGTGTTAAGATTGTTAAACAAGTATCCCTATAGTAATCACACACACACACACACACACACACACACACACATATATATATACCTATATATCCATATATAAAATTAATTTTATTGTTTTACAGTCCAGTCATAATCCCCTCCTAGTCTTCCTTCCCACAGTTCCTCATCTCATTTCTTCTCCCCCTGTCTCTAAGAGGATGTACCTCTCCACCTCAACAGGCCTCCCCACTCCCTGGGGCATCAAGTCTCTCAAGGGTTAGGTGTGCCTTTTCCTACTGAGGCCAGACCAGGCAGTCCTCTGCTGTATATGTGTCAGGAAAGGTGGGGGTGGGGGTGTAGGGTTCACTCTTGTATTCTGCATGGGTGGTGTCTCAGTGTCTGAGAGATCTCAGGGGTCCAGGTTAGTTGAGACTGTTGGTCTTCCTACGGGGTCACCCTCCTCCTCAGCTTCTTCCCGCCATTTCCTAATTCAACTATAGGGAATCCCTGACTTCATTGGTTGGATGTAAGTATCTGCATCTGTCTTGGTCAGCTGCTTGTTGGGCCTCTCAGAAGGGTACATGCAGTGTTCATCAGGAAATGTTTTCAAGTAACACCAGGTCAAAAGGTATTTCAATTAAAATTGTTTGTATATTGGGGATATAGTTCAGTGACAGTGTTTGCCTAATGTGTATGTTAATGTTTTATCCTTAGCGTTGGAAAGAACGAGGAAAAGATGAATGACAAAAGGGAGAAGGAAGAGGGGGGGTCTCAAGGTCATGGAGGTGCAGACCTGTAATCCAAGCAAATGTGAGGATGAAGCAAGAGGATCTGGAGTTTTGAGGCTAGCTTGGGCAAAACAGTGAGACTTGGTCCCAAGAAAAATAAAAGACTGCAGTATTTCCCTCTGGAACAAACATTAGTTTCTGCTTTCAATAACAGTGATTGGAAGATGTTGTTTGCCAAATTCAATTAGTGTATGCGTGTGTGTGTGTGTTTGTGCATGTGTGTGTGTGTGTGTGTCCCAGCAGTCCATTTTTTCAGCCCAGAGGTTTTCAGAGCTTTTAGTCTAATGTCATATTTTAAACTTCTAATTTGTTCAATCACTAGAGACGAATGGTAGCAGATCTTTACTGTTGGTTTGTATTTTTTATTTTGTAAGTTGCCTCACAATTTTTAATTTGTGAGTTCCTGTTTTTTAATGTTTTTATGTGTATGAGTGTTTGTCTACATGTAAGCATGTGTAACCAGTGCATGTGTGGTACCCCTGGAAACCAGAAAATGTTGTTGTATCCTCTGGAACTAGAGTTATGGATAATTGTGAACACCACGGGTGTGCTGGGAACTGAAAGCAGATCATCTGTGAAAGCAGTTAAGTGATTTTACCTGCTGAGATGTCTCCTAACCCTTTATAGTTTGGATTTTACTGTTGACTCATAATCAATCTTTATTTGATATAATTGTCCTTTTTACATAGGCTGCAACAATTTTTAAAATTTTATTTTATTGTGTTTATTTTGAATGTGTGCATTTATGAATACAGAGTGCATGTGTAAAGTCAGACAACCATCTAGGCGTTGGTCCTTGTCATCCACTTTGTTTGAGAATGGGTGTCTTTTTTTACATACCATGTTATCTGGCTTGCAAATTTCCAGGGATCCTCTTGTCTCTGCTCCCTTCTCCCCCATAGAATTGCTAAAATTATAGATTCTTATTATCATATCTTTTAAAAGTATTAAGTAAAATATAATTATATAATTTCCCTCCCTCCAGCTCTTCCTGAGGCTCCCTATTTACCCTCTTTCAGATTCATTACCTCTCTCTCATTCTCTCTCTCTCTCTCTCTCTCTCTCTCTCTCTAATTCTCTCTCTCTCTCTTTTTTCTCTATCTCTGTTTCTCTCTCTGTGTATATACATACATGCATGTACATAGTCATATAACATAAATGCATAAATACATAAATTTAACCTGCTGAACCCATTTCAAGGCTGACCACTTGACATTGAATATTCAACTAGGAGCCGCATCACTGGATGGGACTAGTTCTTTCTCTCTTAACAAGTTTCCTATAGTTATTTGTCTGGGGTGGGGCCCTGTGAGATTTCCTCCTTCCAAGTTAACATGGCAATTGCTGTTGCTATTGTTTGACTGTCTGTCTGGAAGCCACATTGTTGAGATATGGCAGGTCAAATTTCCCTATCATTTCTAGGAAACGCAATCTTAACACAATTTTCTTGGTCTTTCAGTTCTTCTATTTTTCTTACCTCTTCTCTCATACATTATATCCCAACCACAGTTTTTCCTCCCTCCACTCCCCCCAAACTTCCCTCCCTCTTCTCTTCTTTCACAGGCACACTCCTCCCTATTTCCCTGTGGAAAAGAGCAGGCCTCCCAGGGATGCCATTCAAACACAGCATAAGAAATTACAGTAAGAGTGGGCAAAAATCCTTATATGAAGGCTGCACAAGGCAACCAAGTAGGAGGAAAAGAGTCCCAAGAGCAGCCAAAAGATTCAAAAACACCCCTACTCCCACAAGCTATACAACTATACTGTATATGCAGAGGACCTAGATCAGACCCATACAGGCTTCTTGATTGTTGCTTCAGTCTCCACGATCCCTACTTATTTGATTCTGAGGTCCTTGTTCTCATGATGTTCTTGGCCCATCTGACTCCTCTTACCCTTTCTTCCCTTCTTCTGGGGGATTCCCCAAGCTTCACCTAATGCTGTCTGTTTGTTCTCTGGGTCCTACAGTCTTTTCTTCTACCCTTCCATCATGTTCCCTCAGCCTTCAATACAGGACCTGTGCTGCAGACGCAGAGCTGAGGACCCTACGGTCCCTTGATCTCTTATTTTTACCAGTTGTGATTTTCTGCAATTGTCTCCATATGCTGCAAAAAGAAGTTTCTTTCATGAGAAGTGGTAGTTATCTGCAGATATAAGGAAAATATTTGGAATGCAGTTAGAGATTATGCTGGTCCTCTAAATGGGGGCAGATGCTCTCTTCTAAATCTTCTAAGTCAGTAGACCTGGGGAGTTGCCTAGGTTTCCAGTATGTGGCAAAATGTTTCTCCTGTTGAGCATGCCTTAAGTTCAGGCAGAGAGCTGTTGGTTACCACTGAGATATGACTGACACTACCACACCTTTAGTATCTTACAGGGCTGGTCATTCTTGCATTTCTTTTGATAGGTCCTGGAGATCTGAACTCACATCCCATGTTTGTGAGACACACACACTCATGTACTGAGATGATGCAAACACTTTTAATGCTCTCAGCATCACACATTTTTTTTTCAAACTTTAATTTCGTTTCCTCTTTATGAGAGATAATAACACATAGGCTTATTTTATTCTAGGATTAAAAGCTTTTTACTTTCTAAGACTCTAATTCACTGCTTTTGAGTTGTGGAATGGTTCCTCCTCCCTAGCTGCTGAGTTCTTGGGTTTCCCACCCACAATCATTTGCTCCTGAATGTCTCCAAATTCATCTGTGTCAGATCCTTGGCCTGTACTCCCTCTTTTCACCCTTGGCTTCCCCACCTTGGCCAAGAACTTACTATTTTTGAACCCACATTTACCACAACAGCCTCTCAATTGGTTTCTCTGATTCCAATCTTACGAGTTCTGAAATTTAGCTCCACATATTGTCACAGTAACTTTTTAGACAGAGTTGCTGGGGCTTTTCCAGAAAAATATGTGATCTTAGCAGAGTCATTTAAATTCCCTCTCTAATTATTCCTAAAAAATACTAGCTGAATCAGTTTAACTGTTCCACACAGTGTCATTCTACCGTGTTTCTGAACTTCTCAAATTAAATTTAAACCATGGAAGGACCCTATGCTTCAAATTGCTGCTATCTTGTCTTCAGTCTTCCGGTTTAAGATTCAAGGAACCAGGGACCTAAAATGGCTCCCAAAGAATAAGGAGCTGCTGTGAGATTGGTATGGTGTTCCTGCATGAGTTAGACATTGTAACTTGCTGCATTTCCAGCTTCTCACATGTCTCCAAGCTTCCTTACAGTTAAGGTTTGGGACACACAAGATTTTTATTTGTTTGTTTTGCCAATGATATGTCATTGATATATGATATACGGTATATAATATATAATATAGGATATATGATATGATGCGATATGACCAAGATGAAGCCCTGGGAGCCAACATCCAGTTAATCCATTGTATGGTTTCCTTCTACCATGAGATTGCGGTGGCACAGACAACATATTCAGTCTATCTTATCTCCTGTAAACTATAACGAGAAACTTCTGGGACCAGAGCTGCAGACTACTCCAAGAGGACTCTGAGTTGGAGTAAGGATCAAATCAGACACATTATTTGCTTCAATAAAGCAACTCAATCAGACTCCCAGGAAAGTCTTAGGAGATGCCAGCTTTCTTAAAGGCCAGGATCTAATCTGGCCTGTTCCTTCAGCCGCACTTTAGTGGTCAAGGAAGACATGGGCTAGCCTGCATACAACAGGTGGTAGATGAGGATGAAGACCAGGGAGTTTGTGGTCCTCTTTCATCTCTCACAAGTTGCCTTTTAGTAACAAACACATCCCTCCCACCACAAAAATTGATTCTGCCATTTTCAAGACCATCAAAGCCCTACCCCATCATGAAGCAGACCCAAATCCAATGGCACCATTGCATAAACCAGGAAGCGTTATCTAAAACCCTTCAAATGTGTCACTTGTATTGTTCCCTTGATCTGAACATCTCTGAATTAAAGGGCTGAGTTTTCTATCTCCCACAAACCCAGCTAACATATAACAAAAACAATGATAGCTACAATGAACACTTTGAAGGGGAAATGGGCACAGCATTTACTGGTCCATAGCCAAGTCAGGAGCCTGAGACTGCTTGCTAGATGTGCGTCCATCTTACTCCTTGGCCTTGATTTTCAGTGGCTCTTAGTTTCTTGTTCTGATACTGTTCCATTCATGGGAAGCACATCAGTTATGTAGACAAATATTAACCCTAATTTTTTTGTAGCTCCAAATACCTCTTTTCACTTTCTCTTAAAAATTAAAGTCTCTCTCTCTCTGTGTGTGTTTTGTTGTATGTGGACATGTGTGTGTAGGCACTCATGTGTACACTCATGTGTACACTCATGTGTACACTCATGTATGCAGATGTAATGGAAAAGAGAGATATTAGTTACCCAGTACTGTATCACTTTCTAGACACACTTTCACTGAATCCAGAGCTCAGTGAATGCTCATAAGCCCCAGAGATGCCCCTGTCTCCCTCCACCTTCCATTCTCCAGCCCAAGCACTGTGATTATTAGTTGGTGAGCATATCTGACTTTGATGCCGTTGCTGGAGATTTGAACTCAGGTCCTTATGCTGGTATAGAAGATGCTCTTACACACTGAGTCACCTCTCCAAGTCAATGTTTTCATTTTGTAGAATTATTTTTCTTTGCATGATGTTCCGGTACTTCTAATAGCTCAGTTAAATACTGTGTGAGTTCCCAATACTGTGTGAGTTCCCAGAAAATCTAGCTGAGATAAAAGCAGTGTCTTTAAATATTGTCACGACCTCTTCTGCTTTTATTTAGAGTTGGAAAGCTGTAAGGTGACAACCCGAGGATGCCTAGAGTCCTTTTGCATAATAGAAAGTAGTGCCACAACTGTTTCTGAAGAGTTAACAAAAGTCCAGGAGCATCCTCCAAAACCTTCGCCCATGGCCCTTCTTGTGATGAAATCTTTTTTACTGTTTAAAGGTCTCAGAATAAAGAATCCGCTTATTTTTTTAAAGTTACAAGTTTTGTTCCCCCAAAATTCTCAGTGGACCTGGAAGCGAGGTTCCCTTTCCATAGCTCATCTTACTCTTGTTACACTTTCTGACATGTAGCTAGATAAAACCCACTTGACTTGCACTTTTACCATTCTAGAGACTTCGGAGCTCTCCATAGGTCTCAGCTCTCTTCAGGTCTTACTTCTCCTCTGTGGACTGCAGCTGCCCTTTAAGTTTCCAACTGTCCTCGTCTGTTGCTGGTTTATTACAAACCACTACACACTCATAGGCAGAAAACAACCACTGGTGCATTCTGCTCAAAATTATTTGGATTAGGAGTTGAATAGGGTCCAGCAGGGACTCTCGGTTTCTGCCCTACATTGTTGGGAGAAGTCCAAATGCCTAGAGACCCTAGAGTGTCTTCCATGGGCTATGTGTGGAAGGATATGGTTGTCATCTTGGATTCTCTTTTTCTTGAGTCACTTGCCCTGGGGCCATAAGCAGAAGAGGGCAGTTCTGTCAGAACACACAAGCAACTTGTGGAGAGGCCCACAGGCAGGAAAGTAAAACTGCCTTAGGAGAAGGCAGTCCTGTCAGAAGTTCAGGCTGCCTGTGGAGAGGGCCCTATCACAGGGACCTGAGGCCTGCATGCAGTCAGGCGAGTGAGTTCAAAGTGTCTTAGTTAAACTTACTCTATGATCACAGCCCTGGGTCACATCTGCAGTACTACCACATGAGAAACAGGAGAAAACAGATAGGTATTTGTTATGAAAACCTGGGCTCATCCTCTAGCAAACACACACACACACACACACACACACACACACACACACACACACACACACACACACACACCACACAGCACACACACAATCATGCTAAACTACCAAATCCAGAGAAATGCAGCAATGAATGATATTATTCCTCTTTTTCCTCATAGTATAAAATGTTGAATGCATTGTCATTCTCTGGTTCAAGAGTTACTGTTCTTAGCCCTGGTTATATTTTTTTTGTGCCCAATGCCAAGGATAGATTTCAAGGCTGATTATATTACATATATAAGAGAGGAAAATAAATATCCACAAAGAGAGTGCACTGCGAGGTATATCAACATTTACAACTCGGTATTAGCCGTTCCTTGTTCTCCGAGTGGATTGCACATCACTCCTCGGATACTTGATAGAGCATGCAGTTTTCCTGGGCCAGTGGACTGTGAGCAGAGTTAAGGTGTGCCGTGCTAACAGAAGTATCAGAGCCACATCCAAGCACTTGGCTTCTTCCTTTCCCCTTTGCTTTGAGAGCAGCTGTTCCACATAAGGACTGTGTCCTCATCCTTCACTTGCAGTAAAAATACACGCAGTGCCATCTTCTTCATAGGCATGGGGTGTGGGAGAGAAGCCACCCTCTCTCTGTTCCTGTCAATCACAGAGATCCCTGGCCCACTTTTCAAAAAAAAAAAAAAAAAAAAACTTATTCAAAATAGATTTTCTCATACAATACATCCTGACCACAGTTTCTCCCATCCCCATTCTCCCAGCTTCTCTGCACCCCCCTGCCTCCCTCAGGACCACTCCTGGTCTTTCATGCCTCCAAGAGACAATAACAAGATACGGCAAAATACCTCCTACTGGGGCTGGGCAAGGAGACCCAGTATGAGGCAAAGAGTCCCAAGAGCAGGCAAAAGGGTCAGAGACATCCCCTTTCCCACTCTTAGAAATCCCACAAAAATACTAAGCTAAGAGCCATAACAGGTATGAGAGGACCTGGTGCAGACCCCTGCAGACCCTCTGCTTGCTATTTCAGCCTCTGCGAATTCTTTTGAGCCCTGCTTAGTGGATTCAGTGTTCTGCCATCTTCCATCCCCTCTGACTTCTACAGTCTCCCCCCCCCCTTCTGTCAGTTTTCCTGAGCTCCGTGGTTAGGGGTCCGATAGAAACCTCCAATCATACTCTCTCCATGTCTTATCTGACTGTGGGTCTCTAAACCTGCTCTTATCTGCTGTTGGAAAAAAACCTCTCTGGCTATGATTGGACAAGGCACTGATCTATGAGTATAGCAGAATAGAATACGGAATCATTTCATCCTTCCTTCCTTTCTTCCTTCTTTCCCTGCTTTCTCTTTGTCTCTGTCTCTGTCCCTGTCTCTCTCCTGCACCTGTATGCCCAGTCATGTTTGGTTCTATCCCAGGTCTCTGGGCTATCCAGCTTCTGATTCCTGGGTACCAGGCCATCTGTCCTATTTCTTATGCATTATCCTTCATCTTGACTAACGCACTGACCCTTCAGCATGGTGTAATGTGCTGGAGCTGTCATAGAGTTGGTTCAAGTTCTTGAGTCTCTATAGAGAAGAGCTCTTGAAGACCCTCCCTGGATTATATTTGTAATAAAACCAGTAGGTCAGCATTATCCCTATGTTTTATAACCTCAAGTAGGAGTATTTTATAGAAACCTTTTCTCCTTAAACATCAGTTCCTACCTTTATTTAAAATATTGATATTGGTTCATTGTGAATTTTCCCGTTAATTTTGATTTCTTAAAATATTGCTTAGGAAGTTAAAAAAAAAAAAACCAAAAAACAAAACCTCAGTTGGTAAAGCACTTTCCATACAAGCATAAGAACCTGAGTTTGACCCCTAAGAGCCAATATAGGAAAAGCCATGTGTAGTGTTGTATGTTTGTTATTCTAGCACTGGGGTCACATCCCTGGGGTGGGCTTACTGACCAACCAGCTCAGCACAATTGGTGAGTTTCAGGCCAACTGGCTACCCGATAAACACACCAAAAATACAGTTTGTCATGATTACTGTAATTTGGGAAGCTATTTCTTTAAATTTGTGTCTCTGTAGTCCATTCTTACCTCAAACCCACCTTTCCTCTGAATCAAAATAATTTAATCTTATTCTTGAAAGCCACATACCTTGACTTTATTATCTATTAAAAGCATAAGGTTTTGAATCCCGAGATGTCCCGAGTAGAATATTGTATCACCATGAAAAGCATTAAGCCTTTGAACTTTATGGGTAGAACGTCTTGGAGGCAGAGCATTCTATGCCTTTCTGTTAGAGCTTGAAATGAAGACTCAAAGGGATGCAGTAACCTGAACAGTCACCCAACTGCTTAATCCCAGGCCTTGTGTTCAAGCATGCTATAATTTGCCTCAAGTTTAGAATTCATTCTGGTACAGTGAAACACCATCTCTGGGTCCATTTCTTCACAGAACAAATCGTGTCTTGTTAAATCTCACTTGGGTGTTTTTGGGGAGAAATGCTGAGGGATAGTAAATCTGGCATCTCCTCTGACTCGGAGCATGGCTCGACTCCAGCTGACTCTATAAATTGACATGGATTATGGGGTTGTGTGGCATTTAGCTTTATGATAATTACCTATTTGAATAGCTGATAAGAGTTAATTTATCCTGAAGACAACTAGGAATAAAAGAATAATTGGGTTATAAAATTAAAGCAATAACATCTGTACTTTCTACTACATTGAACATATTTGATGCAGAGAATATTTCAATTAGGCTAAAAAAAAAAAACAAAACAAAACTGTGAATGCTGTTTCTTCTTTATGTTTTTCCTCAAGAGGGAAAAAACAAAGGCTTAGCACACCAAAAGCAAAACCAAAAATGGCAAAGTTGGCAACCCTCTGCACACCCTTGACACAGGCACCCTCAATGGGAAAGCGTGCACGATTGCACACCCTCAACACAGACATCCTTGGGAAGCCTGCCATGGCTCATGAAAACTGCTCAAGATGTGCAGTTCCAAAGCATAAAACGATAGTTTCTGTATGATAGTCATTGTACTAGATCAGAGAGTTGGGAATTCTAGTGCAGACACACAGAGTCCAGGTTCTTAAGTTGAGGGCTGTAACCCCATATGGGGCCATGTAACTGAATGGAAGGGAAGTCACAAAAATGTTGGTAGTAGTATAGAAATTTCAGAACACATATAACCAGAAGCTAATTGAAAAGCGAACACGCAATGAGCCCGAGGTGCTTAGGTGGTCCTTCCCTAGGCTATGCCCTCAACCCCTGCTGCAGCCTTGTTCGAACACGCATGCGCACTTTCCACAGCCATTCGCTGAGCTACCTGCCAGTGGAAGCTTCTTTCTTAGTTCAAATTCATGGACTTGAGACAATTTCATGTTGTGAATTGCAGCCTCCTTGCTGTGTGTACAACGTTTTCTGTTCTCATAGAAACACAACATCGTAATTGCAGGGAAAAGTGACAATATTTTCCTCACCGCCGTTCTTAAGTATTGTAAGCATCAGATGGACCTATCTCTGGCTTGCATTGTGTTAGGATATTTAATGTTTAAAAGTTGCTACTTGAGTTGTCGACTTTAGTTTCACAAAAGTATTATTAAATAATTTTTAACTTGAGATAGGAAAGAATTTCTAACAATTTCTATAATGGCCCTAAACCTACTTCTACTATTTTGTTCTATATATTTATGAGCACCATGATTATAAAATCAAAATAGCAGTTGACTCTGAAAACCACTGGAGATACTGTATGACCCACAGGATCAAATATTTAGTCAAGATTCAAATCTTCATGTAAGTCAACCATGTACATCCAGTTCAGCTTGCAAGTTCCATATTTTGTTTAGTAAGAGGTAAAACTGTGTGTGTGTGTGTGTGTGTGTGTGTGTGTGTGTGAATTATCCTATAATAGAGTTCTCCATGAAATTTTATATCAATTTTATATACCTAGATACCCAGACTTTCATTAAAATGTCTTAGGAGAAAGTGATTGGAAGCAGGAAAAAAAAAAAAAAAAGCCTTGTTATAGATCATACTCTGAGTCAGGGTAAATTGCCTAACGTCTGTGCCTCTGCTTTTTGCTCAGTGTGTTATTAACTGATGCCCCTCTTTATTTCCAATATTCTACTGAACACTGAGGGGAGTGGGAAAACCTCCGATCTTGATAAAAGATAAATACTCCTGTGAGACAACATTGGAAAATTACATGTATGTGACACAGAAAAGAACAGAGGCACAGAGAAAAGCATGTGTCCATTCCATTGGAAGGAGCAGCTTTATCAGTGTGGGATGAGAAAGGGGACAGGAAAGGATGGAGAAGTCGGCCTTGCTGCAAATAGAAGACGCAAAAACTCGATCATGCACACCTCTGATTCAGTATGTTTCTATCACAGCTCTGTGCTCAGGAGCTTCCTGTCACCAGTGTATCTCTCCACAGGGCCGATGTCCTACCCTTGGTGGGGGCGCTGTCTGATGGGTTGAAGAGTCAAAGGAGAGCGCTCCTGGCTTTGGAACGTGTTAGCGTTCTTAGTTTTAATGGAAGACTTTGAGTGACCTTTGGAGGTGGGTAAAAATGAGATTTAAAGTTAAGTCACACCTCATTGCTTTTCTTAAGACTCTGTAGTGAGGGAATAGTTCACACCTACCCACCAGCATTTGGAAAGCACTCATCAACAGCAACACGACAGGTAACCTGCCTAGAAGGAAACGCCATGTGAACTGTCTTTTGCTGGGTAGAGGAGTATCAGTGCAGAATTTCTTGTGGTTTTGTTTTGGGAGTGAAAAAAATAGAAATTGTAAGGAATAAAGGTAATTGAAGCAGCACTGGACTGTGCTGTGAGAGGAGATGCAATGAAACCATGAAGACGACGCAAGGCTCCCCCACCCCCGTTTTATCATCTCCAAGATCAGCTTTGATAACCCAGATGAAGTAAGAAGCTGGCTCCCTCTTGGAGAACTTGTCTCATATTTTATGTGTTGATTCCAGAGTCAATGAGACAGGAGGTAAGTTTTGATTTTGACATGAATCATAGAGCCACCAGACCAATGATAATGACCAGGTGAAGATGGACACATTGGTAGAAGGCGGAGCTCTAGGCATCCACCTCCTTTTCTCACTGCATAGACTAGCGTCTCTGCTATTATGCTATGACGTTAACATCCATCCTGACTTTTGACCTTATGAAGAAACCCTGCTGGAGTCAGTAGCTTGGTCATGGCGTTACTATGGTCTGAGAGACAGGAACAAGCAACTTGTCTAATGTGAGCCACAATCGCCTCAGTGAGCACACCCTTGGCATTGAGACAGGCCTGAGTTGGATACGTGCAGACATATCTTTATTATCTTTTTTTGTAGTCACCATCTACTTTCAAGGCCTGAAACAGGGAATGGTTAATTTGTCTGTGTGCCAGCACAGGGTTGGAAAAGGCTGGGCAGGCTATTCCACATTATCCATATGCAGGCACTGTCTGGGACAAATGGAAAGAGAGATGGCTTATCTTGGAAACCGTGGGTAGCTTGGGGTGGCCAAAACACAGTGTCCATGTGGTGCAGCGAAGAGTCTGCATGTGGAGAGTAAGCAGAGGAGAGGCATGTAACAGGAGGTGCATTTAATATTCTAGAGGGTTTTCTTGTAATCTGAAGCCAATGGAGACCTTAGCAGTCTGTAAAGCAGAGATTAGTAAAGAACATTAGGAAAGGCGACATACTGAATTAGCTAATTAATTTTCCCCATCCTGGGGTTAAAAACCAGGTTCTCACATATGGTAGGCAAGACCTCTCCCACTGAGTCACATTGTCGTCCTCTGACATGGTTTTAAGATGAAAAATCTTCAGGTAAATGCTCATTGTGTTAAGAGGAAGGTTGGACACTCAAAGTCCCCTGGGAGTGGAAGGAAGGACTTTCCCTGACAGAGAGTACCTTGGCAAGAATGACACTAGTGGGTGGCATGTCTGTCCCTTGGTTTGCAGGTGTAATTAAGATGAGCCTGGATGTTGAAGGTGGATTGGAAAACCTGCTAAGACCCCTTGTACTTTACAATGAGCATCCCTCCCTGAAATTTCTTCCATTCAATTACAAGGATGAAATTTATGAAGTCCAAGGATGGGTATAACCTATGTTTTCCCAAGAAGAATGAGGCTCTTCAGCCCAGCAGCCATCCTGATGACACAGAAAAGCATACCCTTCTTGGTTCTCATCTAAAGCGACAGTGACTCCCTAATGAGGTGTGGGGTGGCCAGTGAGTGTGGTGTGTTTGCTCCCTTGTGTGTTACCACGCCTATTTCCTCTGACACAATCAAACTGGTAGGGAAGTTTTTGTGCACTTTTGGAGGTAGAAGTCCCAGCAGGAGAATCATTCCCTCATATTGTCTTCACAGGAGCTACCCATGGGCACCCTAAGCATGCATAGCGCTGCTTCTGCCAGCATCTCTGTCCTTTGTATACAGGCTTTTTGTAAAAAGACCTTTCAGTGCAGGAGCTATTTCCACATATTCTGTATATGATGATGTCTCCCCACTCTGTTCCCCTCTCCAGAGTCTGCATGAAGAACACAGCCTTAAAATGCAATAACTTTCTGTGACACTGCATCATCCCAATAGCAATAAAATGACCAAATATGGCATCTTTTATTTTTCTGCATACTAGCTAGGGAAACAAATTCATGGGCACATCTCCTTCTCAGAGAACAAAGCTGACTAAAGAACAGGGTTTTTCCATTTTAATTTCAGTTTGTTGCCATTTCAATTGACTTCCTCTGTTTTCAAGGTCTCCCTTTCTGACCCGTATCATCAAAGTCGGTGATCAGTAGCTTGGCTGGAAGCATTAAGCTGAGTTAAGTACTGTGCAGGAAAACACTGATGTTCTTTGCATCTCCAGGTAGGATTCCTTATTATGTCTGGAAGGAGTCTGAGGGTTCACGAATCCTGTCCATAGAGTTGGGTTTGCTATCAAAAAGAAATGATTAGCACTCAACTCAGCTTTGGAAAAACATTTTTCTCCCTCTTCCTCACTCTTTCTCCCTGTCTCTCTTTCTCTGTCCTTCTGTCTGTCTCTCTCTGTGTGTCTCTGTCTGTCTTTTCTGACTCTCTCTCCCTCCTTCTCTCCCTGCCCTCTGTGTGTATCTACCTGGGTGCCCTATGTTTGTGCTTGGGGAGAAGAGAAGTCACGTATCTGCCTCCACTGCTGTCCATTCTATGTTCTTGAGAAGGGATCTGTCACTGCCACTTAACTAGAAACCCTTTGCTTGGCTATAGTGACCAGCAAGATCCCCGAACCAGCTCATTTCTGCCCACCACTGCTGTGGTTACAGCAACGCACAGCCATGCCTTGATTTTTATGTAGGTGCTGGGGATCAGAACTTAGGTCCTCGGGCTGGCAGACTAAGTACTCTTATGCTCTGGAATATCACCCTATTCACTCTTACTCACTCTTAAAGAGCCATTCACTGATTTCTGCTACCTAAAAAGTACATTCTGGACACAACCTCTCTTTGCAATTTCAGCACCATCAGCTATGAGTTGCTGACCTCATTACTAATAGTTATTTCCGTGTGGAGCATGCCATGAGCTCCCACATGCTCATGCTGTTATACTTCATTGTCTGGGGTATTCATCAGTTTTGTCTTTCAGAGCTTGATTATTATGTCCAAACTAGTAAGAGTCATTTACTTCAGTACACAGGCCAATGCCTGACATACAGTAGATGCTTCATAAATGCCTCTTTACTGAACTGCCAGACACAGCCCATAAATTACCCCTCTTCACAGATTTTTCAATGGGTGTATGATTTTAACTTTTGTACATTTGAAAGTGCCTTTATTTCTGAGGGTGTCGCTCAGAGTTACCTTGGCAAACACAGAGTCTTGGGTGTGCTATCCAACCCTACAAAAGAAAGTGCCTCCCACTTTCATTTAGTGGTAATTTAATCAGACATGAGCTGTACTTTGAAGTTCTTTTCTATCAGCGTGGAGAAGGCAGTATAAAACTCTATCACCATCTACCATCGACTGTAGTCAGTAAGAAGTCAGATGAGTGTAAAATTGTCAGCTTTTGTGTAACCTGAACTCTCATCTCAGTTTCTTTCTCTGTTGCTATAAGACATCCCAACAAAAACAACTTAAGGGAGAATGGTCTTATTTTGGTTCAGAATTCCTGCTCGGGAGGTCAAGGCAACAGGTGCTTGGAGCAACTGGTCATACTGTATCTATAGGCAAGGAGAGAAAAAAAATAGATACTTTCTCCATATATACAGCTTAGGATCCCAGCCAGAGAATGATGCTATCCATAGTGGGTGGTTCTTTCCACTTCATGTGGGAACACTTAACAGACATGCCCAAGGTCTATCTGTCAGGTGACACTAGGTTCTGTCAAGTTGTCAACAGCAACCATCACAATCATCTTTCTTGTAGCTTTTAGTATCACTTATGTATCTGCACCCTTCCTTCGCTCAGTTGGCAGAGCAGAGGACTGCAGTATTGCCTATTTTTTCATGACACACTGAAATTTCCACAGAATGTGTGTGGCTGTGCATTGGTTTGCATTTAAGTATCTGGATTTAGTGCACTTTCAGTATATCTGAAAAAAATCTGATCCTTTTGGAGCGTTTCTACTGTGCCTCTTATTTTGCTTCATTGTTTTACATCTTCCATTGGACATACTTTGTAGTCTGTAATTTATTCCTCATTTCTCTTAAGCATTGTTTAATAAAGTACTTTATATTTTTCCTTAATGTATTCTGGCTGAATTATCACAGTATCTTCCAATGGAGCAAGTCTTGTGGACAAATATGCAGTTTCATCTATTAGTTTAATAGATTTCAGCAACCACAACTCTAATTTCTAATATTTGTTTCTCCCTTTCTTCATTGCCTTTCCTGCCCCTCATTCTCTTTTTCTTTTTCTCTCCCTCATTCCCAGTTTCTTTCTGATCTGAGCCAGGAACTTTGGGTGGATCCCTCATTGTCTTAGACTCTCAAGTGTTAACTACCGCTTCACCACTCCTGGGTGCTGAAATTCCAGATGTACAGTCCCCACACACAGCTAGCTCATTTCCAATATTTCCAAACAACATTCAAAAACAGGTTTTATTATCATTGGCCTTCTCTTTTATTTTTCCCTGTGCTTTTGGAAAGCACAGTGTATTCATTTTCTTTTCTACTTTCAAGGATACGAGATATAATTGCTTAAAATTAATCTCTGCTTACCCTGACATTTTCACTAATGATCACCCAGGCTTTGATTGAGTAGCACTTCTCATCTTGTGCTGGGACTCACTGTGTTCTATTTTGGATTGTAAGTTCATCTTCAGTAAATGCTTTTTTCCCTCCCTCTTTCCCTCCCTCCCTTTCTCCTTCCCTCCCTCCCTCCCTCCCTTCCTCCCTCCCTTCCTCCCTCCCTCCCTCCTCCTCCTTCTTCCCTCCCTCCCTTCCTCCCTTCCTCCCTCCCTCCCTCCCTCCCTCCCTTCCTCCCTCCCTCCCTCCTCCTCCTCCTCCTTCTTCCCTCCCTCCTTCCCTCCCTCCCTCCCTTCCTCCCTCCCTCCTCCTCCTCCTCCTTTTTCCCTCCCTCCCTCCTTCCCTCCCTCCCTCCTCCTCCTCCTTCCCTTCCTCCCTCCCTCCCTCCCTCCCTCTCTCTCTCTCTCTCTCTCTCTCTCTCTCTCTCTCTTTCTTGTTGGTAGTGATCAAACCCATGGCCAAACTTCACATGCTAGGCAAGAGTGCTCTGACTAAGCACTACTAAGACCACAGCCCCTAGTTTATATACTTTATCTAGTAAGGGTTTTAGAACATGGGCCACAGAATTTCCTTCTGACCTGACAGCAGTGTTGTAAACTTTTGTGGGTGTTGCAATTGCACCCAGGGACTTGAGGACAGTAGGCAGGTGATCTCCTACTGAGCTACTCCCATACCTTGACTCATATGTTCCTAACATGGGTACCTGTAGTGCAGGCTGAACTGTCCAGAATCTCCTTCAGGATAGAAGTCTTTATTTTTGAGTGTCAGCTGCCTACTGTGTACACTTGAGTCCCTACCCAGGAATTTTCTTCAGCTGATAGAAGCTGTTTGCCCAAGGTTACAGCCCTTTCTCAGGGCAGCTGCCTCCCAGTGACTGGGATGGGGTGGAATAAAACCTGGATCCCTTTGTTCCAACTCAGGACAATGATAAAGAGCCTACCTGGATGCAGAGCTCCCTTGGAGTTGGCCTCAGGCCTCTGCTTCAGTTCAGCTTCGTCCTTTTATTCATCTTGTTTCTCGTACCACCTTACAGGTGTTAATTTCAAAATGCCCCCAGTAAGTCCACTTCTGAGTCTGTGTCCTGAGGAAACCAATTTAATTTAAGACACCACCCTCTGAATGGAGAACATGCAGGTCTCCCTCAGGGCCTGGCCCACCTGCTTTCCTATAGCAAATGGGTGAACATGTCTGTGGAATGACTCCACAGAAGAAAGAACTGCTCCAATTAGACCTGTTCAGTTTTCTCAATCTACATTCCTTCCCCCCCCATTTTTACTAACATGACTTGGACCATCCAAGCCTGAGAGATTAATCTTGGACACAGGTAAGATACACCTCTTACCATGCAAAGTTTCCATTTTAATTGAACCTTAATGTCATTTGGCTGAGCCGAGAGCGTTGACACTTCTGCGATACCTTTGAAGATGAATTGCCCAAGCACTTGGTACTCATGTGGGAGGTGAAGGCAGATAGCAACATGATCAAAAGCCAAGTACAGGCTATAAATTGAAGTTTGGCACCAGGAAGGAATGGCAGTACTAGAAACAGGCAATAAAGACAGCTCCCTTTTAAGAATCACTGGGGTTGGTACAGCACAACCCCTTTGCCTCCCTCAAAGCTTACTTGAATCCTTTGCTGGACAAGCTTTACTTGGATTGACAATTAAGATCCTTCTGGCAATATTCATCTCAGAGGGCCTATTAGACACACTGTGTTCTCAGTAAAAAGAGATGGGGAGGTAGATTGATGGAGGAAGCCACATTTAGAGACACCGCAGTATGATGGGCAAAGTATTTCTTAAGTGTGCTGTCAGGTGCCTTTCAGTTTTCTCAGAGAACCTTCAGAAGACATGCTGCCAGGCTTAATTAAGTGCAATTAAAGCAGAAGAGTGTCCTGAGTTATTAAGATGACCACACGTGGCGGATGCTGTTGTTCCCCTATCTTGAATCTTGTTTCCCACTTATGTGCTTTCAAAGCCTCATTGATTTACCAGATGTCCCTGCCTGTTCCCCAGCCCATATTCTAGGGGCAGACTCTGGTTTCATTGTATAGATTTTGACATTCTTATTTCCCTTGGAAGTAGTTATTTCAGATATACAGGTCAAGATAACTAGCTGTTACTGTTTGTATAAATGACTGTCAAAGGCTCAGAGCAGAAAGATGTTCAAATGGAGTTGAAGTCAATAGACTTTCCTTGCATTGAAGGTCCTCAGGTCTGTAAGATGCTAGATACATGGTGGGTAGAGTCACATGTGGGCCAGAAAGCTTGTGGGCAGTCTAGACACAAAACAATCAAAGTCTGCATCGAAGAAACAATTAGTCAGGCTTCTAGACTTTGAGAGCTAGAATCTTCTCATCTGGAGAAATTATCAGTCTTCTGAGAAATGTTCTTTAATGTGCCGTTGAGATACTGTCTCAGCTCATTCAAGCTTCTGTAACAACGTATCATTTCCAATATCATAAACTGACTAGTTAAAAAATAATAGAAAGGTGTTTATCACAAGTCTAGGGGCTAGAATGTCTAAGATTAAGACATCAGCAGATTTGGTATCCAGTCCACCATCTCCTAAGCTCTAGAGGGTTTTTTTTTCTTGCTGTTTTTCACCTGGTGGAAGTAGAGAGTAAGTTTTCTGCGTCTTCAAGAGATAAAATGCTACTTATGGATGTTCTACCCTTAAAATACGGTTCCCTGCACTCTCCCAGTCTCCGGTATGATCACATTGGTAACTGGGTTACAATAGATGAACTTAGGGGGAAGATGTAGCATTCATATCACAGAAGGACAATGGGCTATAGTTCATCAGCTTTCTTAAAAAAGATTTTACTTAGAATGAGTTGGCCGAGCTAGTCAACTGGTCTGTCAGTACTTGTCATTGACTTAACTGCCTTGGTCCTCAAACAAATAAGAACATCAAAAGTATAGACAGAACACAGACTACTGGATGTGAGAGACATCATGCAAGGGACAGGAGAGACACTCGAAATAAATCCTAATGAATGTTCTCAGTGAGATTGGAGGAGATATTGCAGTATTAAAAACAAGTGTGAGCCACATGGAGGAATGAAATAACCACATGCCAGCAAACTCCTGGATGGTAAAGATAAGGTTTTCAGAGTAGAGGACAAGTCCAAAGAAAGCTTGGAAGATGACCCTAGGAAATTCTTTAGAAGGAGGAGAACAAGAAGAGGTGGGAACATGACAATGAGACCCTCAGGGTCAATGAAGGACCAAGAGGTATGCAATCGTAGCACACACTACCAAAACTGTGAAGAATATTTTTAAACTGGAGGATACAGATTGAGAATGTACACCAAGGGCTCAGCACACTGAATAATAATGCCTGAAACCAGTGTGGAGAGTCCCCAGAAAGCTACCGATAAAGCCACCATGTAAAACAGTTTTTCTATTCCTGAGAATGTATGCAAAGGACTTTATAACCATAGACATACATGCTCATCCATGCTCTTGGATGCTCTATTTGTGATCGCTAAGAAATGAGATAGGGCTAGATGCCCATCATGGGATAAACGTATACTAAAGATGTGGCATGTTTACACAACAGAGTTTTATTCCTGTGGGCAGAAAAATGAAATTAAAAATTTGTAGGTAAAGGGATGAAAATGAAAAAAAAAATTGTGTGAGGAAATCAATGCCACACATTCTCCCTCAGATGCAGGTGGTGGCTTTGAATCTCTACTTACATGTGCTCAACTTAGAGTTCATTTGGGACAGAGATGACTTAAAGAGGTTGACAATAGAGTCACTTAAGTTAGGTTTCTGTTGCTGTTATAGAACACCATGACCAACAGCAAGTTGGGAGGAGAAGATTTATTTTGCATATACATACATATTACTCTTTATTATCAATAGAAGTCAAGGTAGGAATCCGGAGACCATAGCTGTGGAGGCTTAGAAGGAGTGCACCTTACTAGATTGCTGCCTATGGCTTGCTCAATCTGTTGTTTACTTTTTATAACACCCAAGACCACCAGCCCATGAATAGCACCACCCATGATGGGCTGAGCCCTCCCATATCAGGCACTAACCAAGAAAGCACCACACAGGTTTGTCTACAGCTGGGTCTTATGGAGGCATTCAACTGAGGTTACGTCCTTTTTTCTGCTGTCTGCTGTCAAGTTGACATGAAACTGGCCAGCTTAGGTAACATAAAAGTAGAGAAGGAGAATGCTGGGGAAGAAAGTTTTAAGCAAGGAGGGGTGAAAGGACTGCAGAGGTGAGGACTGGGGAGGTGAGGAGGTAGAGGAGGAGCAATCTAAAGAGAGAATGAAGTTTTTTCATTCCCCTTTGTTTTCCATCAGAACTAGATGATAATGCTATATAGAGGACACCACACACCTTGAGCATCCTCCCTGCTGGCTAGCCTTCCTAGCATCAGAAGGTTCTATGCAGGCTGTTGTACTAGAGAAGCATCAGCGTCATTATTCATCTGTAAAACCCACAAACTATGATACCAACTTACCAAGCAGGATGTGACCACTTGTGAAATAGTTGTGTATATCACTGATAATTGAATAAGCAACCGTTCTATGATTGGACTTGAACACCATCGTAAGTGTATTTTTTGGCTACTTCATTGGGTTCTTTTACCTATCCACCCAAACCCCTCTCACTAGATATAAGAGAAAGAAGGTTAGGGGGGAAAGGGGAAGTAGACATTTTTAGACTATTACTTGCTGGTTAAAGACATCAACTTCCTTGGGGGCAAGTCCAAACTTCATTGTTAGGGTGTCTCCAACCAGCAATCCAGGAACCATCAATCAGCAACCAGCAAGCAGCAACCAGCAATCCAGTATGCTAGCAATAGCAAAAGCAGCAAACACAACAGCAGGAACTGCAGTACTAGGGACCAGCAGCAGCAGGGGCAGAAGCAGGGGCAGCAGCAGCTGCCACAGGCCCTCTTGGGGCTCTCACATTTATACCACCTCAAGAGCCCCCAGAATTTCAGACATAAACTATCTATAACTGGTACAATTATGCCCTTTCTAGAGAACAAGACCACATAGTTGTGGCTGTGGGCAACCTGGAGCAACCCCCATCCCACACCTAGGATTAAAGCAAAAACATAGTCATATAACTAGGTTTTTAGGCCCCTTACACATATGTAGCAGATGTACAGCTTGTTCTTCATGTGTGTCCTCTAAACACTGAAGTGGAGGCTGTCTCTGACTTTGCTGTAGACCTTTGGATTCCTTGCTCATAGCTGGGTTGCCTTGTCTGGCCTCAGTGGGAGAGAATGCACTTAGTCCTGATGTGACTTGATATACCAGGGTGGGTGGGTACTCATAGGGGTCTCCTCTTCTCTTAGGAGAAGGGGAAGAGGGAGGAAGGCCATGGGGTGTAAAGGTGGGACTGGGAAGAAAGAAGGGAGGGGGCTGTGATCAGGCTGTAAAATAAATAAATAAACAAATTAATAGAAAGAAAAGAAAAGGAAGGAAACTAAAATTCTCACTACACTTCCCGAGAGAGACTCTAGGCCTGGTACCATAAATCTACTCAAAACATCATGGCTGGGGAAGCCATAGACCCTTAGCAGTGAACTTAATTCTGCTGTTCAGTGGAATTGACATAGCACTGAACTACGCTTTGAATACCATAGACATTTAAAGTCTTAGTCAGAGACTGCTTACAGGAAGCTGTGGTAAGTGTAGAAACTCAGGAAAATACAAGCTACTGAGAATAAGTGTCAGTTGAATGCTTAGCTCTTAACAAAGATACTTACGCTGTCCCTTCCAAGGCCCAAGGAACACTGAAGAAGAGGAGCAGAAAGGATGGAAGAGTCAAATGGGATAAGGGCTGCAAAATGTCATCGTCTGGGTCATACATAGTTATTGTTAGCATAGGCATTCAACAACTGCCAATAAATGTGTTGTTGTTGTACAGGAATGGTTCTGTTGTCAGTCAGACATGAGTGGAGGAGGGGCTCAAGCGGCCCTCACTGCTGAACTGCTATTGTCAGACTCACGGGCAGGAGAGTCCTTTCTATCAGTTCTGTGCCCATCAAGTTCTAATGGATGCTTTCAATGCAATGGCTACAGAGGTGCTCTAGGTAATGTAAATGGACCACCAAAGCAGCCCAAAAGTTATGAATCTGAGGAAAGAACAAAGTGGGAGTTTGACAGAAGTGAAAAGAATATTAAAAGAGAGGGGAGGGCATTGGGAAAGGGGGGAGGAATTATATTATGTGCATATGTAAAATTATCCAAGAATAAACTTAATAACAAAATCAACAAAACCCTAAGCTCTCTGCTTTGAATTTCAGTCTACAATGTCCTCGGAGGCTTGTGTTTTTAGTGCTGGGGCCTGTGGCACGTTACAGACAGAGGACGAGGATGACAGAGGTAGGTGGGAAATATTGGATGGTTGAAGACTGGATCCTGCTTCTGGTTATACACACACACACACACACACACACACACACACACACACACACACACATATAAATAAAAACTAAGAGAAATATAAAATTAAAACCAAAATTGGTATTAGATTGTGCACTCACAAGTCTTGGTGTGACAACCTTTGACTTTCTGAGGGAGAAAACTTACAAACTTACGATTTGGTACATAATTAAAGTGTCAATATATAGACCAGCAGGATAAAGACATTCCCAAATGCAGAAGGCCCAGACAGATTCTCCAAGGAAAGAGAATTCATCAAAACACTAGATTTCTATGAGAAGTTTAACCAAATGAAAACTAAGTCAAAAATAATGACCTGCAGGCAAAAAGCTATCCCAGAAAGAACATTTCATCTGGAAAGCAATGGCTGGGTAGTGAACCAGCTTCATAGCCATCATCTTGAAACCTCTATTGGTTTTTAATTTTTAGAATCAATGTTCCTCAGAAGACTTAATTATCACTACAGAACAAAATGCAAATACTGTAAACTCGGTATTGTAAAAGCAAAAACTCAAGAGATGCTAGGAAATAGAAACAGACGGAGCTAGAAGGGAGGTGTTAGGAACCGAGGAGAGAAAAAGCACAATGTTTTGACCAAAGGGAAAGATGCAGGCAATTTAACATCCCATTCTTTTTATACTCTGTAAGAGTCAAGACAAGAATCCTCCTTTGCAGGGAAAGGTATTTTATGAAAGAGGCTTCTAGCTTCTAACGCTATTATTAAATCAATGTCTTGATTTGATGTCATGAGAGCAACAATGTGCAACTTCACTCTAGCAATGCTAATGCAAAAACAAGAGCAAGAAGGGAAGGGCACATGCATGGGAATCAATAGCGCTACCAGACACCAGACTTATATATGTATAACTAGCTTGCTTTCTATTGCTGTGCTAGAATGTTCTTCCCAGAAACAACTTGGGGAGAAAAGGGTTTATCTCAGCCTGTACTTCACCATCATAGCCCAGCATTTCGGGAAATTGGAGCAGGGTTCAGGCAGGAACTAAAGCAGAGGCCACAGAGGAGGGACAGTACTTACTGACTTGCTCAGTGCTTTGCACAGCCAGCATTCTTATGCAACCCAGGATACCTCTACAACCATCCCCCCTGACCCCACATGTGATGCCACCCACAGTAGGCTGTGTCTACCTTCATCAATCATTAATAAGGAAAATGTCCCCACAGGCTTGCCTAGAGGTGACTCTAATCAAGGCAATGCCTCAATGAAATTTCCTTCTTAAGGGATGATCCTCATTTATGTCAAGTTGACAAAACAAGACAGAACTCTAAAACACACACAAACACACACACACACACACACACACACACACACACACACACACACACACACACACTTCTTCATCTTAGAAATTAAGTTGGAGGGTTGTTTTTCAGAAGAGAAGTACCCCATCTGTATAAATTCACATCACACTCGCTTAATTCACCATGGCATTGAACAGATCACTATTATAGCCAATTAATAGTATACACTTAATTTTGTCATATATGTGCATTTGCTTACATTTAATTTGTAATATTTTCATTTGAGTGGTAGTTAAATGCTTTTTAAATTCATTTGAATAACTCAAGAGGGATAAATGTGGCTAGCATAGTTGTTACTTTTCTTCTCTGTTTTCTGTCTCCTCTGTTCCTCCCTTCCTTATTCTTTCCTTCCTTCCATTCTTTCTTCCTTGCTCCCTCTCCCTCCCTTCCCCTCCCTCCCTCTTTCTTCCTCCCTTTCTTTCTTCCTTCCTTCCTTCCATTTTTCTTCTTCCTTCCTTCCTTTCTTACTTTCTTCCTTTCTTTCTTTCCAAACTGAAGGCCCATGAATGCTAGTTAGTTACCCCTAAGATAAAACACTGCTCCCCCAGTCTAGGCTGCTTGTTTTCTCTGTATCAGTAATGCTTCCATAAGTAATATAGCAATGACTCAGCTCAGCATGTTTGAGGCCAGTGGTTGCCCAAGCTGAAGGCAGAAATGGGCTACTCCTTCTCAGCAAGGTTGCTCTGTGGACAGAAGATCCCTGCTTTGTAACTGTCTTCAAGTGTGAGCCTCACTCCAGCAGTGTCAGGATGTTAGTGCAGAAACTTGGGCCTCAATTCAGGATACTGAATCAGAATCTACCTCCTTCCCATGGTGCTGGGTCCTTCCCTGTGGCTGTGGAAAGCAATAGCATGGCGTTGAAGTCATGGTAGCCTCATGGTGCTCCCAGGCCAGGTCAGCCCAGTCAAGAACTCCTTTTAAGATCACCAGGCCTGGGGTCTTATGCAGTTTGACATTCTCTGTGCTTTTTGACAACTCTGTGGTGCCAAATGTGTCCCAAGAACTCCAGCCCTGGTGAGTGGTGGACCTTTTTCTTTGCATCTTCTATATTTCTTCTCTGAAAATCAGAACAGCAACAGCACTTTGCTTATGGCACTATTGCAAGGCTAACGTGCATTCATCTGTATAAAGCACTCAGAATAGAGTAACATCTCAATAAATGTGATTATAATTACGAGCTATTATTAAGGAGTCCTGGGTGATAACAGTCATCAAGAACAGGCATAGATGTTGATGGTCTCCAGCCTCGGCTGTCGTCTGGTTCATTTCCCTCATCAATAGCTCATTACTTGATTGTCAAGTCACAGACGCTATAAGCTACACACCATCACACCGAATAATAACAATGATTCCAGGTCTCATGTGGAAAGCATTACACAACCGATATCCCTCTGAGTGTGAGGGGAGTCTGTCTGCTGCTGGAGATGGTATGGCAAGGTGCTGGAACATGTCTTTCTTGTTCTGTTAGTACAGGGTGCTTTGTCCCAGTAGTGGCTGAGCCATCCTGCTGTGTGTCCTGATGTTTCGTAGACCTAACAGCTCCTTTCATTTGTTTTTCTTTGACCCATGTCTTGATGCTCTGCCTATCCCTTAGAGATTCAGGGATGTGTCTTTAGGAGCAAGCTCATGCACAAATCTCACAGCCTGCACTCTGACAGAATCTTCTCCCTATTCCTGCTTCTTACCACCAAACTCAAGGACGTTACTGAATGAAAGTGACATTCCGGAGACTATCCTTCTAAGGTGACTTTCCCAGAAGCATGTTCTGTCACATAGACTTGGAGATTTCTTGTCAAAGACAACAAATACAACTTGTCCTACCTGGAGCAACTGGGTTTAATATCCCGTAGGTTCCCCCTTGGCTTGAAATGATTTTTCCTTCTGAGTCCAGAAAAGCAAATACGTGATTTATATGTGGGGGAGGGTTTGGGATAAACATGATCTAGTAATTTGGAAGGTTCATAGTATGTATAAGAGAGATGACATTTTCTAAATAGCACAGGAAGCACCCCTAGGTCAAATGGTGAAAAGTAAAAGAAAGAAGGTTACCATTATGATGTTTTTACTATATGAAGGGGAGAATATGCCAACCAGTGTTAGTCCTAGACAAACCATCTTTGGCATGCTACTGTTGGGTAACTTGAGGCTCCATATCCCCTGCTCTTGTTCTGATAGGGAAGGCCATATGCTAGTGCCAGGCCTGCCCTGGGTGAGTTCCTGAGAGGCGAGCACATTCCCAAGAACACACCATATGTACAAGAGGCTGCTCCAAGAAGAAGCGAATTTGCACATCCCACTCAAGTGGGGGAATGGCATGGATGAGTGTGAGGAGCCCCCAGATTTCCTTCTTTTCCTCTGAGGTGATTTAGGAAGGAACACATGACTCATTTCAAAGAATTCAGGAAGTGGAAGATGGTCAGGAAGAGCATGGTCACAATGAAAACAAGAGGCTTTCTCATTCATTTGGCAAGTTGGTCACAGACTACTGGGCTCTCAATAATCTTGTCCTGGTTGGTCCTTAGACTGTTTGAGGGGTGGGCCTTTCAGCCTTCAGTACAGGTAATGAACAACTTGAGGAACTTATTTCTTCCCCTCAGGAAAAAAAAAAAAAAAATGGGTCTGCTTTCCCAGACTCCATTTTAGCTGTGAAGTAGACTCTTTTGTAGGACTCTTGTGAATTGCGTTTGGAAATGTAGAAGCAGAGTATTGGAGTGAACTTGTTCAAAGGAAATGCTGGCAGTCTGGGCATGCCTTAGCCAAGGAGATCAGCAAGCATTTGGATCAAATAACCATACACGGGATTAACGTTTTAAAATACCCTTTCTGAATTCTTGCAAATTGGAAGGCTTTCCCTCAGAATTTGGACTTCTGATCCATTGTGAAGCAGTGTAAACGTTTGTGATATCTAACCTGTTTTACCATTAGAAAGCATTTAGACCATATTTGCATGAGTTATTTTTTCCAGTAATTAAAATTGAACTGTGTGGCTTGTATGTACAAAACTCTGAGCTTCATTTCTCCTAGAGGCTTTTGGGAAAATATCCACAGCCTCCAGTAGGGTTGGACTTTTTAAGTTTTTTCATTGGTGTGTAATAATGGTATACTTTTGTGGATACAGGCATACAAGCACAGTGATCTAGTAGGAGGAACTGAGGTATCTCTCAGCTTGAAAACTTATAATTTATTTATATTGGGAACATTCAAAGCCTGTTCTCTAGTTCTTTTGACACAAACAGTAAATTATTGATAATTGTAGACACCTAGCATGCGATGGAACCATGGGACTGGCTTTTCCAACAGTGTATTTCTGAACCCAGACCACATGTAAGAATTGTGGGAAGGAATCCTCAATCCTGGCTGGCTGGCAGACACAGAAGAATTCCTTAAATCTGCTAAGAGATGGAAGTCTCTTCCTGAAATTCTGGGTAGGAACAGTGGTCAGGTAATACTTGGAGCCTGGTGGAGTTGCTTATCAAAGGGGCAAGAAGGGCACAGAGCCAGGTAGAAATTATGTTTCTTATATCTTGTCTTGTTATGATAGCAACGTACCCCTGTCCCCTCCTACTGCCCCACACAGTCGATGGACATGACGCTATTTGTCTGTTCCATTCTGGGGACATTACAAATAGTAAAGAACAGAGATAATACTATCTCAGAGGACCATGCTCTCTTCTATTTCTCCCAAAGGACAGATAACAATGGGTCTCTTTCTTCATTCAAGGAGGCAGATGGTGTAGGAAAGCTAAGTGAGGCCAACTTTGAGATCTGGAAAGAACTGTCACAAGGCTCATAAGATGTACATTGTTCAAGGGGAAGAAGATTGTGGGGGAAGGAAAAAAAAGTCTGAGAGTGTTGGAGATTGAGATCTACCTACTTTAGGAAGAGTGGGGAGCTCACAATGGTTGCGCACAGGTTGGCATGAGAGAACGATAACTATGGGGAGCAAGGTGTATTGTTACCATAACAAACCTCTTCTTTGAGAGCAACACAGACAGCTATTGTGGTGCTTTCTTGCCCAGCATGGTAGATCCTAATAGAGGGGGTGAATGTAGGACTTGGGGTGAAGCAAAATCTGGAAGGGGTTTGTGAAGCAAACTCAAAAAGCTTGGTCGGGGGTGGAGTGTAGGTACAGAAGCGATGCCTGAAAGGCTGCGGCATGGAGTGACATTGACTTGGGTCCAAGAGGAAGTGCACAGAGCTAAAAGAATTGGTTCAGCCCTTCGGGACTTTAACTTTACCTTTCAGCTACAGTGAGAGCTGTTTTCTGGGGAACATTCTCTCATTGCATGTGTTTGCTTGACCTCGGGTTGTGGAGTTTCACGGTGTACCTGGCATAGGAGCTGGGTGAAGTAAGACACATTGTGAAGTAAGCTTTGGGGCAGAATTGTTCCCCTCCCCCTGATAGAGTCAGTCAAGATTCTGTGTCCTTTGGAAGTCAACTTCATGTCCTATGACTTCAGGCATTGTCCCTGTGTACCAGTCAATGTCCTCTGTGCATAAATGGCAGTAACCTGGGAGGTCTCCAGGAAAGACCATCGGGAGATGTCTAAATGATGAACAAAGTCATCTATCAAGGACAAGACTAGCAAGAAGCATAGATGCTGAGTAGGGAAAGAGTGCCATTCACTTGCAAGCAGCTCAGACCCCAGGGATATGGGTGAATCTTTGGAATCACTTGAAGGGACAAAGAGAGACAGTGGGGATCAATACCCACTATCAGCCTGGCTTCTGTAGCCATTGCCAGGTTTTCTAATGACACCTGGCTGGGTTTCTGCCCTGCTGGGATGTGGCTGTCTTGCTGCTTAGGGAGGGTGATTCCTCCTTTTGACAGTTTCCTGGAATCAGCTGGTCTCACGGCTGCTGTCTCTGCCTCCAGCAGGATTTAACAGACTGGGAAAGATTTGAGTCTCAGCTGCTTTTTTTTCTGCAACTTTTCATTTTTTTCAGGTGCCAGTGGGCCTTCATCCTTCTAGGATACTAAGCTGTGGCTTCCCTGAAGGCCGATGTCATTATTTCAGACCCCAGAATAAGAAGCTTACATCTTACTCACATCTTCCACCTCATCAGCCATCCTATTCATCTTGCTGACTTTCCTCTTCACCTTACCAGCCCTTCTGCAAGTTTTCTTAATATCTCAATGATGTCTTTTGTTTTAAATGTTCATATTCTCTACTTAAACCATCCCAATAAACTGCCTGCCAGGCTCAAACTTCTTGCCTGAATTTTGGTACACTAATCATTAAACTTTTTTATTGATGGATTCTTTCATCTAGAAAACATTTATTGACAATCTATGCTACGCTTGTTTCTACCCTAAGCAAGACAGATCTGGTCCCTGCTCCATTATAGCTCCTTCAGCCATCTGCTAGATAGTTATGATTTCTGTGGTCTCAACCCTGTCTCAGTCTGAACTTGGATGTGCGTTTTTACCTTATTTCTCTTCCTGACCAATTTTTTTCTAAGCATGCCTGGTTTCTGGCACTGCCCAGTGGCATACACCCCTCTTGCACATCACACCCAACACTCTTACTCCCTGTGTCCTCATCTCATTAACCATTGTTGTGTGTTCCCACATCCGAAGTACTCAAAACCGAAGAGTAAAGGGAACTTTTCAAGAACCAATGTTTTATTCTGGATGAGAACAATACATTTCCATGTTCAGTTCTTTCTTTTTATCTACCTTCCTTCCTTCCTTCCTTTCTTCCTTCCTTCCTTCCTTCCTTCCTTTCTTCCTTCCGTTCTCTCTCTCTCTCTCTCTCTCTCTCTCTCTCTCTCTCTCTTTCTTAAGATGCTCACGGTCTTTAGAAAAAACCTACAGTCCTGGATGTCTATTTACTTGCACATATGTATGAACACTAGGTCATGGCAGTAAAAAGAGCAGTGATACCCTTCCGATCTACTCAAAGTCAAGGTCTACAAAATATCCAAATTACTATCTGTAGAGATGAGCAGGAACACTGCTCTTTCCTTCACTTTTTCGAGCACTGCAGGGGTGGGGGATGCAGGGTTTCAGGTGCTAAGCAAGCAATTTATTATTGAGCTGCATCCTCAGCATGAGAAGCTTTTGTAGAAGAGAAACACAGAAAGGAGGAAGTTGGGGACTCTATGTTGACATTCCCCTCCATTCTACTGGCAACTCTCAACCTCCCCATCCGCAGCCAAAAGCAAAGCACCAACTACTTCCTAGCAGAGCTTCTTAACAATTCCAGGAATTATTTGAATTTAAGTAAAATGGTTCCTTGGTGACTTCCTGACAGCCAACAGCATTGACAACGTGTTTTCTGATATAAACTGTTTTACAAAGAACGTGTGTCTTTTCGCTATGGAGAATTACATTCTGAGCAGAAACCTAATAAGGTTTTCAGCGGGGTTTTAAGAGGTTCTGTCACAGGATTTAAAACAACTGTGATCTATTGTTTTTAGTGCAACGAAAGGCCTGGGAGAAGAAATAGCATTTTCAATTTGACTTTATGGCCCCCCAAGTTGTGTTCATGTTAAATGAAAGCTAGAAATTGGTATTGAGAAAAGGGCAAAGACTTCAGACTCACACGGTTTTGAATTTCATCATTACTTGTAAGCTAACTTTTGCCCAGTGTTTTGGCTGTTCTGTGTCTCATTTTATTCATACATATAAAATATGCATATATTATATATACTATATATCATGTTATATATTTTATAGCATATATACTATATACTATTCACACATGTATTGCAGTAAAAGGTGACACAAATTCTGAGACACAGAATGAGGTTCCAGATGCTTTATGTTATATATGACAGAAACTCAGTTTAAACCAGCTAAATTACGACTAATATATAACTGAAAAGTTCGAGAGGGAATTGGATACAGGAACAGCTAGATCTAGGGATTTCAACACTGTCCCCAGATTCAGTCTCTGTCATTAGGCTTTGCTGTTTTGGTTTGAATGTAAGCGCTCACTCAGCAGGCTCATAGATTTGGATATTTGGTCCCCAGATGATGGGGCTATTAGAAAGCTTGTAGAGGTGGGACCTCACTGGAGGAAGTCTCCTGGGCCAACTTCCTTCCTGTTGAGTCTCTACTTTCTGCCTTCAGGTGCAGTGTAAACCTGCCTCCTATTCCTGGCCTCATGCTTACTTTGGACTGTGAGCTGGAGCAAGCCTTTCCTCCTTCCAGTCACATGCTTCTTGTCATGTATTTGCTCACAGCAATGACTTAGGTGACTAGTAGAGGGCCTTCTGTTTGGCGTCATCCTTCAAACATCCCCAGTGGAGAGGAGGCTATTTCCTGGAGCAAGCACCAGAGAACCCATAGGCTGTATGCTGATTTGCCAAAAGCCAGAACAAACAACCTGCTCTCAGCAAGACAAATTGCTAAGGGTTCATGGAGTAGCACAGAGTGTTCTACTGGGAGGAGCATTTGGGGACAGCATGAGAGAAGTCATTTCATTCCACCAAAGCCACTCAGAGTAGGAAGCCCCAAGATTATGATTTCCATCCATCAATTAAAGACACAAAGCCCTGAACATGTTTCTGATTGCTTTTGTAACGTGCTACCATAACTCACTGGGTTCTGAAGGTCAGAAAGAATCAGACAGGAACCACACTGGGATAAAATCAAGAATTAAACCCAGGTATACTGGTCTGTGCCCAGAATCCCAACATTTGAGAAGCAGAAGAACTGGTGAGTGTTTAAGGACAGCTTGGGCTACTGTATAAGACATTAACCTCAATTCCCATCGTCGTTGTCATTGTCATCATCGTCATCAACACCGTCATCAGAAGCAGAAAAGATGAACAAGGAGGAAAATGGGGGAAGGGAGAAGGTGAATGGGAAGGAGGAGGAAGAGGAGGAGAAAGAGTCATCAGTAGGTTTGAAGCCATTTGAGGGATCTAGAGGAGAATCTGAAGCCTGCATCTACTCCTCAGCTTGTCGTCTCTTCTGACGATCCAAGCTATAGCACGGCACTTCATGTTTCTGTCTCTGACTTCCTGTTTCCCCCTTTTCTTTAGAAAAACACATACTCAGTTGATTCAGGTGATCAGGAGTCATGAGCTCCTCGTCTCAGAAACTTACCTTGAATCACATTCCAAAAGTGGCATATTCCCAAATTCAGAGATTTATGACATGTGTGTCTTTGTTGGAGTCATGTTTGTTGGTCTAGCACACAGGTTTCTTAGGACTCCCTGCACCTTAGGTGGCTCAACTGTGACTTGAACTTAGGCCAGTGATTCTGGAGTAGGAAATGTCGCTTGATTATTCAATATGTTCTGTGGCCTCAGCCTGGCATCTATGGGCCTCTGTCTTCATGTATAAAAATGGTCATAGTCTGTAATAATAAAAATGAAAGCTTGTCTTACAGCACATTACGGAGCCTGTCCTAAAGCAGGAGTGGATGACTTATGGTGTCTTTCCTGGAGCAGAAATGGATGGTGTGGTGTATATTCCCATTCTTTCACTACCATTTGTGTTCTGAGATGAGGTCTCTTCATACATCCCAAGCTGGTGCCAAGCTCATGATCTTCCACGAATGTGTGCTCCTTGCCTGGCTGAAGATTTTCAACCATCTTCAATGTGTTCTCTAGGGAATTTAGCTCGGGGAGCCCCAAAGAAGCAGTGTTTGGGCGTAGGTGGAGCTTTGACTCTGAATTTGCCACGTGACTACAAAGAACTAATTTTGCTTTGTTTTGTTTTGTTTTAGACTTAAGCTGTCTTATCAATGAAGGCAGTATGCTCTTTTCTTCAAGAATTAAGCAGAAAGTCTACCTAGAGTCAACTTCAACAACTTCAGTCTTCTTTCCCTGATTCCTTTCTTCTTCCTTCTCTCCCCAGCTTCTTTTTCCTATCCTTCCTCTCCCTCTTTTAAGAGCATTTAAGAGAGTGGCTTCCAGTCTCACCTTCCTTTCTTATGTGTCACAGCACCCAGTGCTCATCAGCTCAACTCCTTCTTAATCATGCCATCTAATTGCTAATGACCCTGTCAAACCTTCACCAGTCTTGCTTCTGAAATAAAAATCCCACACCACAAAATAACTGTGGAGATGCAACCAGGATCCCATACCTCTGTCCCTGATTCAGAGCAAGGACCTGAAACTCCATCTTACAAAATCTTTACCTCTACAGGTCTGGGGGAAGGGTGCTTTGTGAGAATCCCCAGAGCATCTTCCTACCAAGCAGGGCTCTATCTATTGAGCAGGCTAATGCCCTCATCCCTTCATGCACTGGTGGTTTTCAGCCCAATTCTGAGAGTGCAAAGTGCTCATCAGTAATGATGTTTTAGTGGGATGTACAGATTTTCCCATTTCACTGCTTTAGCCTGAATTTCAAGTATTTTGCAATTCACTTATATTAGAGAGACCCAGTAGCCAAACCTTCCGGGTAAATAAATGATGCCATCTCCATCCCTATCTATTAGATGGGAGATGGGGTAGGCCACCGCATGTACAGAGCAGGCAAAGTTAAGTTTCAACTTGGACATCGTGAGTACCAGACAACCTCTTGCTTTCCACATGAGCAGCAGCACCCTTGGGTTCTGACTTTTACATCTATTCAAATAAAGCTTGTGTGAGGTGTTGGAGGATCACAGAGATACTTAACCATTGCTTGGGGAATCTGAAAATCTTTAAGACAGAGGCCACTGAGATCTCCAAGAAAAGATTGAGGAAGGTTTCTATTCTTACAATTAGCAATTAATTATTATGTGCTTGTCTCTGGTTATTTCAATTAAGCTGTCTAAAGAAAATGTTGCAAGGCTATGTGGACAGACAGAGCTCATGCTTATTTGAAACTTTTCCCCATGTACCACCAAGTCCTATTTTGAATATATTCGTAGAAAATAAATCACCAAGATTGCTCAAACAGGTTATGCGAGGTGAGTAGGTTTTGTGGTAGTTTGTCTCAGTGGTCAGTGTGATTGGTTTCAGAACCAGTTTATGCATGTATAGTGTTTCCAGAGAGGACAGATTAAGAGGGGTGGCCCACTGTGAATGTGGTACACCATTCCACATGCTGGGAGCCCAGAAGAAATGGAAAGAAGGAAGGAAGGAAGGAAGGAAGAAAGGAAGAAGCCAACTTATCTTTCTCACCTCCTCTCTTTCCCTCTGTTTTTCTCTATTGCTGTCTGCCTGTGTCTGTCCATCTTGCTATAAGATGCTGTGTTTTTACAGACCTCTGCAGCATGAGGAAACCAGGAACACAAACAATTCTTCTTTCTTTATGCTTTTATCCTCAGGTATTTCATCACAGCAACAAAACATCTGATCAACACAGGAGAATTTATTGATTATTATGGTAGTCCACTCATGACTAGAGGGGTACAGAGGGCTGCTGGAGAATCCTTGGCATGGTCAGTGTTCTGTATAATCTCAGTATGGGAGACATGCACATGCAGTGCTTTCTAGCTTAGCTGTTTTCTGGCTCTGTGGTCTTAGCCTCTCTAGGTTTTGGCCTCACTAGGTTTCAATTTGCTCATAAAAAAAGATTCATTTATTTATTATATATGAGTACACTGTAGCTGTCTTCAGACACACCAGAAGAGGGCATCAGATCTCATTACAGATGGTTGTGAGCTACCATGTGGTTGCTCAGATTTGAACTCAGGGCCTCTGGAAGAGCAGTCAGTGCTCTTAACCACTGAGCCATCTCTCCAGCCCAATTTTCTCACCTCTTTAAAAGTGTGTAAAGAGGGCTCTCACCTCATGAGTTTGAGGATGGAGTTTCTGTGACTGTAGCTCTGAGGAAGGGCATTGCCTAATAGTGTGTGGTAAATACCACGCAAAACATTTATCATCTAAAGCTTTTAAAAACTTTTCCACAGTCCTGATGAGGATGCTCTGTGTTGTCTCTCAGTGATACTTTTGAGATGAGAACCAATAGGAAATGGGAATACTTATTTCTCTTTCTGGTCCTTCCTCATGTTCTAGTGTGAGTGTGGGGAAGTTGTAGCAGAGGGTGAGTGCCCAAGCCACTGTTATTTTTTTCTCTCCCCTTTGACATTTTTCTAGCATTGTTCTTGGCATAGAAACTTACATGTAGTGATCCGAATAAAAATGGCCCCCATAGGCCTACAAAGAGTAGCAGTATTAGGAGACAACCTTGTTGGAGTAGGTGTGGCTTTGTTGGAGGAAGTGGGTCACAGGGGTGGACTTTGAGATGTCAGATGCTCAAGCCAGTCACAGTGTCTCACTTTTTTTCCTGCTGCCTGCTGATCCAGAAGTAGAACTCTCAGCTACTCCTTCAATACCCTGTCTGCTTGCATGCTGCAATGCTTCCCACAATGACTACAACAGGCTAAACCTCTGAACTGGAAGACAGCCCCCATGGAATATTTCATTTTAAGAGTTGCCATGATCCCACAGCCTCTTCCCAGCGATGGAAACCCTAAGATACTACACAATCCTAAACAAAGCACAAAATGTAAGACATACTGTCATTTGCGTTTGAGGAAGATCACATGAGCTTCTGTTGGTTTACTAGAGCTGACGTAACAAAAAGCTCATAGGCAATAGACATTTATGTCTCATAGCTCTGGGGCTGAAGACCAAAATCCAGTATTGCCTTCGGACTGTGTGCTCACTTGACCTTCATTAGCCACTGTTCCTCCTTGGTACATTTTCCTTTTCTCATATGGACTTCAGTCATATTGGATTGTGTCCCCTCCTTATGACCTGAATTAACCATAACCACCGTGAATGACAGTATTCCTTACATTCTCTGCTTTTTGGGGGGCTTGTGTAGTATCTTAGTTAGGGTTTCTTTAAAGACTGTCTGCAAATATAGTCACACTGGGAGCTGAGAACTATGGCGAGTGTCTTTCTCAACTGTATCTCCACTGGTTTAAAATCTTTTGTTTTGGAGCCAGTATCCCTTACTGAACCTGGGATTCCTGGATTTGGTTAGTGTTGGTCATCAAGCTCCAAGGATCTTGGTGTTTCTGTCTCAGTCTTGCCCTCCACAGTTGGCATTCATTGTTCCTGAATCTTTGCCTAGCTGCTGAGATTTGCACATGGGTCTCCGTGCTTGTCTGGCAGGTGCTCTACTGACTGGACCCACTCTTATTTAGCACAGATATACTCCAGCCTATTCCCTCCTCATGGGGAGCTTCAGGCAGGGGAAAGGTTTTGTTTTCTGCAGGGACACTACCTTGCTTCTCCATCACTACTTTGTTGGTGGCTTTTATGGCATACACAGTGACTTTTTTAATCAGAAAGTAGATCTCAGCAATCAAAGTGTAATGCTCATAGAAGCTTCAAATTGACTGGCTCTGGTCTTTAAAACAAAAAGGAGGCCACATGCCACCTCATTCTGCTCCAAACCATGCACCAGATGTTTACTGAAGCCACAACCTTCTGAAGGTCCCATCCCCTGTAACATTTCTTTCACCTCTTCATCTTTCTGCTCACTGACAGGACTTCAGAATATTTCTTTGAACATACTAGCAGTCTCCTCTGGGAACATCTGCACATATTATTTCTTCTATTTGTGTGCGACTCCAAATATCCTTGTGAAACCTCACCCCCTTGCCTTGATATTGAGAGGTAACACCAACAGAAGGCCATTATGTTTTGAGGGTTCTGGCCCCAGCTTTGGGGTAAGTACCTGTATCAAAAAGGCCAGAGAGGATGCTTTTTGATGTACTTTGTGATAACAAATCAAGAAATACACAATTTCTTCTGTGTGTGTGTGTGTGTGTGTGTGTGTGTGTGTTTTGGGATAGAATTTTGCTATGTAGTCCAGGCTGGCCTGAAATTCACAATCTTGCCTCACTCTCCCGATTGCTGAGGTCACTGGTGTGCAGTTGCTCATATTGCAGGTGTCCTGTAAGAGGTAGAGAGCTGGCCTGCAGCAGGCATCAAATCTGCTGGCATTTTCATCATGGGTTTTCAATTTCCAGAACTCTGAGCAGTGCATTTCCCCAGTGCGAAAACCACATGGAAGTGTTTTCTTACAAGTTGGACCAGAATGCCTTACCCACATGTCTTCAGAAAGGCTTTCCCTTAAGATCATGGCCATGAAAGCAACTGCACTGTATTTCTTCTACCACATCTAGGTGGCAGCGGAGGTTCTGTAGGTCAGTCTGTCCGTTATTCATTTATTGAGATCCTCACTTGGTACTGGGTGTTGCGAATTAGAAGATAAACAATACAGATCCTCTTTCCCAAAGGCACTTCCATTTGGTGGTATAAAGTCTATCCACAAACATGCAAAGAGTGATTTATATGTGTTACAGAAGTGCTTGTAAGGCATCAGAACCAGGCACCCTGCAAAGTTACCAGATTGTCTCCTTTTGGTAGTTCCTACCTGAGTGTGTGGCTTGGCTGGTTCTTAAATGGGGATACTGGGGCCCAGTACTTTCTTCTTTATCTCAGATTAAAATTCAGTTTCATTATCTTAAAGTATCAGGCTGCCTCAAATCCAACATTCTTAGTGATGGAGGAGAATGGTCTATTAAATTTTTCTTTTCTTAGCCGTCCTGGATCCAAGAACAAGGAAATGCCTAAACTAACAATGAAAAGCAAGTCTTTAATTAGAGGAGAAAGACGATAAAAGGAAGAAAGCATCTTGCAGAGAATTCATGCAGATCCCCAGCCCAGCAGTAACCAGTATATTCATGTTGCTACATCCTCAACATTCCGAACCATCTGTTGAATATTCTAGAAGGCTACAAATGTTCAACCGATTCCCCTCAGTGAATATGCACATGTTTCTTTAGGGTTGCCATGTCACATATATTTATTACAATGTACATCTTGAGAAGGATGATGGCAGAATTTGTATGGGACAAGGAGAAGAAAGCATAGGTTTGGTAACAGATTAATTACCTATATGTTACAACAAGGACACATTCTTCTACACAAAAAGAACATTTTCTTTCTTAAGACTTTTCCCCAAAATACTACTTGCTTTCCATTGAGACATGAATTTGTTGTGGACTGAATTATGGGCTCCCCAAATAGACTTGTCAGAACTCCAGTATTTGGAGATGGGGACTTCAAGGGTTAGGTCCTCATGACAGGTTTGGTGTCCTTATAAGAAGAGGTGCATAGAAATGTACTCAAAGAAACCTAAATCTCGATACTTGAGAGACACCTGCACATGAATATTTACTTCTGCCCTGTGTTATGTATAATAGCCAAGCCATGGAAGCAGCATATGTCCATCAACACATAAATGGATAAAGCTAATGTAGTATAAAAACAGAAAGGGATTTCATTCACTCATAAAGAAAGCAAAATGACATTTGCAGAGAAAATGGATGGAACTAGACATTATCATATTAACCAAAATAAGCCAGATTCGGAAAGAAAAGCACAGCACATTTTCTCTAATATCTGAAGTTTGTCTATTGATGTCTCTCACAACACACACACACATATACACACACACACACACATACACACACACACACACACACACACACACACACACACACACACACACACACACACCACTGTAAAGACCTCTCTGGAAAAAGGAAGAGAATGAAGAGGAGCAGGTAGGGCAGCATGGCTGAACACAGACTTGTACCTGATTGAAGATGTCTTCATGAAACTGGATCTCCAGCGTCCAGGTAAAATGGCAGCACAGTGATTCACATCTGCATTCTCAGCACAGGAGAGGGAGAGACAGGCAGATCTCTGGCTTTACTGGCCAGCCAGGCTAGTCAGTGGTGTACAGAGAATCGTACCATGAATATGTACTAATGGTTTCCTAGGGAAACGAGTAACCCAGGAAGTTTGTCTGACGTGGGTACACGTAAGAGGGTAGGTAGCCTCTTGCAGAGTCCACAGCAGAACGGAGGTTTGTGGCGGGCTCTCAACCTTCCAGCCTCCAAAGCTGTGAGAAAATGAGAGTCTACTATTTAAGCCGTAACATTTTTAGAATCTGTTTACCGTGGCCTGGGCTGAACAGACAGATCCCAGGCGAGCAAACGCTTACACGGTATTGTCTATGCATCCAGCAGTATGTAAGTTCCGAGGGCGTGGTTTGAAGAATTCTGCCAGTTCCTTTGGGGAGCTCCTAGTTCAACAAGAGCCTGGAATGAGAAGGAATCGTCACACAGCTGATCCGTGTTTTTTTTTTTTTTTTTTTGTTTTGTTTTGTTTTTTTTTTTTTCTATAGAACGATACAAATGAGTCTGTTGAGCCCCCCCAAAACACACGGGCAAACCTCACATGGATGTGACGTTTTTGTCACTGGAATATGTGTACATGTAACTAATGAAGGAGCTCACGATGAGGCCTTCTAGATTTAGGGTAGGTGATAAATCCAGTGACTGTCACCCGTAGGAGGAGAGGGAGATTTTAGGGATTTAAATGTGCTGGATTGAGGGCCACGGAAAGATTAAAGGGAAGGGAGGCACGGATTTGCCAAGGGACACCAGGGACATCGGCATGGAAGAGACTCTTGTTCAAAGCTTCTCACTGATTCAACACTGGTATCCAAGGTGGAAACTGAGCTGTCCCTTAGAGCCTCAAACTCTGAACCCTTGCTCCCCAGTGGGTGGCGCTGTTTTAAAAGGCTTGTGGGACCTTGGAAGGGGGTAGCTGGAAGAAGTAGGTCACTGGGCGTGGTTTCTGAAGAAAATTTTTAATACTGGAGCTCGGCCTGCCCCTTCGTTCAGTAACAGTCTTCCCCTGATGTGAAAAGCCTTTGCCACACCCTCCGGCTGCAACAAAATGAGTAACCGGGGACCCGCCTTCCCCATCACGGTCGCCTGGCCTCTCTGAAACTGTGATCAGGAACATGACTTTTAGTCCCTAAGTTGCTTCTGACAGGCATTCTGTCAGAATGACACAAGAGTAACAAGTGACGCTGGCCAACCCTTCGCAGGCCAGAAGAGGGGGAAAATTTTTCTGTTGATTAAGGCACTAGCTTTGTGGGACTGTGCTGTGGTAATCCCATCTCGGGGCGACACGCCCTACTCTGCCTGCTGAGCTCAGCCCAGCTGGCCAGCCTCTTCCATAGCTGCTTCCCACAGCCTCACTGGTTGGCTGTTTTGTTTAGTGAGATCCATTGCTTTTGCTCTCAACATAATGAGGCCAGCCATAATGGTTTCGTTTGTAATTAGGCAATTCCATTAACATTATACAAACCAACAAAAGTATAAATATAAAAAGGAAGAGCTGTGTCTTGAAACCTAATTGAACATTCGGATAAAGGGGAGTGGCTGGGGGAGATTTCTGATTCTGTGGAGGCCGGAAAGACAAACATTAGACACTGTCATGAAGAAAAATCTTGCCCTATAATACTTTGCTGTTGGATTATTTCTCAAATGTGTCTTTAGTGGCCACTGTACCTCTGAGCACCAGTAGGCATTGTCTTCAGGGCGTGGTTTGTAGCAGGAGGTTGGAAGCATGCTTTTCCAGCTTTCATTCCAGGCATCGAACCTCATGCTAAACACGTTCCCTGCCACTGAGCAAAGTCCTTAGCCTAAAAATGTGAGGTGTTTTCATTTTGTGTGTTTTCAAGACTGGGTTGCAGATGGGCTGCGCTGGCTTCAGACTTGTTAGTTGAGGCTTAACCTTGAACTCTGAGCCTCCTGCTTCTATTTTCCAAGAGTAAGAAGGATAGGCACATGGCTTTTTATTCTGTATCAAAATATTGGGGATTAGAGTCGGAAAGGTGGCTCGTACAGGCTGAGCAACTGTGACCTGGAACAGATCTTAGGAACTTCTGTTCCCACCCGGAGACGACTTCAGGACGCAGAGTGGAGCCTGGCCCAACTGCCAGCTGGAAAGGCGGCTCGAACAGGCTGAGCAACTGGTGAGTGGGAGACCTAGGCTGCGGGGGAGCAGAGGGATCTCTGCGGAGTGCACACGGAAAGGGTACCCCCTGCCCTGACCTGCCCTTCCCGATCCAGTGACCGGGAACAGATCTTAGGAACTTCTGTTCCCACCCTGATACGACTTCAGGACACAGAGCAGAGCCTGGCCCACCTGCCAGCCGGAAAGGTGGCTCGGAGAGGCTGAGCATCTGTGACCAGGAACAGATCTTAGGAACGTCTGTTCCCACCCGGAGGCGACTTCAGTATGCAGAGCGGAGCCTGGCCCAGCTGCCACCCGGAACCTGGGCTGCCGGGGAGTAGAGAGATCTCTGCGGAGTGCACACGGAAAGTGTACCAGGGACACAGACCAGATACAAGGGAAAGGCAAGAACATATCACTGACAACAAAATGGCAAGAGGAAAGAGAAAGAGTATATCCCAAGGAAACCAAGACAATCTAGCAACACCAGAACCCAGCTCTCCGATAGTAGCAAACATCGGAATTCCAAACACTCCAGAGAAAGAAGACACAGACCTGAAATCATGGCTCAAGACGCTGATAGAGTTACTTAAACAAGAAAGGGAGGAAAAGCAAAAAGATTCAGAAGCTTTTAAAGAAGAAACAAGAAAAACACTCAAAGAACTCAAAGAACGAGACGAAAACAGAACCAAAGAAATAAAGGAATGGAAGAGGGAAATTAAAACAGAAATTGACACAATAAAGAAAGCGCTAAAAGAGATAACCCTAGAGTCAGAATACCAAAAAAAGAAATCAGGAGTCACAGAAGCAAGCATTTCCAACAGATTACAAGAGATCGAGGAGAGAATCTTGGGGGCAGAAGACAACATTGCAAACATAGACAAAACAGCCAGAGAAGATGCAAAAAACAAAAAGCTCCTAACACAAAATGTCCAGGAAATACAAGACACAATGAGAAGACCAAACCTAAGGATAATAGGAATAGAAGAGGGAGAAGAGTATCAACTAAGAGGCACAGTAAATATCTTCAACAAAATCATAGAAGAAAACTTCCCTACCCTCAAGAATGAGATGACCACGAGCATAAAAGAAGCCTTCAGAACTCCAAATAGGTTGGACCAGAAAAGAAATACCTCCCGGCACATAATAGTAAAAACATCAAGTGCCCAAAGTAAAGAAAGAATACTAAAAGCAGTAAGGGAAAAAGGTCAGGTAACATATAAAGGCAGACCAATCAGACTCACACCCGATTTCTCAACAGAGACTATGAAAGCTAGAAGAGCCTGGACAGACATCATGCACTCCTTAAGAGAGCACAAGTGCCAGCCCAAGCTGCTATACCCAGCAAAACTATCAATCACCATCGATGGAGAGACAAAGATATTTCAAGACAAATCAAAATTCACACAATATCTGACCACAAACCCAGCACTACAACGAATTATAGGTGGAAAACCCAATACAAGGAGGGAAAATACAGCCTAGTAAAAACAAGAAAACTCCTAAACAAGAAAACTAAAAGAAGAAAAAAACACAGACACAACTCAACCCAAAAAAGCAAAAATGGCAGGAAACAGAAACAATTATTCCTTGATATCTATTAACATAAATGGTCTCAACTCCCCAATAAAGAGACATAGACTATCAGACTGGATACATAAACAAAATCCAGCCTTTTGCTGCATACAGGAAACTCATCTCAGAGACAGAGACAGACACTATCTCAGAGTAAAAGGGTGGGAAAAAAACTTCCAAGCAAACAGCTCCAAGAAGCAAGCTGGAGTGGCTATTCTAATATCGAATAAAGTAAACTTCCAACCAAAAGTTATCAAAAAAGATAAAGAAGAACACTTTTTACTCATTACCAGGGAAATCTGTCAGGAGGAACTCTCAATCCTTAACATATATGCTACAAATAAAAAATCACCCCATAAAAGAAACTCTACTAAAGCTCAAAAAATACATTTCACCCCACACAATAATAGTGGGAGACTTTAACACCCCACTCTCACCAATGGACAGATCAGGGAAACAGAAACTGAACAAGGACACTGCAAAACTAGCAGAGACTTTGAACCAACTAGAATTAATAGATATATACAGAACATACTATCCTAAAGTAAAAGAATACACCTTCTTCTCACCACCCCATGGCACCTTCTCGAAAATTGACCACATAATTGGACACAGAACGAGCCTTCATCGATATAAGAAGATTGAAATACTCCCATGCATCCTCTCAGATCACCATGGTCTACGGCTGGTCTTTAACAACAACAAAGACAACAAAATGCCCACATACACATGGAAACTAAACAACGCTCTGTTAAAGGATAGCAGGGTCAAAGAAAAAATAAAGAAAGAAATTAAGGACTTTCTAGAATTCAACGAAAATGATAACACAACATACCCAAACCTATGGGATGCAATGAAAGCAGTATTGAGAGGAAAACTCATAGCCCTAAGTGCTTCCAAAAAGAAACTGGAGAGAGCATTCATCAGCAACCTGACAGCACAGCTAAAAGCCCTAGAACAAAAGGAAGCAGATATACCCAAAAAGAGTAGACAGCAAGAAATAATCAAAATTAGGGCAGAAATAGACCAAATAGAAACAAAAAAAAAAAAAAAAAAAAAAAAAACCATTGAAAAAATCAACAAAACAAAGAGTTGGTTCTTTGAGAAAATCAACAAGATTGATAAACCCCTAGCCAGACTAACTAAAGGGCAAAGAGAGAGTATCCAAATTAACAAAATCAGAAAGGAAAGTGGTGACATAACAACTGAAACTAAGGAAATTCAAGAAATCATCAGATCCTACTACAAAAACTTATACTCCACAAAATTGGAAAATCTGGAGGAAATGGACGAATTCCTAGACAGATACAAGGTCCCAAAGTTTAACCAGGACAAAGTAAACCATCTAAATAACCCTATAACACCTAAAGAAATAGAAGAAGTCATCAAAAGCCTTCCAACCAAAAAAAGCCCAGGTCCAGACGGGTTCAGTGCAGAATTTTATCAGACATTTATTGGGGATATAACACCAATATTCGCCAAACTATTCCAAAAGATAGAATCAGATGGAATATTACCCAACTCGTTTTTTGAGGCTACAATAACCCTCGTACCTAAGCCACACAAAGACCCTACAAGGAAAGAGAACTTCAGACCAATCTCACTTATGAACATTGATGCAAAAATACTCAACAAAATCCTTGCAAACCAAATCCAAGAACACATCAAAACCATCATTCATCATGACCAAGTAGGCTTCATCCCTGGGATGCAGGGATGGTTTAACATAAGGAAATCCATCAATGTAATCCACCATATAAACAAACTTAAAGACCAAAATCACATGGTCATCTCACTAGACGCTGAGAAAGCATTCGACAAAATCCAACACCCCTTCATGTTAAAAGTCCTGGAAAGAACAGGAATCCAAGGCCCATATTTAAACATAATAAAAGCAATATACAGCAAACCAACAGCCAACATCAAACTTAATGGCGAAAAACTTGAAGCAATCCCACTAAAATCAGCGACTCGACAAGGCTGCCCACTCTCTCCCTACCTATTCAACATAGTACTGGAAGTCCTGGCTGGAGCAATTAGACAGCAAAAGGAGATAGATCAAGGGGATACAAATCGGAAAGGAAGAGATAAAAATATCACTCTTTGCTGATGACATGATAGTGTACTTGAGGGACCCCAAAAATTCCACCAGAGAACTCCTACAGCTGATAAACAAGTTCAGCAAAGTGGCCGGATACAAAATTAACTCAAACAAATCAGTAGCCTTCCTATACTCCAAGGACAAACGTGGAGAAAGAAATTAGGGAAAAGGTACCCTTCACAATAGTTACAAAAACTATGAAATACCTTGGTGTGACTCTAACTAAGGAAGTGAAGGACCTGTATGACAAGAACTTCAAATCTCTAAAGAAAGAAATTGAGGAGGATCTCAGAAAATGGAAAGATCTCCCATGCTCATGGATTGGAAAGATCAACATCTTAAAAATGGCCATCCTACCAAAAGCAATCTACAGATTCAATGCAATCCCCATCAAAATTCCAACCCAGTTCTTCATGGAATTGGAAAGATCAATGTGCAATTTCATATGGAATAACAAACGACCTAGAATAGCGAAATCCATCCTCAACAACAAAAAAACATCTGCGGGAATCACTATCCCTGACCTCAAGCTATATTACAAGGCAATTGTGCTGAAAACTGCATGGTACTGGTACAGAAATAGGCAAGTGGATCAATGGAATAGAATAGAAGATCCAGAAATGAGCCCTCATGTATATGGTCACCTGATTTTTGACAAAGGAGCAGTAAACATTCAATGGAAAAAGGACAGCCTATTCAACAAATGGTGCTGGTCCAACTGGCACTCAACATGCAAAAGAATGAAAATAGACCCGTTCTTATCTCCTTGTACAAAGCTCAAGTGTAAGTGGATTAAAGATCTCCACATTAAACCAGATACACTGAAACTATTAGATGAGAAAGTAGGGAAAACCTTAGAACACATAGGCACAGGAGAAAATTTTCTGAACAAAACACCAATGGCTCAAGCTCTAAGGTCAAAGATTAACAAATGGGACTTAATGAGATTGCAAAGTTTCTGTAAGGCTAAGGACATCGTCAAGAAAACAAAACGGCAGCCAACAGAATGGGAAAAGATCTTTACCAACTCCACATCAGATCGAGGCCTAATATCCAAGGTATACAAAGAACTCAAAAAGCTAGACACCAGAGAATCAAATAACCCTATTAAAAAATGGGGTACAGAGCTAAACAAATCATTTTCAGTTGAGGAACACCGAATGGCTGAAAAACATCTGAGGAAGTGCTCGACATCCTTAGCCATCAGGGAAATGCAAATCAAAACAACCCTAAGATTCAACCTCACACCAGTCAGATTGGCCAAGATCCAAAACTCAGATGACAGCAGATGCTGGCGAGGCTGCGGAGAAATGGGAACACTTCTCCACTGTTGGTGGGGTTGCAAGCTAATACAACCACTCTGGAAATCTGTCTGGTGATACCTCAGAAAATTGGATATAGTACTACCTGAAGACCCAGCTATTCCACTTCTGGGCATATACCCCAGAGACACTTTAATACACAACAAAGATATATGCACCACAATGTTCATAGCGGCTCTATTTATAATAGCCAGAAGCTGGAAGGAACCCAGATGTCCTTCAGAAGACGAATGGATACAAAAATTGTGGTACATATACACAATGGAATACTACTCAGCCACCAGAAACAATGACTTAACCAAATTCTTAAGAAAATGGCTGCATCTAGAGAAGATCATCCTGAGTGAGATAACCCAGTCACAAAAGAACAGACATAATATGCAGTCACTGATAGTGGGATGCTAACCCCAGAGGCTTGCACTCCCCCAGAAACAACTCACAGACTGTATGAAGTCCAAGAAATAAAGAAAACAAAAAATATACATATATTCACAAAACAAGAAGACTTTGACTATTTCCATGTTGCGTTTTGTTTTGTATGTACTTTACGCTTATTGCAACTAGTACGTTTTCAATGCATACTGTCAAGCCCTTGAAAAAAATCAAGTACTGACTAAAAAACATATTCACATGGTTTTATGTAAAATTTATTTTAATGTCTGAAAAAACAGTACTGACAAAAATGTATAATTTTAAGCAAAAAATGTTTAAAATCTTTACATTTAACTTTGTTTTGCAAAATAAAGTCGTTTAAAAAAATATTGGGGATTGGATATTTGCTCAATGTTCATGCTAAAATAAAGCGAGGCAGGGATATATATATATATATATATATATATATATATATATATATATATAATTTTAGTTGGCTTGTTTGATGAATCTACGGTTGGTTCCTTTTGTGTCAGATTGGATTATAATGGTTATAATAGTAGAAATAAGTAGCAAGTAAAGCAGGCTGAATGTGTATCACGGGGCTGACATGTTTCTGTGCCCATTTTCTGTTTTACTGCAGCTCTATGATGTGAATAAGATGATGCCAACTGTTTTGTTACCCTGGGAGAGGGCAGTAGGGGAGCTGCTGGAGAGACCTCACCTGGAAGCATCCAGGCACCTCTCTGGGAGCTGAGGCATTTTAGATTCAGTGGCCACTTCCTGGTTTTGATGAGTTGAGCTCTTTTATGTGACTCTGTGTGGCAACTAGAGGGTGACTCATGCAGAGTGGGTTCCTCATGTTTCTGAAAACTGGGGTGAAGTAGCATTTACCAAGGGTTCTCATTTTAATCCTTGATAAGTTGGGGCTGACAAAAGAGCCCCCTGTCCCTAGTTCTTTCAGAGACTCCAGCCCACAAGCCCGGCTGAGAATGGAGTAAAATTCACCTGCAGGGAAGCTGTGGGGCTCTGGGTGCAGACTGCACATCTGGGATTAACTTTTGACCCCTCATGTGTCGGACTGCAACCTGGACTACCTTCCTGCCTCTTTGTACCTCACCTTACTCAGCCACAAAATGAGGATGGAGACCCAGAAAGGTGGCTCAAGCTGAGTTGGAGCATCACAAGTTTGAGACTAGCCCAGGCTACATAGAGAGTTCTAGGCTAGATCTGGCTCTGAAACCCTATCTCAAAACTACAAGCTCAAACAAACCACACCATACTAAAGGGCGTCAAAGCAAACTAGACCAAACCAGACCAGACCAGACCAGACCAGACCAAACCAAACCAGACTAAACCAAACCAGACCAAACTACCACCAGCAGCAACAACAAAAGCAAAGATAAAAATGGTAAGGTACTTACCTCCTACATAAGGTGGGGTTAAATGAGTTAATATATTATTATTTTAGAGCCCTGTCAGCCGAGGGTGAGTACTGCAGAGACGAGCTGACCTTCACTCACCCCCTCACTCACTAATTCATCCATTCACTAACTCATGCATTCACTAATTTACTCTGCAATTTATTGTTCAGAATCTTGTTAGGGCGAACCCTTTACAGATGCCTCCGACATGTAATTGGGTATTACCTTATATGGGAACCATAGTCCACATGTTTCCAAAGAGACTGCTGTCTCAAACAAACTTGACTTCCACAGCAGCCCAAGCTGTCAGAAGGAACAGAAAGTTTAAATATCCATGAAAACTTCCTGCAACATTGGGGGAAAATTCCTGAAAAGTAGTAAAGAAAATTAAAAGGAAAAAAAAAGTCAGCCACAAATTCAGCACTGGTACATGGTGACTATTTACATTTTAATGACTTTCCTTGAGGCTTTTTATGCATAGATTTTTGCATAATTATATCCATTTTCTCTTTGCAGTTTTTATCTCTTTTTTCAGTTATTATTATATCATAAGCACTTTCTACGTGGCTCAGTGCTTGGGAACATCACATCTTATGCCTCCATAATGTTCCACGCAAGGCTTGTGGCATGTATTGTTTAACCAAACATTTAAATTTAAACCCCTTTTCAGTTGTGCAGCAGTATTGATTTTGCGGCACAACGAGCTCACCTTCCTGCCCTTCCCAAACCACCTCCCGGGCTTTGGCTTATATCATTAAGCCACACATGCCAGTGTGTAATCACCATATCAAAATATGTGCCCATCTTAAGGCACTGGATCCATGCCTCCAGTTCTCTTTAAAACCCTCCCCCGGTTCACACTCGGATCTGCAGCTCAGGAAAATACCCATTTTTGACCCAGTTTGTTAAACCATGTTAGGATTTTTAAAACACTAGGTAATTTGAGAGCCACTTAATGGTGCTGTTTCTTTCTGCAGGACTCTGATTAGCAGAGATAAGCAAACATTCTTCCTGTTGGTTAAGCAACAGAGTTTCCTCTCTGTGGAAAGGTCTTCTGTGTCCTCTTTCCGCTCCTCTGTAGCTTGCTTTGTTTTTCTTAAAAGAGTTGTATTAATTCGGATTTATAAATGCAGAGTTCTTTTCTTGTTATAGGTGCGTTGATGTGTCTACCCGTTTGCTATTTCTCTTTTAAGTTTGATCAAGATTTTGTTTCCAAGATTTATTTTTTTTCTTGTAATCACATCTGCCCACTGTACCCTTATTGATGTTTTAATCTTTTCTTGATCTAGGCATTCTTTCTCTTTCCAGAATTCTGATAAATATTCATTTCTAACTGTTTATAGTTTGTTTATGCTTTGATATAGCAAAAACCACCTCTTTGATCTGTCTGGGATTTTCTTTAGTACATGATATTGAAGGGAGCCTCCTCCTGACTAACCAATTGTCCCACTGTCATTTTTTTAAAATCTTGCTTCCCTTGCATTGTTATACATTAACTATTTAACTGTATTGAGATGCTATCCATGCTGTCTGCTATGTTGAGCTCAGCCATATACCACACTGTTGAAGTCCAGGCCTTTTCAGAGACTGTCCTTAGGTGGTTTGAGGATCAAAGGGATCTCCTGTGTGCAATAAACTCCTCACCTTTCCTCTTCCAGGGAGACCCAGGGAAAACTGGAAGCAGAGATGTGAAATGCGATTTCTGGCTTTATCCTGTGCTGGGGATCAAACCCAGGCCCTCATGCATGCTATGCAAGCATTCTGCCAAGGAATCTCCCAGGATTCCTGATCTGGCATATCAGAGAGTTTTATATCTTCCAAGCCAGAGGCAGATTCGCCACCCAAGGTTGAGCACTTATATTTCATTCCTTTGAATGAATTATTATCTACTTTCTTCCAGATCTGATGTTTCTTTTTAATGTTTTTGCTATTTCTAATCTTGTACATGAAATTCCAGATCTTTTGCCATACACATAGATACTAAAGAGAGTTAAATTGGGATGTGGAATCCCTCCTAGGAGGAGAGACCAAGGATTTGTCATGGAAGAAAGCTCCTCAGACCACCTGATGCTGATGCAACCTCAGGTGGACAAAACATTAAAAAAGAAAAGTTCACTATACCTAAGGTTTTTACACTGATCAACAGGGTAGTTAGAATGTGGGAAATGACCACTAGCAAGGTCTGCAGGTGAAGTCACACATGCGCCCTCTCAGCTAGCTAGAGAAGATTCTAACAGGGTCAAGATTCATCAGAACACATAGTACATACAAAATCTGAGTGGATCATAGCTCTGTGGATTGGTGTCACCAAAGGCTCCACATGTAATAAATATTCTGACAAGGAATTCTTCATCCATCCATCCATCCATCCATCCATCCATCCATCCATCCATCCATCCATATCACAAATACCAGCTCTGTTGAAGTTATTATTGAAGTTTTAGGAACTCATGATACAGTGTTGAAACCAACCTAGTCCAATGGAGGAGGCAAATGTGACCAAGTCAATGGGAAGAAGCAGGTGACACCACACACTATTTCTCCCTCTATTCTTTGCTTGCCTCAGTTATCTGAAGGAATACTTAGGGGTACAACGTGGGACTCAGTTCTGGTTGTAGTTTATGGTGCTGCACTCCACATAAGCAATGCTGTTGGGAGCTATGAGGGTGATCGTGTCCTATGGCTCTCCTATAAATATGTTTTTGCTTCTTACTGCCGCCGGAGAAAGAATGACTTCCCACCCACTGGGAATCTGTATTTGTGGTCTTTTGTTAATAAAAACAACCAAATGACAGATAACTGTGCAGTGGTTTTCCCCACATGAGATCAAGAGAAACTGGAGGCTTCCAGGGCAGCACAGGGTTCTTTGCTTATAGCTTTAATATGTTAGCTTGTTTGAGAGTGAGGCGTCTTATTTCCTTCCCGTATGGGGATTAAAAGACAAGGAAAAAGACGAACATTTCAGAAAGGAGGTTTAAAGATTGCAGGTATTTTATGGACTTTGAGATAGGTGGGAAATTCTTAATTACAAGCCACCATCTCTTGACTCCTTCATTTGATTTGGTAAGACTTTGGCCATAGCCTATTACTGGTATTCCCCTGTGTTTTAGAGATAGTAAATCCAAAATGAAAATTTCTTTTTAATGAGGCACTCTGACAGATTCTGAAGATAGAAGAAACTAACACCATCGGCTTTATATGAATCATAATTTAGTGTAGAAGACAGCTTGCGAAAAGCTAGCCCTAATGAAATAACGCCTAGTGTTGGTTAAGCAAATACAGTATAGGTACTGTGCTAAACACCCCTGGCATCTTCATTAATCACAGCAGCCTCATGAAATGAAAGCAACGATGCTGAGAGGGGTTCATGAAGCTATGGTGATGGTTATAAAAAAAAAAGAGACAAACTGTGATGAGAAGGTAGGGGTGGATCTGGGCGAGTTAAGGGGAGGGGTAGAGGGTATGTATGATCAAACTACATTTTATGCTTGTATGAAATTGTCAAAGAACCATGACAAGCGCTATACTGAAAAAAAAATCATGGCAAAGGCTGGTTTTTAATAACTCAAGTCTCTTTATGTATTCTAAACAGGTCTATTGTGTTTGGCCTCTTTGGTTGGACATAGAGGCTGGTGGTTAGGAACAGTACATGTAGAGGGCAGAGGAGAGTAGCAAGCTGGTCCTCCTGGAAGATGGGTTTGAAAGGAAAGTGCTGCTTCTCTTGATGTCTGCCACATGGAGTAAACTGAGTAATTCAATAAGATCTGAGTCAATTAAAAAATTATGGGACCCTTGGTACACTGCCAATCAATTTTCTGGGCTCTCCTCCATCTTGGTGACTGCCATCATCATTGTCTCTGTCATGAGGAGCACTTGCCTCCTTCTTTTAACCCTTCCTCCTATAGTAGTGACTGAGAGAGACCTCATGATGTTAGATGTCCCTACCCCTACTGGCTTGGCCTAAGTTCTACTTTGACTTCTAATGTTACCCGGCTGTGATCCCAGGATGGGCGGGATCCTGATGTGAGCTGGTATGGTCTCTTTTGTTGAGACACTTTTACTGAAAAACATACCCCTAATCTCCACTATCTCCTGGTCCATAGCTGATTCTTCCTGCAGTCCCACCAGCCTGGTCATCAGTTCAGTGACTTCACCAAGTGCCAGATGTCCTTTCTGCTATGCAGGCCATCCCAGGTGCTACTAATGCTAGCACTGCTGGGCGGAGGTCATTGCAGTACTTTAGGGGACTGGAGTGCTGGTCTCCTCCACATACAAATGGGTGAAGAGCTGCAGTATCCAAAGGCTATCCATGCTTAGAATAGTGTCCTGCCAGACAACCATACTTGAAATGCTCACTAGACTTTTACAATTCTTTGTCCAGATTGCCCCAGGCTCAGCTACCTTGCATGCTCCTTCTTCTTCCTATTTTTTCCCACTCTGGAAGATTGGACATGTAGATGTGTGCCTTCCTAGGCCTGCTGACTCCTAAAAGCCAGCTGCTTGTTGCAAGGTGTAGATAGAGCTTGCATCTACAGGCCAAAGTACCCAAATGCTTGCACATTAGTCAGCCGTACAGGGCAGAGCTAGAAATAGGCTGATTGCATAGAGCTGGCTTTTCTCATAAGAGCAAGTCTGTAACTTTTCAAGAGAAGGTGATCTTCTAGGTATATATTGGGAAGAAAACACTTCTTCTGTCTGCTCAAGTTCTTGCAAATGAATTGCTGGGTCTCAGGTTAGCAAGAAAAAAGACAAGGTGGTTTGACAAGCATCAAAAGGTTAGCATAGTAATTTAACACGAAAAGGGTGTGAGCTTCAGGCTTTAATAGGAAATCACCCATGTTCTCAGTTTTCATTGACTTCTCTCTGTGTGTCCTCTGCATGCATGTGAGTACACACCCCCACCCCCACACATATGAATGTGCATTTGTGTATAGGTTGCCCATGTATGCCTGTATGTAGGTGCACAGAGAGGCCACTGGATAACTTCAAGTTATCTTCAGGACTGCTATCTACTTTCTTTGAGCCAGGCTCTGTCTTGGCCTGGGACTAACTGAGTAGGTTGGGATGGCCAGCAAACTCCTGTCTCTGCCCTCTGTCCCCAGAACTGAGCACAGGGGTTACAAGTGTGTACCATCAGGCCTTCTGTTTTGTCGGTTCTGGGAACTGAACTCAGCACCTCAAGGCAGGCGTTTTACTGACAGCCAATCTCCCAGACCTTCCCCTGGGCTTTTTGATGTAAGGGGACAGTTACTAAGCTTTCCTTTCCCAGTGTTAAGGGACAGCCTTCTACCAAACAAGAAAGTGCTCTGGAGGAGGCTTTATTTGGGAGAGGCTGTTTATAAGGTAATATTTCCATAGCTGTTTATTGTTCAAATGCTTTCAGTTTAAATTAATTTTCATGTCACCTTTGTGGGCTGTTAAGCCCTTCACGTATTTATTAAAGAAGGGACTGGCACATATTTTTATTTAATGGGCAATAGCTTGATTTTTCAATTTACAACAATTTAAATGCCAGGTACACGGGTGTCCTTTTTTTTTTTTTTTTTTTAGGCTTGTCTTGGGCCTTGCAAATGTTAAAGATGAGCCTGATTTTTGGTTTGCTTTCATGAATGAAATGATCCCAGACATTTTTATTTTCTGTAAGGAGAAAGTGTTAGATGATGTTGGTGTGGGCACAGCCAGAGGACACCTGGTGGCACTGAGGCACCAGTTGATTTGGGTGAATTATGCCACTTAAAGCATGAGAAACCATGGATGCTTTTCTATGGGTATCCAGAAGCTGCATACAGAAGAGGGGGAAGATTTACTGCCTTGTGTACACAGAAGAAACCAAATAGCAAGTGAGAAAGCCAAACTACCTCCAAAAATCACCCCTCCCATTATGCCACAAATCTCTAACATAAAACAGGCATTACACTAAGCTAAACTCCATCACACATAAATCACATGAATCATGTCTAACAGAATATTATTTTGCAATATATCACTCATCTTTCCTAACTGAGTCTCCAGAAAAAAATCCCATCCATTTGTCATATGCCACATGCCCATCACTTGGCTTTATGTTTAGAGATATGTTAGAGTGGTAGTGTATGTCTGTAGTCTGAGCACTTGGGAGGCTGAAGCAGGAGAATCCTGAGTTTAAGGCTAGCCTCAGCCCCATAGCAAGACTATTTTTTTCCAGAGATAAGCAAAGAGAAAGAGAGAGAAAATATTAATGACCAGTTATAAAAAAAAAAAAAAAAAAAAAAACAAAAAAAAAAAAAAAAACAACCTAAACTCTTGTGAGGTCAGTAAAGACCAGAGTAAAACAGTGTCTTCTGAACATGAAAGAAGCCACTGAACTCATACCATCTGTGGTTGCCTGCACAAGACATGCACAAGATCAAACCAATCAGCTTCCAGCATGGAGTGGAAAGGAGTTCATTAGCCTTCAACCCTAACAAGGGAGCTGCTGGTGGCTTCCAGTGGTGAGGGGGCAGTCAATTTTCTCTAAAGATATGGCTCGTGGTATGTCAACCACACTCTAGTGGAAGGTTTCACACCCAGATGTTCATAGACAGTACAAATTAAAGTCAATAGGTTATTAAAAATAAAAAGGACGCGGAGTTGGGAAGGAAGGGATAGATCTGGAAGATGTTAGGAGAGGAGTCATGTGTGAGATGATCCACTTCTCAAATAATTAATAAGTACATTTTGAAAAGACCCAAATAGCACTTAGAGTGAGAAAGCATGGCATATGCTTACAGTGGAGTACTACCCAGCCTTTATAATAGTGGCAGGTGTTGTCATCTGCGACAATGTGGATGGCCCTATAGGACATAATGTTGATTCAAATAAGCCAGACACAAAGAGGCCAGTATTGCATCTCACATATATGGGAAATCTGAAAAAGCTAATATTTTTTCTCCCCAGAGAATAGGTAGGTTGGGAGCTTAGAAAACACTGGAAAAGAACACAAAACTTTAGTTAGGTCAAAGAATAACTTCAAAATATCTATTGTATATTATGATATGCATATAGTTAACAATAATATGTTAGATACTTGAAATTGATGAGAATAAATTTTAAGTCTTCTTACCATACAAGTACATGCACACACAAACATGTTACATAGGAGCACACATACATGCATGCATATATGTAAGGTAATGAGTGTGTTATGTAGCTTGGTTCATACATTTTGCAATACATACATGTCAAACGATTATGTTGTATATATAAATAAATAAGTTAAAATTTAAAAAAATTGCCTGTTAGGTAATAGATGTAAAAACATAGACCTAAACAAAACACACGTTCCACAAGGGAAGCTATTCTATGTTTCTATGTTCTAGAGTTGGGCTGCCCTTTTCACCAGTCTATAATTAAGGGTCATCCAGGCTGAAGATATCACAGGTTTCCCTGGAAAGGCTCCTCGGCTGATATCACCTATGTGTTTGGGATGGCTTCTTGGGATGTTGTAGTCAGAGCTCTTCCTGGGCTGCTGGCTGGAGAAGGCCCATAGATTTTCATCATGTGGTTCCTCAGCAGAGTGATGTGCTTCTGCAGAACCAGCAAGTAAGAGGAGCCAGACAGCTCCTCTTTGGAGTAAAGTGTGAGCATACAAAGTCAAGGTCTTCCACATGCTACTCTCAGTGGTGACTGTGGCTTCTAGGACAGTACAATGGACTCCAGTGGGCATGTCTTGCTTGATCTCAGAACCATGCACATGATGGAATGTCATTCCCAGGTGATATATGGCCAACACTGCATTATATGTTACATGTTATTCCACTTATATTTCCAATGTACGTAATGTCTCGCTAGACCTAAAAATAAGGAGACATTACAAGAGGAAGTGATGTAATGGTATAAACTTTTTAGAGGTCTGAGTACTACATACGTACTCATTGAGTCTGTGCTGAGGCCAAAGACCACAGAAGTCAGAGATTCAATGCACGGTGAGAATGTGAAACACCATGATAGGTCAAGGATGGTGTCACAAGTCAAGAAATATAGGTAGGTCCCAGCCGCTGAGGGCATTTCTTAGAAAGCTCTGCTAAATAAAGAGAAGTTCCAGTCCTCCAAGCAAAAGGGGCTAAATTCTGCTGACAATAATAACAAACTTGGATATGCATCTTCATCTCTTCTGGATAAAACCCGGAATGGCCAACACTTGGATTTGAGATACTTGATGCTTTGAGCAAAGGGCCCGGTTAACCTCTACTGAGGATCCTGGCCCATAAAACTGCAAGATAAGCCACTGTGTTGTTTTAAGCAGTCCAGGGGGCTGAGATGAGTCTCATTCACATCTGTGTGTTGAAGGCCTAACTATATTGCATGACAGCATTAGGAGCTAGAACCTAAATGGACTCGATTAATATTAAATAATTTATAGAGAGTGGAGTAGGACTGGCTTACAACATTAGCACTTGTATTAGAAGAGGCACCAGAGAGCCTTCTCCCTCACTGCACGTGTGCCAGGGAAAATAAAAATAAAATATGAGAAGAAGCCCTGTCCAATCATGAAATTTACCAGAACCTCGGTCCTGGAACCCAGGCTTATGAAAATTTGAGAAAATAAATTTTTGTCTCCTACTATACCTAGTCTGTGGTATTTTGTTACAATAGCCCAAGAAAACAAACACATGCAAAGTATTTGAGTGACAGCTGCTTTTTCTATCCATTAAAAGTATGCTGTGCTAAGTGAGGTGGTGCATTCATTCTGCAACCCCACTACTTGTGAGTTGTAAGTTAGCCTGGGCTATGTAGGAAGTTTGAGAGCACCCTGAGATACAGAGATTTTAAGAGCAGTTTTGGTCAAAGAGTACAAAACCCTCCAAACAGTAAGCAGAACTGTCATTTCCCGAACTTAGAGACACAAGGCCATGGCAGTAGGAGATATGGGCTATCTTGGAGGTCTGCCCACTAAGGGTAAATATTTAACAACAGTAAAGTCATCTAGCATTGATGTCAAATATCATGTAGTTCACCTGTTTATGAGTACTAAGACTGGGGAAAATTAGAATCTGAGAAGCCATCTATTTAGTGTGACTCTGTGGGATTGTTCCCAGGCAAGCTGGGAAGCCTGGGGGTGACTTGCTACTGTGTCCATCTGGAAAGCAACTAGCTACATGTAAGAGTCAGAGGGCTGTGGGCCACTCTTCGAGGTATATTGCTTTAAGTAAATGACTTAGGTACTATGATTGCCACATATAAAACAGCAATAAGAAGAATCTTTTACATAGTCTAGTTGAAATGATTAAATGTATTCATGAGTGAGAAACCGGAAGGAACTGCTCAGCACACCAAGGCTTTGCCATAATTGTTATTATCAGGAAGGTCTTCTAATTTACTTGGAATGCCCAGGATGTATGTTGCTTGTTGGGATTTCTTCTTGGTTCTGCCCCACAGTTACCTGGCAACCACCAGGAGTGCCTGACTCACTATAAAAGGGGCTGCTTGCTCCCTTCTCACTCTCTTATTCCATTGTCCTCTTCTCTCTTTCTTCCTTCTCTCCCCATTCCTTTCCCTGTCTCTCCATGTGTTCATGTCCAGCCTCTCTGTCTCTGTCTCTGCCTTTTTCTGTCTCAATACCATGGTATGGCTGGTACCTCAGGGGGAAGGGATGCCTCAGCATGGGCCCTCAGAGGCACCCTTGTCCCCCACATTATACCAGTGCCTCTACCAAACATATCCCTGGTTCCTTTATTTTTTTTAAATAAAATATAACATTGCTGTCTAGTCTTTATTATCAAACAGCTTGCATCATTTATGTATATTATCTTAGTCTGTATCTCTTCCTAGACAGGGAGATTCATATTAGCCCTCATTTATAAACAGAAGACACATTGAGGCTTAAGGAGTTCCATTTACCACGTTGGCTTTCAACAGCCAAATGAAGGTCCAGTCTTCCTTCCTTCTCCACTGAACTGCCTTCAGGAATGTGGTAGATCTGAATTGTCCTGGAGGTTGTCATTGCAGGCCTGGTATCTTATGGAGCTCTGGAGAAGATGTTTTTTGCACAGACATTACCTTTGGCCTCAGCAGCAGTCCTTTGTCTATGGTTCTCTGGATACCAGGATAACAATTTAATTCTCACCAGATTCTTTTTTTTCCCCTCTTTTAATCCTATACCTTTAGATTGGAGAGGCCAAGCAGATTCCTACCCACCTGGGAAAGCATAGGGGAGGAGAAAAGGGAGGATTCAAAGCTCCCCAGCTCTCTCTTGCAGCCGCCTGGCCTGTTTTATCTTCTACAGCCTTGGGTCTGTATACCTGAATCTGCATCACTCTTGGGAATGGTGAGGCTTGGGTATAAATTCCTCCCTGCCTGCAGTGACCCGCCCCTCTCCCTCTCCAACACTCAGAGCTGTAGTGTGGTAAAGGAGCTTCCTCTTGCTAATGTCTCCTCACCACTGGGAAGGGCTATTCCACTGGGGCCTCCTGAGCAGTAGCTCAAAGTGTTTCATTTCTATTCATTCTAGTCTCTGGGTTCCTCAATTTAATGAGGTCTTTACTATTGTCTTTAAAGAGTGCTCTCCCTCCCACAGAGTCAAGCTGTTAGGTGGAATTTGAGCACTAAAGGGAACAGGGACAGCAGACACAGAAAACCAACCCATACAAGCACTTCGGAGCTGGCTTTCTCTGGCACCCCTGCCTTTCCCCATACCCCAAAGCTGGTGTTTCAGAGGTTTCCCACTAACTTGTTGAACCTGTCCCAGTTTCAGAGCAGACTCCCTGAGGGATGCAGAGTTTATTAATAGTCTCTATCCCCTAGGACCAGTACAAGCACATCCTCAGAGATCAGAGCCAGCAGGATGGATGGATGGGGCCCTGGTTGCTTTCTCCATTCCTTTCCTCAAGCTTTATTGCTAAAATCAGATCTGAACAATTGGAGTTCCTGGAATCCTCTGGATGCCCATGTGGTGTCAACGGCAGCTGCTCCTGGAATATGGACTTGTTGTGGCCTGTTTCTGTTACTATGGGAAAAGACTAGAGATTTGGTAATTATAAAGGAGAGAGATTCTTTGGCACCTAGATTCTGAAGACTGGGATGTCTAAGGGTTTGGTGCTGGCCTATGCTTAGCATTTGGCAATGGCTTTGTGCTACCTCATAAAACACTAGCTAACTCAGGTTTCTCCTCTGGTCCTTATAAAGTTCCTAATGCCATCAAGGGGTCCAAATGTAATCTTAATTACCACCCCTACCCCAAAAGACAACCGCTCTAACTACTGCTTACTTAAGAATCTTGTCATTTAGCTTATAACTAGTGAGGTTTCTGAAGACATATTCAAACTATGGTTAGGCTACATCCAAGGTTCATTCAGTTGAAGACTCTAGACTTGCAGCTTGATTAGACATACTATGACTTCCCAGCGACCTGATAAATGAACTAAACTCAGCCTCATGTTTACCTTTGGGCTGCCAAGAACACTAAACTGGGTCAAGAGAGGAGAGAGGGTAACTACCGTAGTTACTGCCGAGCACTGGGACATTGCTGGTGCAACAGCCTGATCTGTCCATCCACAAGAGGGGGATGAACTGAAATTTAGACTTGAGCCAACATCTCCTGAGCCATTTAGGAACTAATGTGTCAAGTCCATCAGGTGCTGGGAACAAAGTAGCAGAGAAAATTAACCTGTACTTCTCCCCCCACCCCATCCTTCTGTTTCCACTGAGGGCTCTGAAAGGTATATCCCTCTGTCTCTGAATCTTCTCTTGGTGAGATGTTTTTCTTCTCAAGAGCCACAGTGCCTATAAAGTGGTTTCTCAGGTATTTTGTCACAGTGACAAAAGTTGACTAAAACACTTGTTATTTCTAAGTTATTTCTGGGATATAAAGAACTAGCTACCTGAAGAGGATTAGGACTTAGGACCATCAAAACTGAAGACTGTGATGTGGGGGGTACAATGAAGAAAGGAAACTCTTATCCAGTCGTGGACAGTAGGTTGTTCTACATAAAGGAGGCACTGTCCTCTGGAGCAGGGAATTGCTGTCTGTCTGTGGTCCTTGCCTACTTAGTAAGGTAGGGTTTACCATCCTATCCAGAAGAGGACTCAGAAAGTCTTCAGAAAGGGACAGTTATAAAGGTCCCAGTGCCAGAACCCAGATAGCTCTGGGGATGATAGTTTGATTACACCACTGTTCCTGGCAAAATTACATTTTTAATATTATTTTTGGACATAAAAACGATTTGGGAGTCTTTTTTAAATCGGGGTAATAACACAGACCTGGAATTCAGGGGAGAGAAAATGAACCACTTGAGAGCCTCCTTTTTAAAATCTATTTAGATGAAACAGACCGAGTACATTCTTTTCACGAAGTTAATCAGGAGAGAAAGACTGTCTGAAAATAAACCCAGTGAATAATGGCGATGCTCAGGAAGGGACTGCGCCTGGAATGTGGTGGGGGAGGTAAACAGTGCTAATGGCCAAACAGTGATCAATTAGCTCTCAGAGCTGAGCAGCCATTGGGTTTGCAGCCGATCACATCTGAGTGACGGCTCTTCAGGGACACACAATGGCTGTCAGTCCTTGGAATAAAGCTGTATGAAGCCACTGGTGCCTTTGGATGCTTTCAGTGAGCAGATGTCGCCTGACTGTGGCTCAGCCTCAGAGTCATACAAGCAGCCCATCCTATACCCTGCCTGGAGCAACTTCCAAGCAAGGGTTCTGTTTCCCTGGAATTCACACAGCCTGGGTTCCAGATGAGAGTGAATGAGAGATTCGGTAGATGCCTTTTTAAATGCTTTTGGGGGTCGAAGTAAATCAAGTCCTAATCTCACAGTATCATCCTCATTGTTAACACATCTGAAACACTCCTGGTTTCTGCTAGTACAATATAAGGAATCACAACTCCATTCATATACAATGTTCACCAAAGGCCTCCTTTGGGTAACATTTTTGGGCACCAGAGATGTACCAGTGACACCAGCATCCAAGCATCCTATCTTCAGGGCACTTTTATAGTTTAGCAGGAAACAAGAAATAAGCAAGCATATTAATACTATCAGTACAGGCAAATCTGAGCCAGGAACTCAGCAGAAGCAACTCAAAGGGAAAAGGCATTAATTGAATCTTATCAAGGCAATTTTTTCATATTGTTATAGAAATAATATAAAGAAAGAAGACAAATCAAAATTTCGGAACAGAGCCTAAGATTTAAATAGGTATTTCTCCAAAGAAATTGTATAAATAATGTTTGAGTGGATGGAAAACATAGAACTCGCCACAAAATTCAGTGCAAGTCAAAATCTCAGGACAGTGCTTTGTACTCACGAGGAAGACTATGCTGAGGGAGGCCAATGCAGGGCAGGATGTGGAGAAATCAAAGCATACATACAATTCAGCATCAACTATCAAATGATAGGGCAACCAAAAAGTAGGTATCACCAAAACCTAAGGAGAGGGTTACCACATAATTCGGCATGTCTACTTCCAGTTGTAGTCTCACCGGAAATGAAGAGTATGTCCTCATAAAAATTGTATGTGAAGGCTCTATCGGAATTATCTGTAGTGGTTAAAGAATAGGAACAACCCAGATGTTTGACAACTACTAAACTGTTAAGTAAAAATGTGATATAGACACACCGTGGAATTATTTGACAAAGAAAACCAATGAAGTGTTGATGCAAAATGGATAAATCCTGAAAGCATTGTGCCAAGTGAAAGAAGCCACTCTTAAAAGATCACATGCTGTATACCACTTTTAAAAAAATGTTTAGAAAGGACAAATATATATTGAGTGGAAGTAAATGAACAGCTTCCCAAGGGAGAAGGGTGGTTGCTAATGGGTATGGGCTTGGGAGTGGGGTATGCTACAACGATCTAAGGTTGATTGTGGTGATCTTGGACAATAAACACTGTGCTTTTGAGGCAGGCTCACACTGTCTAGTCCATAGTGGCCTTGACCTGGATCACCCTTCTATCTCAGTCTTCCATGTAGGGATTACATGTGTGCACCACCCCTGGCTGAACTGTAACTCTTAAGAGATTAATTACCTATACATTATAGCTCAATAGAGATGGGATGAGGAGGAAAACGTGAAAGGGAAGAATGACCAATCTTAGAAAAATTAGGATAGAAAGAAGCAGAGGACAGGCAAGGCAACATCTCTCCTCAGTGCTGTAAGGGATAAGAGTGTGTGGAGGGAACAGATGCATCTGAATCAGAACCTGCTCTGTCACTTGCAAGAAAGTTCTATTGGAAACTATTTGGCCTATGTACCAGATCTTCTGCCAGCAGCTTTCCAAAATCTAATGGTTTTGTAGACTAAGAATTTATGTTTTTAAATTTTTGTATGATTATTTCACATTAATATCTTATTTTCACATTAGACTGTGAGAATTTGATTGTCAAATATTAATGATTTATACACTTTCAAACATTATTTATTTACTTGTTTTGGCATCCAAAACTCTGCTTGCCACTTATAGGCAGCTGAATCATGATCTCTCTAATGGCACCCAAGTCCTAAAACTGAGACCCAGTGCATTCTATTTTATTTGGAAAAGGGACCTGCATAGGTGTACTTTAAGATCTTAAGCTGTTTTATGCTAGGTTACTCACATGGTATTAAAACAGCGCCAAGAGTCTTCATTAGTGAGAGAAGATGGCAAACCCAAGACTGAAGAGTAGGCCACATGAGAAAAGACCTATAGGTCAGACCTACTGTCAAGGTCAGCCTCTGGCATTAGTTTTGGTTTCAGACTACTGGCTTTCAGAGCCAACCACCATGCTTAGAACAATTTGTGATGGTCGCCACAGGACACTGAGATATTGTGTCCATTGATTCATTATGAACAGTTTTTCCTTTACCACATTGCACGTAATTTGACTGTTGTAGAGTCTGTCCCACAGTCTTAATGTCCGAGTTGTCTCAGGGTTAGTCTCCATATGCCAGAAACTCTGTAGGCTTTCCTAGTTTCCATACATCATGATGGGAGTCTGCTGTCAGGACAATACCCCATGTGAAGCATCTCATGAAGGTGTCTCCTTCCATGTCTTGACTCTTCTCCCAAATATCTTGCTTTGCTTCAAAACTCCATTGGTGGTTTTAGGACCTTTTATTCAAATTTTATAGCTGCTATCTGTGTTATCAACATATTGAAGCCTTTCTCTTCGATCCTGAAAATGGAATCTGGCATTTAACTACAGGGGGAAAACACAAAGCAATTAGATAAGATCTGGCCCAATTTAGGCTTCAATAACAATCACTATCGATTATCCTTATCACAGCATTGTGTGAGATTCACACCATTACTTCATTGTTTAGATAAACTGTGCTGTGGAGAGAAGTTAAGTCCCTGCCCAGCACCCACCAGCTCCTAACTGGGACTTTATCCAGCGGGCTGAGACTTGACTTTGCACAGCTGGCCAGGCAGTTCCATTCCTCTCAGGTTTAGAAGACCCACAACGAACTTCAGTCCACCTGCTCTATTGATTCCCACCCAAAAATGAGAACTCATGTTGTGTTTATGAAGGTCTGTGGCTTCGTTCATTAGGAGAAATGGACTTGAAGATGCTACTAAAGAGGATGTGGCACACGTTCGTCTTGGGGGTGGAGGTAGTATGTAAGAATGTATCCTGGTGTCCAGGGGAATTTCAGTCCTCAGACAGGATAAAATGACATCAGCCCCTCCTTTATTATGGCTTTAATCTTGATTTTTCCTTTGAATCTCAGGGTTTCCAACTCCAAACTGAATATGATAATTCCTAATCCTAAATGGAGGAAAATTCAACAAGAAAGCTGACTCTTTATTTTTTAAAAAAGAAAAACACCTTACCATTTTACTTCAAGAATGTACCTGAGTGTATGCATGCATGTAGAAGCCTGCAGAGATCAAGAAAGATCAGAATCACTCGTACCATGTCCGATTTGCTATCTCTGGGAACTCTGGTCCCCTGTAAGAACACTAAGTACTTGTGAACACTGAGCCATCTCTCCAGCCTGGATATTTTATTTTAAACAGTGTGTGTGCGCGTGTGAGTGCTTGCATGCACTCATGCTGGAGAACGTGTGTGTGTGTGTGTGTGTGTGTGTGTGTGTGTGTGTGTGTGTGTGTGGACATACCCACATGTCTGAGTGTAGAAGTCAGAGGAAAATCTTACCATCTACCTTGTCTAAGGCAAGGTATCTTGTTACCTGCTCACTGTTCCTTATCCCAGGCTTGAGATCCCACAAGTTTTCAGGGAGTCTCCTGTCTCTGCTTCCCATTTTCTACAAGGATGCTGGAATTGCGGACACAAATCACTACATCTTGACTCTCATGGGTTCTGAGGATGCAATTCCTAATCCTCACATGGGCATGTTGAGCTGCTTACCTTAAGGAGGATCGCAGCCAACCACTGGACTGTACACAGGGACCCCAATGAAGGAGTTAGAGAAAGGACAGAAGGAGCTGAAGGGGTTTGCAACCCTATAGGAAGAACAACAATATCAACCTACCAGATCCACCAGGGCTCCCAGGGACTAAACCAGCAACCAAAGTGTACACATGGAGGGACCCAAGGCTCTAGACGCATATGTAGCAGAGGATGGCATTATCTGTTATCAACAGGAGAAGCCGTTGGTCCTGTGAAGGGCTCCTTTCCCCAGGGCAGTGAGGTGGGAATTGTTAGGTGGGAGCATTCTCATAAAAGCAGGGGGAGTGGAGGAGGATGGCAGAAGGGGAGAACTGGGAAAGGGGATAACATTTGAAGTGTAAATATATAAACTATCTAACAACAACAAAAAGGATGGAGTATGGGGAAAAACAATACAAACTGGAGTCATCCGGGAAGAGGAACCAGCTGAGAAAGTGCTTCCACCAGACTGGTCTGGGACAAGTTTGTAGGGCATTTTCTTGATTAATGTTGATGTGGAAGGGCCTAGTTCACTGTGGGTGGGGCTATCCCTTGGACTTGGGTCTAGATTGTAGAAGGACACTTCTGAGCAAGCCAAGGGGAGCAAGTCAGTATGCATGACTCCTAAGTACTCTGCTTTAGTTCACGCCTCCAGAGTTATGGCTTGATTTCCCTCAGTGATTCCTTTCGACCTGTAAGCTATATATGTGTTTTCCTCAGTTTCCAACCAAGCTGGGTTTGGTCAGTGTTTTATCCCAGCAACGAAAAGCTAACTGGCACATGTTAAGTGCTTTGTTCAGAAAGCCATCTCCCAGCCTGAAATCTGACTTCTACATGACCCACTTTATACTTCCCAGATGGCTGGAAGTGTTTATAAAATCCACATGAATGGTGTTCTCCAGATGCATGCAGAAGGAGCCAGGGGGACTCAGTTTAGTGAACAAAGACCCTCACTTTCTCTTCCTCTGTGGATTGAGGTTCTACAAGGCTAGGAGACCTGTGTCCGTACAACAGACCCTGTGCGGTACCTCCTCCACAACGACTTTCTCCCTCTGTGGCTTGACCCATGGCCAATGATCAGGAAGCAAAGAAGGCTGTGCACTCCTGCTGGAGAAGTGGTTCTGTCATTATTTGGTCTTCCTTTTTATTTTTAATTTTATAATCCCTGTTCACTTCCAGGGATGGAAAAGCCCCACCCCCAACCCCACATACTCAATTTGGTACTAGATACTAAGTTATAACGAAGCAAACCACATAAAATTGTGGTTTCCCAGTTACTGTGAGAATGGACTTGACCAGAGGGGAACTATTTGTTAGAATGCTTTGGATTTACATTTGCTATATACATTTCCATATACTATTTCAATGTATGTTTTCTCCTTTCAAACAACCCCATAGGCGGCAGTGTTGGGAATTGGGGCCTAACAGAATATGCTTGGGCTTGGAGGGTGATGTCAAACCCCATGGGTGGATCAGTATCAATCATACAAGAGCTTGAAGCTTGAATTTGATTGTTCTCACCAAGCTTATGACACAGGCTGACACAATAAAACATCTCAGTCTTCTCAGAAATCACAACTCATAGGAAACAAATTCCTTCTCTAGGTAAACCAGGTCTTTGGTACTGTGATATTGCAGCCCAGAATGGACCAAAACAGGACAGAAGTATTGGTTCAGAGATTTGCCTTGGAGCAGTTTGCGGGTGTGGGGGGGTGTTGGATGGTCAAGGCAAAACATGTACATGTATCTATTTTTAAGTGTGTTTTGGGAGCTACATGAGAATGGGCTTCTACAGTGAGCATCAGTCACTATCTCTGGCACATGTTTGCTGTCTGACATATCTGCACTGTCTCCTTCCTAGCTTCTCCCTGTATCCTGTTTGTCCAAGCACAATACCAACTATCGAGGCTCAGGAATACATGTACTCAGTGCTTTGCGACCTCTCTCCAGTTGACAAATCCCAGTTCCCCTAGACAAGGCCACCTTCTACCCTACATGGCACAGTGGAATATGCATTTTTCTGAGAAGGTTTCTTAGTCCATGTCTGCTTGGTGACAGCTGTGCAAATAGAAGAGGTGTTATGCATTTGGAAAATGAAGTTCTTTGGCCGGGTTGATGGTGTATGACTGCCGGTGGCAGATGTCTGTTTCTGTGCCGGTCACCATGCTCTCCTGATCTCCAAAGGAGACACATTGGAGAGAGACTTGATGCCAACAGCAGTTTCCTTTGTAGGGCAGGATAACATTACTGCGAGTGTGACATGTCCTGTCCCCACCTCATGCTGCTCCTCACCTCCTTTATTTATGAACCTCTTCCCCCTCCCCCCTTCGCCCTTTCATCTGTGATTGTCTAAGGGAGCTACAGTTCCAAGGGATCCTATTATAAGCCACATCTTTGGACTTCATGCTGACTCTGCCCAAAGTTGCCACTTCCCTTTAAAGTTGCAGAACTTGCTAACACTTTTGTTTCAACCAGGCAGAGGGAGCTTCCTGTTGGATTACTCTGGTAGAGTTTGCATATAGAAAGAGCAGTACGCAATGGAAATTAATTATTAATTCCACTTAATTCTCAGTACTGGGTTTGTGGGATTGTGTCCCACCCAGCATAAACCTTTTCAACAAGCTAGGCTACTATGTATGGCCAATTTGCTTAAGGGATCTCTCTCTGTCTCTCTGTCTCTCTCTGTGTCTCTGTCTCTGTCTCTGTCTCTGTCTCTCTGTCTCTCTCTCTCTCTCTCTGTTTGTGTGTGTGTGTGTATGTGTGTGTGCACGTGTGCTTGTATCTCATCTTTTATTTCTCCTTTTCTCATCCTCCTCCTTGTAACGTCCCAAACTCACATTTTGAAATATGCTTTCTGAACAATACATGTACATGAGAAAATGCACACCTATAAGTAGAACAATGTATGCCACAGTACATCTAAGATGTCCAGAGTCATAGAAATAAAGGCAATTCAGTGACATTTTAGTGTCACAGATAAAATGGCAAGTGGAACATATTTACATGTATGTGGGAACACTGAATCGGCTTATTTCAAAACATGACCAGTCAGCACCCTTGATGGTGATCTCACATGCGTAGTGCTTCTCTGTTCTAAGGAGGAATGAGGCTGGAGGTTTGGAAAAGGGTACCTACTTTTACTTCATTACCTGAAGAGTCACTCTCAGACCCTCACCTAGGGAATCAAAGGCAGATGGAAAGAGGAGAGAAATCCACTCTAGCAGAATAACTAGGTGAAAGTGTCATGACCCACGGGAGAGATAGAGTCCAAAATGGACTCACGGTGCACTGAGATGTTAAGCCGCTCAGGCATTCTTCCACTGATCACATTAGAAGATAAATAGACAGGACCTTGCCAGAGCCCCGGTATCATCAGCTGTTTAGAGAGAACAACGCCAGAGACTGCAAGACATCCAAGAAACAGCACGTCCAGAGTTTGCTTTGCAGTGCTGCTGAAATTTGCAGAGCTGGGTGACCCTGGTGGCTCTACAGACACAGCACCAGGAAGAAGACAAGCTACTGTGGGCACAGAAAGAAGCCTGGTCAAGCAGGAGAGGCCAAGTGCTGTGTGATTCCTATGGGGACACTAGCAGCATGAGCTGTGAGTGGTTGGCCTAAGGAGTTGTTGCCATCACATCTGTTTAAAAATATATTTCCTGGAATAACGGTAATTTTATTTTATTACCAATTAATTTATCTATTCAATTTATATCCCAATAGGAGCCCCTCCCATGACAGAGTGGGCTGGTGCCCAGGGAGGGAGGAGGCATCTCTTCTTAACCCAAGAATATTTGGTCCTATGAGTTAAACCTAAGTTAAATCAAATCTTAAGCTCGTCTATTCTGTAGACTTTGGTCAGCTGCTCTGGGAATGGTGAATGGAACGAACACCCCAGTAGAATGCTGTCGTGGAGACTGTGGGGTTGGGGCTAGTTCTAACTCCATTTTGCCTGGACCTAGATAATGCGTGCCGTTCAATGGAAAGATGCAGAGCAGATCACTGTGCTTTAAAGAAACTCAAAACGAAGCAGAGAAAAATGATGCACATCAAGGGCTTGGTGTGATTAAATGCTACACCAGGTCACTGCTTCAACTGTTTAGACGAGGGACAGCCAATCTGTCGCAAGGAAAGCTACTGAGGGGGATAGGTCTTTGAAATGGGCCTTGGTATGCTCTCACGGTATTAACTCATCAAACATTCTCAAAAGAAAAATCAAACATCTAGTGTGATTGAAATGTACAGGGAAGGTGGGTCATCAGACTGGAAAGGCTGGAGAAAGTTATTTATTAAAAATCTGTGCTGTGTCCCACAGGAATCAGGAAGGTAGGAAATCTGTTCAGAATATCAGTCAGATATTATGGACTGAAGGCTTTTGGTTGAGGAGGTGGCGTGGATATATGCAAATCCCTCAACTCTCCAAGTGATAGATATATTACAAATATGCAAATGTTAGAATTATTAGACATACACAAAAGAACCCCTCTTCCCTTCTCCCTCTGGGATGCATAGCAAAGCAGGGAAAACCTACCAGCTTAAATAGAGGACATTTCACCAATCCAGGAAGAGGGAGGGACACAACTTTTGTAGGAGATGAAGACTAAATGCTCATTTACACAACAGGAAGCAGGGATTATGGCACCAGGGGCCAGATTGGTGTCTGCCAGCCAGGGCAAAGTTCTCTGACAAACAGGGTAGACAATGGGTTTCGTGGGTGGACATTCTGGTGCTTCTAATGAAGTGATCTTAGGCAAGTTAACATGCCTCTAAGTACCTTTATTTTCCTATCTTTAAAATGGGGATTCTGACAGTATCTTCTTTGAAATTCTGCTCCAGTGATCAAATGAATTAAATATGTAAGACACTTAATATTACCGAATGCAGTGATATCTGGTAAGTTTGTGTGTCATCTCTGGGGGGTGGGGGAAAGCTAGGGAACACCGTGACTGAAGTGTGTATGATGGGTGGTGAATCTATATCTAGCAGATCTAATGGGAATGGTTTGTGTTTCTGTGGGCCATGGAGAGGCACTTGCCAGCAACACTTCTGGCTCTGTGGGGTTTGCTGAAATTTGCAGGCTTTGCTTCAAAACAACATTCTTCAATGCCCAGAATAAAATGAAGAAAGTAAACTGTATCAAGTCCAGTTATCAAAATATATATCTGCATTTTGGTAATATACGTGTTTTCAATTAACATACAAAATTTAAAACTCTATAGCTAGCGTAATTGTAAAGCCAGGAGGGGTGTGAACAAGGTCTGTGTGTTGATCTGCAGCAACAGTAAGAGAGACAGTTTGTGGTTCTGCAAATAACAGGGATTTTTGGAGTTTAGATTTATCTCTTGGTCTAAGAATTCAGATGTATGGGGTAATGGGGTAATGGGGTAACGGGAGCAGAAATGTGAGGTCTGTGGGAAAGAGGAACAATTCTAGCAAGAGAAGTGGAAGGAGGATAGAGGGGACAGGCAGGAGAAAAGCCTGAAAAAAGAATTATGTAATGTCACAAAACCCTTTCCAGTGATGAGTGTATGGATTTTTGTGCACGTAGAAATGGCGGGCAGGTGTCCAGTGATTGGGCATGTATGTGACATAAGGGAGGCTCTCCATAGTTATTTATCAGTGAGTGAGTGAGTGCTTAAAAGCAGAGTTCATTAGCCCAACAAGTAGCCTTGCTCCTGCCCTGTGTCCCTTACTTCTTCTTACTTTGCACTGTGAGTGTATGAATGCTTTGTTGTGCTAACATTTACTGAATAGATGCCATATGAAAAGCCCGAGACTTTATGAGTGGAACCGAGGTGAGGGAGTAAGCTGTGGATCTGGCACTAAAGGGAAACTTAGCTTGAGAGGAGTGGATAGGAATCCAGAAAACCCAGAGTTCTGCATGTGGCTGTCCTTACCAACTGCCTATTTTATTTTTCCTTATGAGTTCCTATAAAGGCCTGGAAACCGAAAAGAATTTCATAGTTGGCAGGAATGAAATAGCAGCCAGGCTGCAGTACCTGAAAAAGAAACCTGCCCCACACGGGGCTTGTTCAAATCACACAGTTTGCAGAACGGAGCTTGAAGAAGTGGGTCAGTTTGCAGAGTGAGCTGCTGTGAGTCTGCAAACAGCTGCCTTTGGGGAGCCTGTGTTTGGGAGGGGAGAGACCACAGATGGGACCTTTTTCAAATACTCTATGGGAGAGTACCTGCTATTAAGTTTTTAAAAGAATGTTTTATGAGATATTTCCATATTGATTTATTGATAAATAGGTCACTCTCTCACAAAGTGAAACAACACCTAATTGGATGTGCAAACTGTTTTCTTTGTGTTCCCACTAGGTGTTTAATAAAGTGGGCTGTACTTATGGCTGCACACATCTAGCTGTAGTTTGACTGCTTATGGGAGATGTTGTTCTGACTATAGTGGTCAGCTGGCTTGTTAAGTGTAGGCACATTTCACAGTGAAACAGGAAGTCCTGCCTTCTTTCACTATCCTGATGAAGAACTCCACTGTCTGCAAGAGTTGGCAACATAAGACTAACCCCAGTCCCCCATTTAAATAAAGTTTTATTGTAATGCAGGCTGTGGTAGTTTGAATAGTCGTGGACCAGGGAGTGGCACTATTTTGAAGTGTGGCCTTGTTAGAGGAAGTGTGTCATTGTGGGCACAGGCTTCCTAGCTGTCTGGAAGTCAGTTTTCTCCTAGTAACCTTCAGATGAAGATGTAGGACTCTCAGCTCCTTCTACACTATGCCTGTTTGGATGCTGCCATATTCTCACCTTGATGATAATGGACTGAATCTCTGAACCTGTAAGCCAACCCCAATTAAATATTGTTTTTATAAGAGTTGCCTTGGTCCTGTGTCTGTTCAAAGAAGCAAAACCCTAACTAAAACACAGGCACATAATAGTTTTTTTTAACATATTTTCATGCTTTAACAATAGAATTCATGGAGCAGCATTCCACTTCCTGAAAAGCCCAGAGGATTTGTGTTCTCTCTCTCTCTCTCTCTCTCTCTCTCTCTCTCTCTCTCTCTCTCTCTCTCTCTCTCTCTCCCTCCCTCCCTCCCTCCCTCCCTCCCTCCTTCCCTCCCTCTCTCTCTCTCATTCACTTTCTTTCTCTATCTCTCAAGACAAGACTCGACTGTTTATTTATTCCAAAGGCCAGGAGACCAAGCACATATGTTGGCTCATGGGTAGGCTGAGCTTTCTAGGACTTGCAAGGAATTGTGGAAGGAAACAACATGGTCTTGAGATTTCAGATATGCTTCCTCCTTGTTAATCAAGTCCTATAAAGATGCTAAATGGCATTAAGTCTACTTAATAGAACAAGTAACTTTAAAATTTTAAACAAAAATATAGTGACAACATGACATCATTCCCCCCTCCCTCAAACCTCTCTTTTTCCCTCTCACTCCTTCATGGCTCTTTTTGCTTATTATTGTTACATATGCATAAATACATAAACACAACCTACTGAATCTGCTTAGTGGTTCTAGTATGAATATGGCTTCGGGACTGCCCACTTAGAAATGAATAAACAATTAGGGAGCTCATGACTAGGGGAGACTGATTTGCCCTCCCTCAGCCCTCTACTCAGTTATAGAAATCACCATATAAAATTTCAAGAGCGGTGGTCCTGCTCTTCGCACCCTCTTTCTTCTGTATCTAAATTAGTTTTTAAAATGGCCCAAGACATATCTAAAGAGTTCTACATGGAGAAGTAGAGGAGGTGGTTAGCATCTGCTAATCACTGTGAGAGACTCTCAGAGTTAGAGAAGATGAGACTAGATCAAAGGACGGCACTCAGGGTCACAACACGGGGCACTGGATGTGAGAACAGTAGGGTCTCACTGCTTCTTATTTTTGGAGAGATGGTGTCCAGAAAGAAGACAGCATAATGGTTCATGTAGGAAATACTATATCAGAATTTCATTCAGCCCAAAAGCAGCTTCTTCCACATCCAGCAGAAAGCTATGGAAACCATCTTCAGTTTTTTCTGGGTGTGTGGAGAGCAAAAGTAGAAAAAGCATCAGTTCCAGTGTCTATGTAACAGAACAAGTCAATTTTCATAGACTATAAAATAAAGATAACTAGGGGCAAGAGCAATAACTCTACTCAAAATAAATTTAAATCATGACGAATACCTCAAAAGTACCTGCCTTTCTTTCCAACTGATTCACATGCTCTGTAAGGTTCCTTAATTTATAGTGAAAATAATCTAAACATGGTTGCATATGATACATAGATAATAGTAAAGTTAAAAAGATCCATTATTCACAAGTACCAAACAAAGACAGAAGTGCCTTCCATAAAGGTTGAAAAATAACCTGAATTTTGCAAATAAAGTATTTCATCATAAAAATAAAAGAGATAGGTGTTGAGACACTTGCTCAGTGGGTAAGAGTGTTTCTTCCACAGTCATGAGGACCTGAGTTTGAATCCCAGCATGCATGTCAAAAGCCAAGCATGTAAAAGCCTGTACCTGTAACCTCAGTGTTGAGGGGAAGACTCCTGAGAACTACAGGCAGGTGGTTCCTGGGAGCTCACCACCCAGCTAGCTCAGCCAAAACAGCACAACAGCTTCCACTACTGACAGGCCACACGTCAAGGCAATAAGATGGAGTGTTAATAAAGAATGACATACATTGCCCTGTGATAGACTCTGCATGGGTGTTCACAGCCATGTGCACTTGCACCCTCATGTGCATGCACTACACATACACACACCCTTTAAACAATATACAAGCACAGATACACACGTGCATGCACACACACACTATACACAGCATACATACCACACATATACACATATGCACACATTATGCTCCATGCATACACATGCATGCTCACATCCATACACATGCATGCTCATATACATATACACACACCACATAGGCACCACATATGACATACACACACATTACATGCACATACACATCTGAATTCCACCATACACATACATACAATACTGTACACACAATACACATACAGACTACACACAACACAGCATAGAAACATACACACTATGCACTACACAACTCACAATGCACACGATATAACACACATCACACAAACATATATACATAGACTATACTCCACACACACATGCCACAGTACACTACATATCACAGATATACACACCACACATACCTCACATACATTATAATCTACATACCACATTGCATAGAAAAATACATACTCTACATATTACATAGTTTAAAACACACACATTATATACATCACACAGCGTATAAATACCTCCTACACACACACATGTACCAGTCACAGAACATACAAGTATATATACATACATAGACCCAAACAACATACAAAACACACTCCACTTACATACATACTATACAAACACACACTCCCCACACACTCACTATGTATATATATCACTCATATATACAACACACACATAACATAGCCACAAAACACACCACACATATATCACATACACACTATACACACACCGCATGCATATTATGCATACATATCACGTACTTCACACACACACACAACACACATATATCATATGTGAGCCACACAAAGGGCTAGAAAGTAGAGAATTCAGCATGCTTTAGAAAAAGACAGAGTGTATTTTGTACAGCACGTGGGTTCTCCTCCCTGAGAAGTGAAAATGGAAAGCAGGTGAGCAAAAATGAAAAGAATGGAGGGTTGGGTGCTGCAGTGTCTGTCCCAGAGACAGAACAGGGTGACATGAGGTGATAGGTGAATATTAGGGCCAAACAGTACAAGGGCCCAGTGGCAAGCAGAGGGAGTGACAAGGAAGCAACTCTGCACAGTTGTCCAAGAAACTTGTTGCCAATTTAAGGACAAAAGAAGAATCCTTTGAGCATACGGTCATTATGCACGTTACCTACAAAAACGGTGTACTAGCCAGCAAGGTTTAAAATTGCATTCCTCGCCTTCTCTTTCCCCCTTTGAAAAGAAGGATTCTCCGCAGGCCATGGTGGCTCTCCCATGAGTCTTTCTTTGTCCCCTCACTAGTTCTGCACCCCTTGACTGTTTTCCACAGCCAGTTGTTCACATAGCAGCCTTGGGGGGGGGTCCCACTTTCTGAATGTGTCAAGGAGAGGCTCTCTGTTTCACTTGACTTTGACATTAAGTCCTTTCCCTCCCTTTCCCTCTCCTTTCTTCCTCTCTCCCTTCTTTTCTTTCTTCCTTCCTATAAATATTTATTGAGCACCTACTACATGTAGAGTTTGCTCTCTGCATCATAAATACATCAATAAACAAAAGAATTTTTTTAACCTCTAGAAACTTACTTTTTAAAAAATCTTTCCTTTTGGGGCCCACAAATAAATAGAAATTATTGACAAATAACAAATAAATCAACATATAAAGACCTGATGTATTATGTGATGAATGTCCTAGGAGAGAAGGAAAGGACAGAGAATGGGGGAGGTGGTGGGACCCCTTGCCTTACAGGTTGATAACTGCATAGAAGCTGAGCTTATTTGAGGATGACCCAGGGCAGCTTCTTGGGAATCAGAGGCATTTGTAGTAGAAATATTCTCATTGTTGTGATTAGACTTGACAGAAATGGCTTATGGGAAGAGGACTTGTTTTGTTACACAGTTTGTCATGATAGGGAAAGCGTGAAAACTGAAGTGGTACCTGCTTCACATGGGGACCAGGAGGTAGAGAGGGCAGGACAGAACCAGTAGTAGATATACTTCAAAGACCACTTCTAATAACCTATTGTCAGCTGGTAAAGAGACCTGTGTGCTGAAATAAGAGGGTACAGGCAGAGAGTACTGTGATAGGAACTCAGCCAACTCAATGGTAGACCACTGAGAACAGTGATAGGAAACTTGTATTTTGTACCTGAATGGGCACTGAGCTACTTTTTAAGATGTAAAAGTGGAGCATGGCTAGTTATCATTATTACTGATAATATGTAGTGGGTATAACTGTGTATATTGCTCTTCATAGAAATGGTAGTGAGAGGATTTGCTTCTAAGAACAGCGCAATGGGTACTGTGTTCTCCAGCATCACAATGGCTTTGATGTCAGTATCCAATAGAAGCTTTTCATCTTCTTTATAATGTATGGGTGCTCCATTATACTCCATTTTATGCAGTTGTCAGTCAACTGGGAAGTTACATGCAGTGGTATTAGAATTCTTGCCATTTTGTGTTTGTAGTCAGTTACTTACTCATGAATCTCTGTCTTCCAAAAGCTTCATCTTCCTACCCTTATCACTGTGTCCCACACACCTACAAAGAATTTTTCAAGGAAACAAATTTTTATTAAGTGTTGCTGCCATGCTCTGGCTGTCTGCACCACTGTTGCCACAGGGACAGCACCTTCATGAATTCAATTCACAGTGTTTGTTCCTCAGACTTGCTCTCTCCCTGAATGTGGAACTGTGTTGGGCAGGCCTTCAGGGATGGTTGACCAGTTGTCTGACTGCTGCAGGGCCCATGTTTCTGAGTAATGGGAATTAGTGGACTTTACAAAGCGCTGCTTCACCCATTTCAGGCTTTCTTGCTTTCATGCACCAGCATAAAGGAAATCTAAGGCAATCTTATTTTATTTTATTTTTTTGTTAATACAAACCCATCTACCCTATAATCCTTTAGTCCTGTAATTGAACTCAATTCTGCCCAGTTTCAGGCATCATGAATTTTATCAATTTTATCTTTTACTGTCTTCATCTCCGTGTTTTTGTAGTTTTTAAAGAGAAGATTGGAGAGGCTAAACCTGAAGCTGTGAGCCTCACATTATTAATAAAAACAGATTATTACCACACTGCCCTTAACTATACAGACTAAAAGAGCAAAGGCTATCTTGGCCGAGGCAGGGTAAGGATGGTAAAAATCATCATTATCATAGGCATCTCCACAGCTGAATGAGTTCTAAAAACCAGAGTTAGGTATGCAGCTTCACTCCAGACTGCATGTCCCACTGGAATTTCATGACGTTTTCAATATTTTATGAACTATGAAAACTACTACCCAACAGCACTTTGCTTTGGAGATTGGTTCTATTTTATGTGCTGTATTATCATGTTTATCTTTTGTTGTTCTCCATTAATCAAAACTATAAATTCAAGGTTACGGATGATCTAAGAGCACACAATGTAGATAAATTTGGAAACCATGAGAACAAGGAAGTGTTTTAGTTCTGTTTTTATCAACTTTGATTTGACAAATTTGTATATTTTAGTGTATGACAATGAAAATATAGACAAAGCATGACTCCTTCAAGTTTGAAAGAACTTAAAAGTTCTAAAACTCTCTGGTACCATGATTACCCTTTTCAGTGACATTTACCTTTACAAGTCATTGCTTTAATTGATGGAATGTTAAAAGTACAATAAAGTTTTGTACAGTAAGACCTGTCACACACACCTTAGAACTTCTTGTCAAAGTAAAAAAATCAAAGAGGACACATTGGGGCAACCGTTAGATAAATAGAGATAATTTTATTATTTTAAATAAGGAAGTCTATAATGAAAAATTAATAAAAACCAATATAAACACAAATAGCATTAATGAGAAAGTTCAATAACATGGTCCCAGACAGGAATAGGATGTAAGAAATGAATTTTTACACATGCTTAAGAGAAAGTGAAAAACTTGAATACATTTTAAAGATGCTGTTTACAGAATGACCTAGTAATGGCTCCTTTTGGTAAACTTGACACAAACCTAGACATGTCTGGGAAGAGCGAACATCAATCCAAGAAATGTTTTATCACATGCCATTTGGCGGGGCATTTTCTTGATCAATGATTGATGTGGGCTGTGCCATTGCTGGGAAGGTTGTCTTAGGTGCTGTAGGAAAGAATGCTGAACATGCCATGGGAAGAAACTTAAGAAGAGCACTCCTGCATGTGTCCTGCTTCAGTTCATGCTTTCAAGCCCCTGCTAAAACTTCCACAGTGATAGACTCTGATGAGGAAGTGGAAATCAAATAAATCCTTTGGGAAGCTGGACAGATGACTCAGCAGTTAAATTAGGAGCATTGGCTGCTCTTCCAGAGGTTCTGAGTTCAATTCCCCTGCAACCACATGGTGGCTCACAACTTTGTGTAATGGGATCAGATGCCCTCTTCTGGCATGCAGGTGTACATGCCAATAGAGCACTATATACATAAATCTCAAGAAATCCTTTCCTTGCTTTGCTTTTAGTTGTTAGGTTAATCACAGCAATAGAAAACACACAGAACATACCTAATATATGAGTGTCTATAAATGAACTTAACAAGGGAAAGTAGAGTTTTAACAAGAAAAGTAAGTGACTAAAAGACATAGACTTAGAATAAACAGACTTCAATGGTGAAAAGACATATCAAGTTCTCAGAATGATGACATTTCGCAATTTCTAATCTCTCCACTAAAGTTACTTTGTAAGTTGAAGGCAAATCCCAGCACATAGACCAAGACAATAATAAAGAACATATTCTACACCAGGTATTTAAACGTTACAAGGACACATATTGCTGAAACCCTGGTACATACAGCAGGTCTTTGGAACAGAATGGATGCACAAAAATAGGTTCAAGGCTTCATGTATTCAGAGTCATCATGGTGGCACTATGAGAAGGTTGGAGTTGTCTGGCAGGGTAGCACTCAAACAGAGACTCAGAAGTCAGGCATGTGATTCTTATTTATTTATTATTAATTAAATTTAGTTATACTTTAACTTATTCACATTACATCCCACTCAGTGCCTCTCATTATCCACCCCCCACAAGTCTTCCTCCACTACAGCTGATCTGTGGATCATGTTGTCAACACATGACCATTCAGAAGAGACATACTTAAGTCAGATCTAAACCATAATCAGCTATGTGAAGCAATGGAAAAAAGGTCTCATGCAGGGTGTCCTTTGTGAGGGTAGCACTACCTCTGTGCACTATCCCTCCATGACCAAAGGAATGTCCCACATATCCGAGAGGCCTAATGACCTAGTTTGAATAACTCCCAGAAATTTTCTTAAGAAAGATGGGGAATCCTCCCAGGAAGACTTTTCTATTCTTGAACAAGTAAATCAGGAATGATAAATTTGATGCAGTATTTAACACGGTGTTTGTAGCTAAGGGATGCTTACAAAACAGCATGGGGCTATCACAAGCATTTGTCACTGTTTAGCTCTGGGAATTAGCCACAGATGTCTGATAGAAAGAACTGCCTGCAACAACTACAAGAGTCATTTGATCAGAACTTAGAAAGTCCAGTGTGTTTCCAGCAGCCCTGTTATAAAATCCGTTTGCAATTGCATGGAATCCAAGGAATGTTTTGGGAGAGATGAGTTGGTGTGAGCCCAACCAGGGAAGCCCAGAGGAATCAGCCACAAGAAAGGATGCACCAGCTCAGTAAGTAGAGCCACAGATGTTTGTTTCTCTCTCATATGTCCATCATTATTTGACTTCTGTCCAGAATGCCATGTCCTCTGAAGCTGGATAAATTCAGTCTCATTTCTTGGGGTCCCTGCAGTTCCAGTGACAAGGAGAAAGAAACATGGAAGGCACACTGCTTCTTACCACTTTCACTTGGGAGACATATTTCTGTTTCCATCTCAGTGCTCAAAGTAAACCACATGACATCACCTGTTAGCCTCCCAATGACTTGACGTGGGTGGGATAGAAAAGAACATCTGATGGATCAGTAGTAAATCTTTAATACTCCTTCTTTCCCCCAAACCTTGTTTTCCTGGAACCTCCAGTGCCCTGGACACTCTGGGTCCATTTGGAAAATTGCCCCAGGGCCACATACCCAGCAGGACACAGAGCTTTGGCTGCACAATCTGCTAGCTCCTCCATTTCTGAGGATTGCTCAGCCAGTTCGGCAGATGTTGGCTGCTGATGGTGCCGGAGCCCACTGTGATGGACAGCTCCTCTGCTTTGTTTACTCTTCCAGGCAGGGTGATAAATTCTCCTTCTAATCAGTATCCCTGTTTCTCATTCTCAGATGCACCAACCCTGCTAATGAATGATTCACTGAAGTCAGCTTTGAAGACTCACCACCCTGCACCCTGCTCTGCCTTTGTTATGCCAAGTCATGCCCTCGCTATCTCCCAAACACAAAATCGAGTTCCTGAGGATGGTGTGGATGGATGACAGAATGTGCAACAGCCACCCGTAATTTGCTCACAGCAGTTTGTCCCAGTCTATTCTGTCAAGTGTGCTCCTGAATACGTTTGGTGGTTGTGGAGGGACAACGGGTACTTGGAGGGAGTCCTCGGAGGTTCATTGCTGCACAGTCTTGAGAGTTTCCCAGCAGTGACCTGAGACATGGTAGGTTAAGGTGCTGGAGTTCTTGACCCAGAGCCTCTTTCAAAACAGGAAAAATCTCAGGAACTGTCAGGGAACATCACTCCCTGTTGCTACTACAGTGGCTTGAGAAAAATCAAACTGAACCCAGAGAGTGTTTTATTTTCTTTTTCAGTGAGGGCCATGCAGATCACTATAATCCCAGAACTTGAGAGGCAGCAAAAGAAAGGAGCTTTGTGATCTTAAGGCTATCCTTGCTTATATATCAGGTGCAAGGATACCCCATTTTTTTTTCAGCAAACAAAAACTACTAAAATCAAGAGGAGAAATAAAAGAAGAATTAAAAGAATAGTCATAAATAATAGCCCTTTACATTAAATCTATGATCAGTGGCTGAAAGTGATTATAAGGCAGCAGGATCTTAAAAAATAGGGGGCCGGCGTGGGGCAACATGGCACTGGACCACAACCATGAGGGCTGTGAATTAAGGACAGTGCTATGCTGTAGGCAGTTTTTTTTTTAAATGCTCACAGAGAAATATCTAAAGTGTATGAGGTATTGTTTAGAAAGTGTTTACACCCAAGAAGACAAAAGAAACAAGTGTGAATCCTCAAGATAAAAGAAGAGAGAGAAAGAGAGAGAGAGAGAGAGAGAGAGAGAGAGAGATGATGATGATGATGATGATGATGATGATGATGATGATGATGATGATGATGGGACACATGTGAAATATCACAATGGAACAGTGTTCTTAACAGTTAATATATCAAAATATAAAAGATATAAAAGGATAAGGTAGGATGAAGATCTGACAAGGGTGAGAACTCACCTCATTTGAAACATGGGTTCACTGTGATTCAGCGATTGCCTTGAACAGTCAGGACAATGCTGAGGATTAACAGAGTTCATATGGGGTCTTTAAGGGCATCCTTTGCACAACCTAGACTGAATGCAAGATGTATCCTTGGGAGAAAATTGATCAGGTTTAGACTTGGTTTCAGGAACATAAAACATCCTGAAGTTAACTAACCTACACTGGCAAGAAAATGGCAATTTTGGAACTTTGCTATAAACACCAAATGAACCAGACACAGAAGCAGTAAAAGAATATTGATAAAAGCATGTTGGTCTGTGACTAATTTACTTTCTACATGGGCTATCTTAGTCAAGGACAGTTTGTCAGAAGCAGTAGCCCAGTCAAACCACCTTAAGGAAAGGGACTTGCTATGGTGTGCGGTAGGTCCAAACCTCAGCCTTTGAAAAGCTGAGAAACACCTCCTTAGATTTTTTAAGCAATTGAACTCTCCCCCTGAGTCTCCAAGAAACTAACTCTAATTTTTCCTGCAGAGCACTCATGCTGGGGTAGGGCGACCGTGTTGCCCTGCTTGAAGGCATCACAGGGATGGCTCTCCATCTTCCCATTCTGGTCTTCGTAGGGCATCAGGGATGCCCATCATGTCTGCCCGAATGGCAATTTGCATTCTCTTCGCTCAGTAATGCACCCCTGGTCCACATACCTCTGAGCACCATGGAGACAGTTTTCCTCCTGAGTCTGTTCTCCTACTGATGTGGCTGAAAGCAGGTGGTAGGCTTTCTCTTTGGGAGTCACATGTAATGCATTTGTGCATTACTCCATCTCTCAAAACAAGAAAAATATTTTAAGTTCAACATCTTTTTTGAGGGAGTACTTAAAGATACTATATGAATTACCTTTTGAAAAAAAAACAAAACAAAACAATCAGTCAACCAAACAGAAAACAACAATAAAAACAGCAGCAGCTGGCTTTCCCATCAGATGCCTTCTTTGAGGAACAACTTCTATGAATAAAAGAAAAGATCAATATAATTTAATAACCTTCATTTCCAATGTGCCTAGATTTAGAAGGCCCACGTTTCTCGGGTATGCCTCTGAGGATGTTTCCAGAGAGGATTAACCGAGAAAATAAGACCTATGCTGACTGTGGGAAGTTCTGTCTCTTAGGCTGGGGGTGCAATTAAATAAGAACAGGAAAAAAAAGGTCAAAGGTCAGCAGAGAACAGGCAGTCCCCTATCTTGCTTTCTGTTTTTCATGATGTGAGCTGACCTGCTCTGCTATGCCTCCCCTGTCATGATAGAAAGAACCCTCCAAAACCATGAGTCAAACTCATGGATTCCTCCTTTAAGCTGTTTCACTCGTATCATCTTTGCATGTTCATGAAACAGTTGCTAATACAGAGCAGTATGTATAGATATTGTTTCTAAGTGATAAACCAGGAACAGGAAAGAGTGTGGGAAGTGGAGGAACTCCCATGTGAGTATATGTTATGGGCATATGCTTTGAGAGTGGCAAAGCCACGCCCACCTAGGATAAAGCGAAGTCTTCCTCTGGTCCATGTGTTGATAGGGTGTGCAGAAAATGTCCACTATAGCATTCAGCCCCAGGATGTTTGCAGTTTGGAGCCTGCTTTCCTACAGAACTGTTCCTATGGTGATTGGCTAAACCTACCTTTTTATTCATGTACATGCAACACTCCTGTCCTCTTGTATGCAATAACCCCCCCTCCCTGTTCAGCTGTTTGCAACAGCCCTGCCTCTCTGTTCAAATGCACAGAGTAAGTACACTGAGCTTCTGTGGTGTTGAGGTTTCTCTATCTGAGAGTTCAGCTCTCTAACCTCAGACATCTGTGTATATGTCCATGTTTTTCTTTTCTTCAATTCCTCACTGGTCCATTCAGGCCCATCCCTGTAGCTGTGCTGGACACAACAAAACAGGATGCCTCAGTGAATCCCAGGTGTCTTGTAGAAGGCTGAATGACATTGAAGAACTAAGGCAAGGAGGCTGGGGAAGTAGCTCAGGGGTCAAGTGCTTTTATAAGTTTTAGAACCTAAGTTTAGATCCCCAGAACCCATGTAAAAGGTTGTGTATGGTGATTTACATCTGTAACCCAGGTTTTAATTCTAAGGTGAGTGGATGCTGGAGGGTTTACTGACTAGCCGCTGTAGCTGAGACAAGATCCCTACTCATGAAAGACTCACAAAACCTCACAAAACAAGAACAGAATTATAAATAAAAGATTCATGGTACCTAGCCCCAAATCACCAGATAGGTCTCCACTGGCAGCTGATGGGAGGAGATATAGAGACTCACATCCAAACATTAGGTGGATAGAGAGCCTAAATTAGAGATCTCCATTAAGTTCCTCCTCTTGGAGTTTGAGGAGCCCCATGGAAGAGGGGGTGGAAGAATTGTAGGAGCCAAAAGGATCTGGAACACCAGGAGAACACTGGCCACAGAATCAACTAATCAGAGCTCATAACGGCTCATGGAGAATAAAGCAGCAATCACAGTTACTACACGGATCTGTCCTATGTCCTTTGAATATGTTTTATGGTTGTTTAGCTTAGGGTGTTTGAGGGACACCTAACAAAGGAGTGGGGGGTCTCTCTGACTCTTTGACTGCTCTTGGGACCTTTTCCTCCTACTGGATTGCCTTGTTCAGCCTTGCTGTGAAGGTTTGTTTCTAGTCTTACTGTAGTTTGTTATGCCACGTTTGGCTGACATCCTTGGAAGGTCTGTCTTTTCTAAAGGGAAATGGAAGAGTAGATGAAATGGGAGAGTGCAGGGAGGCAAGACTGTGCTCAGGTTATATTGATAACAAAAATAAAAAAGAGAAGAGATTCTATGTCAGCCTCTGCCTTCCACATGCATACATCACACACACACACACACACACACACACACACACATGCATGCATGCATGCATGCGTTGCAAACACGTGGTGTCTCATGTTTGCTTTTCTACTCTTTCTGGTGATGGTAAATAACCTCGTTACCATTGCTCATACACAGTCACCAATGGCTGGACCAGCATGCTAACTCAGTCCTGAGGGAATTTGCTCATCTTGTAGAAGGCTCATGGTAAGGCTTCCTCCATCATGGTGATCCAGTTGTGAACTCCTACTATTCCCAATCAGCCATAATTCAAGGTCAGGTAGAGACACCAGACAGAAACAATATTCTGATGACCAGACTCTTTAGTGTCCTTAGGACACACGGACGGGCTCAGGGATGGAATGAATGATAAGTCCTTATTATTAACCTGCACAAGGATACTTTCCCACAGAACAGCAATAATCAGGGCTCTCTTATTGGTAGTGCAAGGAATGACCTTTTGTGAATTTATTTCATTGGCCCAGTACTATACAATTCTTTTTTACCTGCAGCCTGAGCTTCTTTATATGAAAATGGGAGTGGAATTGGGTACCACACAGGGCTATAATGAAAGACAAGTTTGTAAAATTCAAAGGTACTCAGAATCTAAAGTTCAAGGATACTGTCATCAGCCCCATCTGCCACTCAGCAGCAGCTGTGTGAGTATGAAGAAATTACTAAGATGACCAAGAAAATAATAGCAAGGTCATTGTGTAATAAGAAAAGATAGTGGTTTTTATGCAGTTGATTTGGGTTTAAGCTTTCTTTTGCCACCCCATGGCTCTCCGTCACAGCTTTCCTGGGCAGTGAAAACTCCCCAGTTAGTCCACTATGCATTCAAACTGACAAACCTTTGCTTCAAACCATATCTTTCCTTGTTCTACACTGAATTGGTCTTGCCCGAGGCTTCTTTTCTCAAGACAGGTGTTAGATGACTGGACTAACCAGAGCGCTTTAGGATGGCATTCACAGGTTTCTAATGGAGCTTTCTGTTTCCAAACACCGTGAAAACCATTAGCTCCTATCTCTGATCTACAGACTTCCTAGTAAGTCTCTCTAATGTGGAAGTCTCTAATATTCTCTTCCTATATTAGAGGTAAAGCAAAGTTTTTTCTTTGTTAACTATCTTCAAATCTGCTTTTTACATTCCATCTCTCCACCTCTTTTCTCCCGTTTCTATCCCCCTCTTTTACTCTTTCCTTCATTTCCTCCTGTCTCCTTCCTATCACTTCTTCTTTTCTAGTGCAATACTTAAATATATTCAGATCATCACCACTTACAGGATTCTGTGTATATTTAGAACAAGTATGTTAGCTGGGTATGGGGCTCACGCCTATAACCCCAACACCAAGGAGACAGAGGTAGCCAGACCCTCTTTGTTCAAAACCAATGTTGTCTATTAGTAAGTTCTAGGCAAGTAAGGTCTGCAAAATGAGCCTAGTTATAAGTAGATAAAATGGGGGGGGGGGAGCAGGCATAGCTTTTTTTTTTCATCTGAAAAAATAGAATTCAACCCAAAAGTTATCAGAAGAGATAGTGGACACTACATACTTGTATCAACCAACCAGAGCACCCAGGGATGAAACCACTATCCAGAGAGTGCACATGGATGGACTCATGGCTCCAGATACATACGTAGCAGAGGATGGCCTTTTTGGCCATCAATGTGAGAAGCCCTTGGTCCTGCCAAGACTTGATGCTCCAGTGTAGGGGAATGTCAGAGTGGGGAGGTGGGAAGTGGTGAGTGAGTGAGTGGGGGGACACCCTCATAGAATCAGGGGGCGAGGGGGACATGATGGGGGTTTCTGGAAGGGAACCCGGAAAAGGGATAACATTTAAAATGTAAATAAAAAATCTAATTATATATATATGGAAAATTCACTAAGAAGATATAATTGTAAATACTCATGAACCAAACATAAGTGCACCCAAATTTATTAATTAAAAAAGCACTATTAGATCTAAAATATCAGATTGACCCCAACACAGTGGTAATGAGTAACCTAAAATACTACACTCTCACCAATAGACATCAGATCTAGGTAAAAACTAAATAAAGAAACTCTGGAGTTAAATGTTATTATAAATCAAATGGAACTAACAGATATTTATAGACCATCCCACCCAAATACTGAGGAATACATTTTCTTCTCAGCAACCCATGGACATTACTCCAAAAGCAACTATTAGAACACAAAGCGAGTATCAACAAATTTAGGAACATTTAAACAATACTCTGACTCCTACACACCACAGAAAAATAAAGCTGAGTATCTAAAACAGCAGGTACATAGGAAAGTACATAAACTCATAAATGCCAAATCACACAGCACTGAATGGAAACTCAGTCAGGAGAGAAATCATGGAATAAGTTTTAAAAATCCCTTGAATTGGACGAGAACATAGCATACCAAGCTATTAGATTCAATGAAGGTACTCATAGGTAGAGAGCTTATAGCACTGTTTTCTTCTTTTCAATTTTATTGGATATTCTTTGTATTTACATTTCAAATGTTATACCCCTCCACTCCCCTCCATCCTCCCCTTCAACTTGCTTCCACAAAGGTGCTTCCTCTCCCAATCAACATCTTCACCATAGTGCTTTGGCTGGTTGATGATGTTGTTCTTCCCATGAGGTTGCAAACCTTTCAGCTCTTTCAGTCCTTTCCCTAGCTCTTTCATTGGGGTCCTTGTGTTCAGTCTGATGTTAAGCTGAAAGCATTCTCATCTGTATCTATATGACTCTGGGAGAGCCTCTGAGGAGACATCCATATGTGGTTCCTGCCAGTAAACACTTCTTGGCATCTGTAGAGACCTCATGTTAACAATTTTACGTTGCACTCAAAGACCTAAAGAAAACAGGAACAAACAACCTTTCAAAAAGTAGACTGGAAATGACAAGGAAAGTCAGGGTTGAAATTAAAGTAATTCAAACAAATAAACACACAAACAATAAAAATTCAATGAAAAAAGTTGTTTCTTTGAAGAGATTACAAGACTGACAAAATTTTTGACAAATTAACCAAAGAGAGAGAGAACAAGAGAGAGAACGAGAGAGAGAGAGAGAGAGAGAGAGAGAGAGAGAGAGAGAGAGAGAGAGAGAGAGAATTATAAAATCATGAGATGAAAAGGGAAACATTACAAGAGATACTGAGGGAACTCAGAGAATTCCACGGACATACTGTAAATGTCTATACTCAATTAAAGTGGAAAATTTAAAAGACATATATATCATATATGCCTTATATAATATGTAAATATATATACACATATAATATATTTAAAAGAGATATATGTTCACATACATATACATGATATGCAAAATCAAATCAATATGAAGAAAATAAATTTAAAGAAATCTATAGCCACCAATGAAGTAGAAGTAGTAATTCAAACCTCCCAACTTAAGAACAGAACTGAAAAGGAACAGAAGGCTATAATGTGGAATTCTACCAGATCTTCAAAGAAGAGCTAATACCATTACTTCTCAAATTACTTTGCAAAATATAGAAGAAAATAATACTGGTAACTTTTTTCTACGAAGCAAGTATTAGTGTGATGTCAAAACCTGACCAAGGTTCCATTTTTCACAAAAATGAAAATTATAGGCCTGTTGCTATAATGAAGAGAGAAGCAAAAATTCTCAGTAAGAACTTGCAGACCAAATTCAAGAACATATCCTAGAGATTCATGAATGGTTCAAAATCCATAAATTCATAAATGGAGCCCATTACACTGACAGACTCAAGGGAAGAAACCATATACTCATCTCATTCGACTCAATAACAACCTTTGACTACATTTTACATTCCTCTATAATAAAAATCCTGGAGAGTCTGGGACTATGAGGCACATAACACAATAAAGGGAATATACCACAACACACAACACACATCATGATAAATGGAGAATAACTCAAGCATTTTACATTAAAATCATAACTAAGTCAAGAACTTGCACTGTCTTTATTCCTGTTCACCACAGTACATTAGGTCTTAGCTAGAACAATAAGACAAATGATGGAGATAGAAATGTAAAAGTAAAAGTTTTCATTTGCAAATAGCATGACTCTTTACATAAAAACCCTACAGGAAAACTCCCAGAGTCGATACATGATTCATTAAAGTGGCAGAATATAAAATTAACACATAAAATCAGAAGCCTTCTTATATACAAGTGACAAACATGTGGAGAAAAGAAATCACAGAAAAAATTTTCCTTCAAAACAGACTAAAAACTACAATGAGATGAAATACATTTAGCTAAGGAAGTGAACAACTTGCATAAAAAATTTAAGATGTTGAAGATTTAAACTGAATGTATCAGAAGATGAAAAGATCTCCCCTGTTCATGGATTAAAAGATTCACATTGTAAAAATGGCCATCCTACCAAAAAATGTACAGATTCAACACAATCCCAATTAAAATTTTGAGAGAAATTCTTCTTAGATGTTGAAAAACATAAGGTCCACATGGAAACGCAAAGACTCCTGGATAGCCGAAGTAATCCTGCATCCATCAACCAAGATTTCAAGTTATACAACACAGCTATAGTAATAAAAGCAGCATGGTACTGTCATACAAACAAGCACATTGATGAAAATCAATGGACTGGAATTCAGGAGCCGTATCTAAATAATCCCATATACCTACAGCCACCAAACTTTTTGACATAAAGGCTAAAAAATTCACACAGGGGAAAAACATAGCATCTTCAATACATGGTGCCACTCAAAGTGGACAGCTGCAAATAGCACCTACAACAACAAATCAGATGCTTACCTCTCACCCACTCAAGAATCAACTGTAGATAGATCAATAACTTAGACCTAAGAACCCAAATCTGGTAGATAAAGAAGGGGATATGCTTGAGATTGTAAGCACACAAAGGGGCTCTTCACATAAGACCCAGATATCATATTAAGACCAACAATTGGTAAATTGGACCTCATGAAATTAAGAAGCTTCTGTAAAGCCAGTGACACCATCATTGAAGTGAAGACGCAGACCTACTAAGTGGAAAACTGTCTTTACCAGCTATACAACTGACAAGAAAATTATCTAGAATATACAAACAACTAAAACCAAACAAGGCTACTGCCAATACTCATGGCTAGTCATAGAACTTGTGAATAAAGGCCTGTTATTGAAGACAACACATACTCGAGTCCCAGATCATGGAAAATGCTATGCTGGTACATGCCTAGAAGCTTCAGTCCTATTAAGGCTAGCTCTTAGAGTCCTAGAAAGTGCTATACATGCTACTGGAAGAGAAAAATAATTATCAGCCTCACCCAGCTATGAACTCTATGAACTACAATGATGATGGACCCAGTAAAATATGTCCACAGGTACAATAGTGGCATGGATACTTTGGGAGTAATCAACCTCTTTCTAATTAGATCTAAGCCCATTCCATGATATGTACCCATACCTGATCCTGTTAACTGGGCCAAGAACCTGTGCCTAGGTAAGTCATAAGCTATCTTAGTTAGGGTTTTACTGCTGTGAACAGACATCATATAAGGACAATATTTAACTGGGGCTGGCTTACAGGGTCAAAGGTCCAGTCCTTATTATCAAGGTGTGAGCATGGCAGAACTCAGATAGAGTTGGTACAGGAAGAACTGAGAGTTTGGCATCTTGTACTGAAGGCAAACATGAGAATACTGGCTCTCACATGGTTAGGAAGAGGGTCTCATTGCCCACCCCTACAGTGACATGCTCCCTCCAACAAGGCCACACTTACTCTAACAAGGCCATATGTCCTAATAGTGCCACTCCTTGGGCCAAGCATACTCAAACCACCACATAAGCCCTATACAAAAACCTACTGTTATTATTTTGCTAGATCAGCATAGTGTTACAGCAAACTCCCAATGACTACTACTAAACCCACATCAGTGAAAATGCCAACTCTCCTTAGGTAACTATCTTCTTACACTTGTTAAACATTAACACAGAGCCTCAACTCTCAGCCTTAAATAAAATTTGTATATCATACCACTCACCAGGGCTCAGAGTTCTTTGTAAAAGGGGGAACAGAAAGATTCTAGGATCCAGAGATGGTTGATAACTTCAGAGAAGCACCGTTTTGTGGTCAGAACAAGACAGTTGCACATATGGACTCATATTAATTATGAGAATATGTACAAGTTCAAGCCAGAAAAAATCCAAGAACTGAGGGGCGTGACTAATGGTACGAAATCCCACTACTAGTTGAGGAGCTCGTGGTGTTTGATAGCATCTGGGAGGGAGGCAGATAGCTTTCTTGAGTGATGTTGTTGCTATAGTTGGTTAACCACACTCTAGAGCAGTTTTGATTCACAAGACTAGATGGAGAACAAAAATTTGACCTGCTGGGATGAAAATAAAGTAGAAGGAAACACAAATCTGAGTGGGTAGCGAGGTAAGGGTGGAAGAGTTGATCTCTGAGGAGTTAGGGAAGAGTGGATGTATAGGATCAAAATATATTGTGCAAGATTATTGAAGAATTATTAAGATATTATGTTGCAAATGAAGCATGGTCAAAATACACAGCGAAGTTGCCTACCCATTCTGTGTTTGCAGTCATACATTCCCATTACAGACATAGCCTTGATGGGCTTATGTCATTGGTTCATCTTTCCAGTTTGGTATATGTCTTTCCAATGATTTTCTGTACATTGTCTGTGTCTATAGCTATAAAGTGGCAGGTGTACCCACATCTACGCCTACACCTACATATATGATTTTATCTGCATAGCAATATCCTGTTTATGTGTTTGTTTAAAATAAAATTTAGCAATGTGTTTGCATGACATCATTTTGTTTTTAGCAGAAATAACATCATCCCATATGTTTTAGTTTCTTTTCTTGTTGGTGTGACAAAACACTTTGAAAAAGTTAACCTCAAGAGAAAGGGTTAGGCTGTAGTTTCAGAGAGGTATAGTTTATCACAGCAGTGCAGACATGGCTGAAGACAGGAACCACATGGATCCCCATTACTAGCTCTACTGTCTTAATTCAGGCTGCCATACAAATCACTACAAATTGTTGCAACAAAGTGATGGGCTTACACAATAGACAATTACCTCAGGGACTGTAGAGATGGCTTAGTGGTTAAGAGCACTGACTGCTCTTCTAGAGGTCCTGAGTTCAAATCCCAGCAACCACACGGGGGCTCACACTGATGCCTTCTTCTGATGTGTCTGAAGAGTGACAGTGTACTCAAATACATAAAATGAATGAACGAACGAATGAATGAATGAATCTTTAAAAGGAGGAGTGGGGTGGGGACTTAGCTCAGTGGCAGACTGCTTGCCTAGCAAGCCCCAGCCCTGGGTTCAAGCCTCAGCTTCAAGAAAAAAAAAAAAGATAAAGTAACAATTATCTCATGTAGTGCTTATGGAGGCGGTGAGATCAGAATAGATATCACCATGACTGGGGTAAGCTGAGAGCCCTCTTCCTGAAGGTGTATACTTCTTCTTTGTAACTCTATATGGCTCAAATAGGTTGGGCTAGGAATATCATCTAATAAAGTTGCAGGGCTATTCTTTTTTTCCTTTTGAAAATATTGCAAGTATTCTTTTATTAAACTTTTTTAACAACTTTATTTTACAAAACAAAGATAGATGTACAGATTTTAAGCATTTTTTGCATAAAATTATACAATAAATTTTTGTCAGTACTTGTTTTTTTTTTTTTTTTTTTTTTTTTTTTTTTAAGGTTTGATAGTGTGATAAAGATCCCACCAGTAAAAATGAGCATAAAGTACATGTAAAACAAGATGCAACCTGGAAATAGTCAAAGTTTTCTTGGTGTGTAAAGATTTTTTTTTTTTTTTTTTTTTTTTTTTACAATGAGCAGCCAGTACATGTAATACAGGGTACAATCCGGAATTTGTCAATGTGTTCTTGGTGGGTAAGGATTGAGCATGACTGTTTCTTTGTTTTGTTTTGTTTTGTTTTTTTCTTGGACTTCATACAGTCTGTGAGTTGTTTCTGGGGCAGTGCGAGCCTCTGGGGTTAGCATCCCACTATCAGTGACTGCATATTATGTCTGTTCTTTTGTGACTGGGTTATCTCACTCAGGAGGATATTCTCTAGATGCAGCCATTTTCTTAAGAATTTGGTTAAGTCATTGTTTCTGGTGGCTGAGTAGTATTCCATTGTGTAAATGTACCACAATTTTTGTATCCATTCATCTTCTGAAGGACATCTGGGTTCTTTCCAGCTTCTGGCTATTATAAATGGAGCTGCTATGAACATTGTGGTGCATATATCTTTGTTGTGTATTAAAGTGTCTCTGGGGTATATGCCCAAAAGTGGAATAGCTGGGTCTTCAGGTAGTACTATGTCCAATTTTCTGAGGTATCGCCAGACTGATTTCCAGAGTGGTTGTATTAGTTTGCAACCCCACCAACAGTAGAGAAGTGTTCCTCTTTCTCCGCAACCTCGCCAGCATCTGTTGTCATCTGAGTTTTGGATCATGGCCAATCTGACTGGTGTGAGGTGGAATCACAGGGTTGTTTTGATTTGCATTTTCCTGATGGCTAAGGATGTCAAGCACTTCCTCAGATGTTTCTCAGCCATTCGATATTCCTCAACTGAGAACATTTTGTTTAGCTCTGCACCCCATTTTTTAATAGGGTTGTTTGATTCTCTGGCTTCTAGCTTTTTGAGTTCTTTGTATACCTTGGATATTAGGCCTCGATCTGATGTGGAGTTGGTAAAGATCTTTTCCCATTCTGTTGGCTGCCGTTTTGTTTTCTTGACAATGTCCTTAGCCTTACAGAAACTTTGCAATCTCATTAAGTCCCATTTGTTAATCTTTGACCTTAGAGCTTGAGCCATTGGTGTTTTGTTCAGAAAATTTTCTCCTGTGCCTATGTGTTCTAAGGTTTTCCCTACTTTCTCATCTAATAGTTTCAGTGTATCTGGTTTAATGTGGAGATCTTTGATCCACTTACACTTGAGCTTTGTACAAGGAGATAAGAAAGGGTCTATTTTCATTCTTTTACATGCTGAGTGCCAGTTGGACCAGCACCATTTGTTGAATAGGCTGTCCTTTTTCCATTGAATGTTTACGGCTCCTCTGTCAAAAATCAGGTGACCATATACATGAGGGCTCATTTCTGGATCTTCTATTCTATTCCATTGATCCACATCCCTATTTCGGTACCAGTACCATGCAGTTTTCAGCACAATTGCCTTGTAATATAGCTTGAGGTCAGGGATAGTGATTCCCGCAGATGTTTTCTTGTTGTTGAGGATAGATTTCGCTATTCTAGGTCTTTTGTTATTCCATACGAAGGGACTATTCTTAATGTATCTACCATCCTGACTAAATTTTCTCCCCAAATGCCATCTTATTAAGGACTGAATTTCAATTTGAATTTGAGGTGTGCACGCACATGCAGTCTGTGATATAGAGACTGTGAGGTGCGCACAAACATGCAGCCCATGGTATATAGATGACGTTTTGCACATGTACTTTTCTAGGTACTTACCTAGATTTCTTGAAAAAAGTTTATGCAACTGTTCATAAAGATAGCTGAATGTGTTATTGGATTGCTTTCTAGGAAGTCCCTACCAGCTTGATCTTCCAGCACTGGTGTTCATTAGTTCCAGTTAGTAATACGCTCACATTAACTCTCTTATCCTACTGGAGAAACCTCCAAGACATTACAATATTTTTATTGCTATATAACCAAACATCTTTTGATTTGTCGTGTGTGTGTGTGTGTGTGTGTGTGTGTGTGTGTGTGTGTGCATATGCATGTGTGTTGTCATTATTATAATTTGCTCAATTTCCTATCAAGTTTTATCTCACTGTTTCATTCTTTCAGCTTCTCCCTTGAACCTCTTTAGGATTTTTAGAACCTATAGGGTATCATTAAGTTTTGTGGTCAAATTTGTTAATATTCTTCAAACTTCCTGAGGTTTTTTTTTACATCTCATTTATCAAGGGTCTATAAGGCATTATTTTAAAAATAAGTTTCTAACACTTAACTCTCCTTCTCTCTCCCTGTCTCTTTTCCTCCTACTATCAGATAAGAATGTAAGCTCTCAACTACTACTCCAGAGCTATGCTGGCTGCCTGTTTGCTAAGATGTTCCATGTCATGGTGGTCATGGTCTATAACACTTTAAAACTGTGAACCCCAGATTGAATGTTTTCTTTTAAAAGTTGCATTGTTCCCTGCAGTTCTTTTAGACAGTAACAATTCTGGATCAGAATTTTTGACTGTGAGATGGCAACCCGATCTCTCCACTTGATGCCCAATCTTTCTACTGGAGGTGCACTGTATAAGTTCCCTCTCCCCTCTGTTGGGCACTTCATCTAAGATCCCTTCCTTTGAGTCTTGAGAGACTCTCACCTCCCAGGTCTCTGGTACTTTTTAGAGGGTCCCTCCACCTCCTAACCCCTGAGGTGGCATATTTTCATTCATTCTGCTGACCCTCAGAGCTTTCTTCTTGTCTCCAGGCACTTTCCCATCCCTGATCTTGTTCCCCCTTTTAACTCCCTCTCTCCTCTCTCTCTCTGCCTCTTGTGATTTCTTTCTTTTGCCTCCCAAGTGGGATTGGATCTCACCTGGACCCTTCTGTTTGTTAACCTTGAATTCTGTGGATTGTATCTTAGATTTTCTGTACTTTTTTTTTTTTTTGGCTAATATCCACTTATTAATAAGTACATACCATGCATATCCATTCGGTTCTGAGCTACCTCACTCAGGATATTTTCAAGTTACATTGGTTTGCCTCTAAAACCCATGATGTCCTTGTTCTTAGTAGCTGAATTCTGTTGTGGGCTATCTGGATTGTTTCCAGCATCTGAATATTACAGGAAAGGATGCCATGAACATAGTGGAGAATGTGCCCTTGTGGCATGGTGAGGCATCGTTTGAATATATGCCCAAGGGTGGTATAGGTGGATCTTCAGAAAGATCTATTTCCAATTTTTTGAGGAACCTCCAGATTGGTTGCCAGAGTGGTTGTACCAGTTTGCAATCTCACCAGCAATGGAGGAGTGTTCCTCTTTCTCCACATTTTCACCAACATGCTATCATCTGAGGTTTTTTTTATCTTAGCCATTCTGATTGGTGTAAGGTGAAATTTCAGGGTCATTTTGATTTTCATTTCTTTAAGTGCTTCTTGGCCATTCATGATTCATCTGTTGTGAATTCTCTGTTTAGCTTTATATCTCATTTTTTTATGTTGGATTTTTTTTTGGGGGGGGGGCATTAGCTTTTTGAGTTATTTATACATTTTGAAGAACGTACTGGAGGAGAGGTGGTCCAGTGGCTGTTCCAACTTGGGATCCATCTCAAGGAGAGGCTCCAAGGCCTGTTACTATTACTGATGCTATGGTGTGTTTACAGACAGAAGCCTAGCATGGGATGTTCTCTGAGAGGCCCAACAAGCAGCTGACTGAGGCAGAAGCTGAAATTTACACCCAATCATTGGAGTAAAGTTGAGGACCCCTGTGGTTGAATGAGAGAAAGGCTGGAAGAAACTGAGGAAGGTGACCCCATAGGGAGACCAGGAATCTGAACTAACTTGAACCCCTGTGATCTCTCAGACACAGGCCACCAACCAGGCAGCATACATTAACTGGTCCAAGGGCCCCTGTTCTCCATGGGAGAAGATGCATCTAACCCTCAGGAGACTTGAGGACCCAGAGAGTAAGGAGGCCTTGTAGGGAAAGACATCCTCTTGGAGACAGTGGGGAGGAGAAATAGGCTGAGGAACTGTGGGAAGGCAGACTGGGAGGGGGCAACAACTGGACTGTAAAAAATAAATGCAATAATAAAAATATCTAGGAGCCATAAGAAAAAAAGTTTCATTAATCATGGTGCATATTGTCATGGCAATATGATCACAACAAAGACATTCTCCAACCTATTTTATTTTTGAAATAGGTGCTCTCACTGAACCTGGAGTTTTTCCAGGTTGCTACACTAGCTGGTAATCAAGTCCTCCACTATCCTTCGATGTGTCCACCATAACTTTTATTGGAGCTATAAATTTGCATTGCTACACCCAGTTTTTACATTGGTGTCAGATCCTAACTTGGGTTCTTATGTTATGCAACAAGTACTTTATCAACTGAGCTATCTCCTCAGCATGTTTCTGTTTTTTTTAAATAGATCAAGAATATATTTTTGAGTATGGTAAATAGTAGCGTGTACTCTGAGGCTAAATTGTACTTAGGGAATAAATCATCCCATCACTACCATCCTGAAGTCCTGCTTTTATAATCCCTTAAAGATCCACATCCATGTTGAATTTTTCTGGGCTCTCTATCTGTCAGTTCCAAAATCGCCAAATAGAGGCTATTTTCACACCAGGTTCAGATTTTTGAGAAGCTGTCAGTTTTAATGATGCTGTCCTGGAGCTTTGGAAGTGACAAGAGAATGCTTTCCACAAACACAACCAAGAGAATGTCTCACTTAAATGTCTCCTCAGAGTGGCCCCTGCCTCTTTCTTGATTATTCATGCTTCAGGAGGCTCCTTCTCCTGAAGAGCCTCAGGCATTTCATTACTCAGTGCTTGGCCTACAAACATTTATCTATTATTAATCTCAGAGAGTAGAGAAAAATTTGCAGGTCAGTCTGGTTCTACCTCTCAAACCCTCAGGCCCTATCTTGGATTTTTTTTTTCCTTCTTGGGATGACTGAGGTAGGAGCTAGGGCTGATTCTATGTTATAAGCACAAACACCGGTGGCCTTCCCCTGTGTCCCTCTAAGATGATCATGACTGTCTTACCTCAGGTATTTTATAATACACATGCTCTGGTGCCATGTGTGGTGCCAGAGCCTTGCTGATCTTACCCCAAATAGATCTTATTAAACTAAATTAGTTATTAAGAATTGGGTAGAAACAGGAGTCTTCATACCCTGAGTTACACTGCTGTCTATTTATCCTGGTGCTTTAGACTATAGCTTTCTGTTTCAAGCTATAGTCCATGAGTCTCTGCGAGGCAGGAACAGCATCTTATGTATATTTGGAGCTCTTCCTCCTAGTAGGCAGTGTTTAGCCGAATCTGGCACAAAGTACACGCATCAGTATAATAAGATGAGCCGAGGAGGACAGAATACTTGGCTCTGTTATCCCTCGCCCCCAGGTCACTAATTACATAAGGCTTTTTTGGTGCCTCTGCCTCTCACTATATACCACTTGCTCTTTTGCCTCCCTGTGTGGCTGTTGTATAATTTCTTTATCTCAGTGTTGTCGGTGTGACCCTCACGGCTGTCCCCATCAGTGTCTTTTACATTAAATCAGATATCTGCACCAGCACAAGAGGCTCTCTGCAGCTTGATCACTGAGCAATGGATCAGACAGCTGAGCTGTTGATTTAATTGGCATGGAATAACTCAGCCATCTGTTCTGCAGAGTTGATTTTTTAAGTGTTACTCTCCGATCTGCTCTGAAATTTCTTGGCCACTTGGAAAGACTACTGATGTCAGATGGTGGTTCACAAAGCATGACCGCTTTAAGGCGGTGAGTGGGGCTTAAGAGAAGTTGAGGGGCTCTGTGGTCCACCCTGCTTTGTCTTCCCTTATTACACGTATTAGTATTTGCTGTGTTACATTTTCAACGGTTTATCTGTTTCTCAAGATGCACACTGATTACCGAGAGTCAGGGACGTTGTTCTTGTTGCTTCTTGCTGAATGTCAGGGCTAAGAATATCTGCAGCATGCTTCCAAGCAGATCTGTTCAGTTGTCCTTTAGGTTTAGGTCTTTTGAGACTTGGTGGCACAGGCATCCACCGATAGTGTCAGGTAGAGGGAAAGAAGGTACAGAACTTGACTCATGGAATGGTCTGAAGACCAAGCTTACAAGATAAATGCCCGTGTGAAGGTAGGCTTTAATGTGAGAACCACTTGTTCCAATTTACAAGAATAGAAAAATGGTTCAACAGTTGATCATTGGTCAATTGGATGGAATGGACTTAGAAATGTTTTTTTAAATCTTTTTTGACTTGAATATTTTAATTTGTAAAATAAGGATCATTCTTAACACCTTCATTTATGAAGATTAAATGAGATACTGCATCTGATAGCCAACAGTCTTATAAACAATAGGTTGATAAATGCTGTGTAGATGCTGATTCATGAGAATGTTAGGTTGGGAATGATTATTATCACTAAGTCATACAGATGGGGAAACTGAGGCATTAACTCTTCTAGTTACAGCCAAAAAGTTCTGGGATTCAAACCAAGGCTTGCTGCAAAGTCCACAGCAAACACGTATGAGTGGTGACTGTTTTGAACTGTGAATGCTCTTTTTCATCTTTCATGCCATTGCTGATTTGAAGATTATTACGGTTTAGATGTATATATCACACTCTCATGCATTTGAGTCCCTGGTCCTGACCTCATGGTTTTAAGACATGCTATCTAGCAGTTGCATGAAAGCTACTAAAGGTGTGCCTTTGTGAGTTATAGTCGCCCTCCTTTTCTGGTCTTGCTTTCTGTATTCTGATCTTCTAAGATAAGAACAAGCCATGTTGCAGGCTCCTACCATGGTGGACTGATATGTTCCAACCACCATTCCTTCTCTGCCAAGATGAACTCTGAAACTGTGAGCCAGAATATATCCATCATCTCTTAATTTGCTTCCATTGGGTATTTTGTAAGAGCCAAGAGAAAAAAAACACAGAGGGTAAGACAGGAAATTGTGGACTTTTTGTAAGAATGAAAACAGAGGCCATGAGTTTAGATACCCATTTCTATGAAAAAGAGTGGGGGTTAACTAGAATTGATGCGATCAATAATCTCTCAAGGGCTGTGGTATAAGATCAATGCAGTGGGGATGAGAGGACAGGTGAGTGATTCAAAAGCCAAGAAGAGGAGCAGGACATGGGGAGAAATTAGGGCTCATCAGGGTGGCTACCAGATACTAGGTGCCATCTAGGCATCCCAGGCTGGAGAAGACCATGCCTCACTCTGCTCCCTCTCACCATGAAGTTACCCTCCCATCTTGCCCATGCCTTTAGAGAGAGTCATCTTTGCTTCTGGTTAGCACAATGGCCCCAAATCTCCCCAAATCTGGGGACAGTGGACTTCAACAACACTCACATCTATGAGAGGAAAGGTCCTTCGAGCAAGTAGGGATCTAGACTTCAGAGAACATTCTTGCAAGGATAAAAAATGATTCATTCCCATTTAACTAACATCTACTTACTGTTTTGTTTTGTTTTGTTTGGCTTTGTGTCAGGCATCCAAGCACATGACAGGTTAACTCACTTAATTCCCTACAAGCTATGTACTCCTGTGTCATGTTAGGAAATGAGAAACAGGAGGACAGTTCTGGTTAGTTCTGGTGCACCACAAAGGGTGGAAACTATTCAGGAACACATTTGACATTTTTAAAACTTCCTTTTCTTATCTTGTGATCAAATAGCTGGAAAATGTTCCAGGCTCAGTGTTCACAAGGTATAGCTCCATTCTGCCCTTCAGGTCATGATCTTCCTACTTTCGCTCCTCCTGTGGAAGTTTCAGGTATGCTGCCATGCCTAGCCTGCACCACATTGCTGGAAACTGACCTAGACACCAATGACCCTGACATTCTTGTTGTCACATGTGTGTTAAGACAGAGAGACAGCTAATGATCAAATAAGCCATTTAAAAGCCAGAGTCAATGGGCACCATACAAGCTACTGTGAGAAGGAAATACCACAACCTGGGAAGACCCATGGAAGGAGGTGACATTTATGCTGAGATCTGAACAATTGAAAAGGAGGCCGATTTGAAATACTAAGGGTCTGTTAGCAAGGGTAAAGCACGTGGCAGGGGACAGAGCTAAGTTCCAGACACAGATAGGGAAAGAGACTGTGCTGGGGGAAGGGAGTGGTGGAACATGATTGGGGCAGGTCCAAAATCACTTTGTAGAAGTTATTAAGGAGTGGCCAGTTGTTTGGCTCATTCTCTTCCCACCCATGTGTGTACTATTCCTCTCTTCTAGAAAGGAGACAAAGGCTGTAGTCTCAATTATCCACTGTACTTTCCGGTAGTTGGAGAGAGATCTTACTCTCCCCCTTTGCGTTTAATGTATCTCTAGTGGCTATAAAGGAGGTGGAAGTGTTTAAGAATCCTTACTAAAGTTGGTTTTGAAAAATATAAGCATACACTTTACCAGTGAGTCTCCTCCATCTCCTGCAGCTTGACCAAGCTTCCCTCCACTTCAGTAGGCTGGCGAATTTTTGGTACTGTGATTTTTGCTAATGCTTGGCTAACATTACATTTTGGAAGCACAGAGGAATAGGCATTTCTGATACTCCCTTCCTATTTTTTGTTTTCGATTTTTGATGACAGTGAATTTTGGTCTTTATTTGCTCCTTCCATTGGAATCTGCCCACCATGCAGTATTATAGATCTGCTGACCAAACACCTAAGAAACAGACCCCCTACAAACTCAGTCAAGTGTATTTTAAAGGAGATGTTGAATCCATTCCATTATTCTATGATTAGTTCATTATGGAAATACACAGACCACAGAGAAAGATAACACTGAGAAAATGAAAATTCAGTGATGCTTTCAAAATTATTTGGACAGTGTGCAGAGAGGAGATCCTAAACCCAGCTCAACACTGCAGAAGTCAATCCCTTCATTGACCCAGGACCCAGGATCTGATTTTAGGATCTGTATAGAACATGCACTCTACATATTTACACTCTAAGTGAAGGGCTCGCACACAGTACCTTGTCAGAATATCCTATTTTACTTATTTTATTATTAAAATGTTTCGTTGCTTTATAATTATGTGCACGCTTGTTTATCTGTATGTAGGCATATGCACATGAGTGCAGGTGCCTGCACAGGCATTGGATCCCCCTGCAGCTGGAGTTACACACAGTTGTGAATCACTTGACATGAATGCCAGAAGTCGAACTCGTATCTTCTGGAAGAGAGCAGTACATGCATGCCCTTATTGCCGAGCTGTCTTTCCAGTCCTTCTACATCTTGTTTTATTAAAGATATTCAGTGAGGATATTATGTGTTTGGACAGAACCCTATACTGGTAAAAGTACACAATCCAAAGATATAGGTGCAAGACACTCAATAAAGAGTCATGCTTAGGTGTATTTCTTATTTTCAAGATTTTGTATTAGATTGTATTGTATTTTCAGCATGTTTTCCTTCATACACCCTCCATCCACTTTCTTTCATGCTCCCCTCTCCTGTTAAGCCTCTTTGTCTTCCTAGACAGTTTTAGGCATATATCCACATCATATATGTGTGTTTGTGTGTGTGTGTGTGTTTGTGTGTGTATTTATGTAGCTCCATAAAACCTAAGACAAAGAAACCACAAATGAGAGAAAATTATATTTGTCTTTCTAATAGTAGATTAACTTGTTTAATGTGACTATCTACTATTGTACTCATTTTCCTGTATATGACACAACTTCATTCTTCAGTAGAGCTGAAAATATTAGCATTGCACACATATCACATTTCCCCCATCTACTCACTCTGTTGTTAGACACCCAGTTTATTTCCATAACTTAGCTAAAGTAAATAGTGCTGTAGTTAGCACTGGTGTTTGAGTATCTAAAAAAAAAATACTAACTTTGGTGGTGTTGTACACCTTTAATCCTAGCACTTTAGAAGCAGAAGAGGGTAGATCTTTGTGAATTTGAGGCCAGCTTGGTCTATAGAGAGAGTTCTATGAAAACCAGGGGTACACAAATAGAAACCCTGTCTCAAAAGAACCGAACTATATATCTATATCTATCTCTTTCTCTCTCTATATGTGTGTGTGTCTGTGTGTCTGTGTGTGTGTGTGTGTGTGTGTGTGTGTGTCTGTGTGTAGATAGATAGAGATAGAGATATATGTTTATACTGTATTGGTAGTTATATGGAAAAAGACTAATTTTTAGTTTCTTTCCTCTAAGTTTTTTTAAAGTATGTGTATGGATGTTTACCCTGTATGTATCATGTATGTGTAGTGTCCACAGAGCCCTGGAGAAGGCACAGACTCCCCTGGAACTGGAGTTACAGATGGTTGAGAATTGTCACGTGCGTGGTGCTGGGAACTGAACCTGGGCCCTCCACAAGAGCAGCCAGTGCCCTTAACCACTGCAGCATCTCTCAAGCTCCTGCTTTTAGTTTCTTGAGAAATCTTTATATTGACTTCAAATGTGGCTGAAATTATTTATAATCTCTCTGCAGTTTATGAAGTTTTCCTTTTGTCCAAATCCTCGTGTTCTTCTTATGCATTTGTTATGAATGATTTAGAACAACAAAATCGAGGCTTCCTATCTAGTTATGTGTTTATACATAGATGTGCCCAGATACAGAGATGTATAGACATAGAGATCTACTCACACAGGAGAGGCTGAGAATGGGAGAGAATGTAAGCGAGAGAACACGCAATGGCAGCCATTGTTGTTATATTTATAGAAACATACAGTGCACACATGCTAGCTGGGTGCTTTGTTCAAGTCAGCCACTCTGCTGCTCAGATATACACAGAACACACAGAGAAGTTACCGAATCTACCATGATGTACATGTATGTAGAGAGCACACAGGCATGTTTGCTCCTCCTGTTGGAGACATTAACTTAAACAAATTCAAAGCTGATTTTGCCAAGCCAAGCAAAGCCCTCAGGGAATCTCAGCTGTGTCATGTGGCCTTGGCTGGACCACTTATGTAAGTGGATCAGAAGGGAAACCAGTCCTGTAAATTCTTGGAGGGTCAGAACCTAAGGACATGTAGGTGGACTCATCACACTGTGGGGAAATAGCTAGTTGTCACCGCCTGTCTTACTGGTCCCTACTCAGGTAAAAGTGTTCATTCAAATAAATTTCCCCTTTATCAGAAAAAGCAGAGGCATTGTTGCTTCTAATAGTCTGAAGAATGCTCCTGTTCTTACTCATCAGTCACTTGCTTGCTTAAAGTTTTGAATTTGTGTCTCATCTCATTTGGATAAAAATCAAGTCTCTTGTACCACACACAAGGCTTGGCAAGAGCCGGATTTTCCTTGTTCACTAAGTTCCAGCCATATTAACCTCCTTTCCATTTCCTGTCTCTGGGACTTTGTACATTCTGTCTCCTTGCTGGGGGCACACCACGACTCTGGCTTAATTGGCTCCTATTCTTTCTTTAGGTTTCAACTGAAATGTTAGTTTGTCAGATAATCATCTTGGAATCTCTGAAAAATCCATTTTCTTTCAGAAAAGTTTTCTTGGCATGTCTGTCACAACCAACAGGACTAACTCACATATGAACTCACAGAGGCACACAGGCCTGTACAGGGTCAATCAGAAGAGGGATATGTAGACAAGAGTTTCCATCCATAACCAATATTCTCTCTCCCATTGATTGGAACCCACTTGCAAAGAAAACTTAATTTTCTCCAACGTTCAAATTCAATACACTTAAGGGCAGCCCTTACGCCCAGAAGTAGATAGCCAACACAAAACACATTCAATGGTATTTTTGTTTAGAAGGGAAGGTAGAGGGGGAGAGAGAGAGAGAGAGAGAGAGAGAGAGAGAGAGAGAGAGAGAGAGAGAGAGAGAGAGAGACAGAGAGAGACAGAGACAGAGAGAGACAGAGACAGAGAGAGACAGAGACATAGAGACAGAGACAGAGATAGAGTGACAGCTAGAAACAGAGAGACAAAGAGACAGAGACACAGAGAGAGACAGAGAGGAGAGAAGAGAGAAGAGAGATTGAGATTCCCTGTCTTCTGGACCTGCCATTCCAATTGCAACCAAGAACAAATAGCAGGTACCTGCAGAAATTGCACACAGACCTGGGCCCTTTACCATTCCATTATGAATGGGAGAAGAAAGAGCTCATGAGGCCCCACCTCTCCTGGAGGAACTTTTGTTAGCTAATAGTTGCTATGGGAAGGAATTCACTTTCTTTCATGGTGTAGCCATTGTAAGTTGCCCTTGTTCTAGTAAATAACCCCTAGTCTTGTCCACAAAATCTACTCTAAACTCAGTAGGCTTCCAAACATGATGTAAAAGCCCGAAGGGTGCAGAGGAAATAACTATCAGGAGTGAGGAGGGATAAAGGTATACAATGGGGGTGAGTGTGATCAAATTCATTGCGTGTGTAAATGAAGTCGTTAAAAATAAACGTTTCCTCTTGAGTGCTCCATTCTGCACACCACCTGGAATTGATCTATGTTGTTTGTTTGCTAGTTTTGGGTCTGCCCTTCTTATAAGCAGATATTTTCCATGAGGGTAGTAGCTGTATGTTTTTGTTTTTATGGTGTTCTTGGTATTAAACACACAATCTATAATGCCAGAAAGAGGTTCTGTTCACAGAATACACAACTGGACCCTTAGAAGTTTGAGTTCAAAGTACTCACTCACGAAATTGATGAAGTCCAGTCCAGCTCCACCCATCGATTAGGCCATATTAGAGGCCTAATAAATATTTGTTGACCAACTGATAGGCACAGAAAAAGGTAATGAGAGCTGTTGTTCAAATAGGCTCCCAGCCTATCAACTCAGCCACAGGCATCTCATGATCATCTGTATCCGCCTGCATCCTAGTGTTCTCCGGGATGTCTTCCAGAGTCTGCCTCCAAAACCTGTTTGCTATGTTTTGTTTCCTTTCCATTGCGGATCATCTGTTTTCATTGCTCTTCTTTCCCTTTGTCTGCTCAGTGGCCCTAGAAGTGCTCTTGCTCTGCTCCTCCTTGGCTATTTCTGTGCTGGAAGCAAGCCTATATGCTTTGGGGCTTCTTATAGTAGAAGACCTGGGTCTGTTCCATCTTCTCCTGTGCTCCACTGGTGTTTAGAGACTTCAATGCAGACCAGAGCCTTTGGACACTGCTCAGAAGTAGACGTCAGGTAATCATCCCCACTGTGGTTATTGTAGCTATTTGGAACATCAAACTGGTCACCAATTAATTTATAAGACCAGAAAACAGAGTGCCCTGCATTTTAACGATGCAACCAGGCAAGGCACCAAAGGCAGGTCTCTATGCCTGACCAGATGGGCTGTCTGTGGATCAGTTACTTTGGCCATTGGCCACTCCAGGCATCAGCTGCTTATCAGCCTCCAAGTGGCGAAGTGTGATTCTGGCTTCATTTCCTGGCAAGCTTGGCTGTGGGAAGAATTGTAAAGCATCCATAAAACAGTGATGTTGGCTCCTTGGGACCTGGATAGAGTCATGGTTCCCATTCTCTGCCACCTCTTGGCATTTTCCTCCCAGACACACAGGCTGAACAAGCACATATTGACTCTTAGTGTATGCAACCCAACCCACAGGCTTTAGTTGAAATCACCTTTACTGCTCAAATACCATTCTTGTTTCTCTAATTTGGGTAAAATAGAATACACAGAGGAGTCTAATAAAAACACTCAAATCATCATCTTTGCCCATATGTGGGGACCAGCATTAGAAGTTTAAGAAATCCTGGTGTCTTGTTCTATCTTAGAGCGATTAAAATAGGCATGAGCATATTTAAGGCTCCTGCAATAATTTCAGTGTTTTTTCAAGGCAGAAAGCAACTGGCCTAAGACAGGGTCCCCGAATTCACATAAGAATTGTCCACAGGTCACATTTAGATATGGACTCATTAAGGTGCAGTCTTTTTCAGTGTGGCCTGAGACTATGCATCCCTAACAAGCTACTCGGTGATGTTTCTGGGTGTTTACAAATGACAAGCATACATCTAAAGCCCTGCTATTTGGTATGTGGACCACAGAGACCTAGCCTGGGCATCTTCCAGGAGCTTGCTGGAAAGGAAAACTCTCAAGTATTACCCCAAGTTTTCAGAGTAGAACTTATCTCATAAAAAGACTATCAGTGATTGGTCTGAACACTGAAGACCGAAGCAATGATGCATAGGAGGTGCACATTTGCAACCTTTTGAACGTAAGGACTGCAATGGTATTTGCTAAGTACAGCTTGGCTCCTGACATTTTAGTTTGCAGCTTCTGGTCCATATGTGCACCCTCCACCTGGTCCTCATCTGAGAAGTAGTGCTGCCAGGCATCTATGCACCCTGAGTCGACCCATTTTAGCTCTTCCTATACCACTCTATCCATCTAGGACACAATCAACAGCATTTACTTAGGTTTCTGATAAAGATTAACTGGAGATGCTGCTTTAACTGACTTTGGGCATTTTATGTCATCCGGCTTCCCATAATTTTGTCACATCTGCCGCACTGTGCTTCTGTAGATGATGACATCATCACTCATGTGTAGCCCAAAGATGTTGCACACTTCTGACTTTGCGTGTTAGCTGTATCAAGAGGTCAGTTTCCGGATCCCTGCGTCTCTCCTGGTCTATATTGTCTTAATTTCTAGAGCCCATAGTTCCTATCTCCAGAGACTGCTTGAGAAATAAAACAAAGGAATTGGGGTCACATGACCCTGGGTGGAAGAAAGTGTGATATGACTGCATAATATTTTCAAGGCAAGAGAAGGTGCTGTTCAAAGATTGTACACTAGAAATGTCTTTATCTTAAGAGGGATCAGAGCAGGCATTGAAACAACAGAGACAGGGACAGAACTATCTTCTTAAAGGTAGTGACAGATATGCATAGGCAGGGACTAGGCAGTACAGGGCTTCCCTGAGAACGCTTGCTTTGACAGGTTTTAAGAGTGACTCTCAAGAATGACTCATCCAACTGAGACTAATTAGGTTTAATACCGAGGGAAGCAGGCCAAGCTCTGAGATTTTTCAGAATTGCTTCCAAGCAAAGAAATTAGTCGATAATAATGGTAATAATGATAATAGCATTGTCTTTTCAATAACAGGAACCGCTCTAGATGTTTTCATACATTGTCTGAGGGGTCGGCACGCTTCTAGCAATTTAGCTACTGGGAGACACTGTCAGTTGCTTGCAGTGAGGCTGTGCACCCTTGTAGCACAAAAAGAGCCAGAGACAATGCCTAAGTGGCTGCACATGTTTCAGTACAATGCTTACACAAACGTGGGTGCATAGGCTTTGGCATGCACACTTCAGATGGCTACTTCCTGCTCTCTCTTCCTGAACCCTCGTAATATTGTGATGTAGCTGCTTCTGGCACACACCTGCTTCACACGGGAGGACCCTGGACTTAAGCTACTTCTAAGTGAGTCTTTGGAGGAGCCCCTCAATCTCAGTTCATTGTGTCACAGCTTGGGTTCTTCAGTTATTTAAGAGTTACCAGACAGCCTTAAGCACTGGGTATTTACATCATCTCATTTAAGTCTGCCATGGCTCCTGAGGTACTGCTAGCCCCCTGGACAGAGGAGTGGAGAGGAAACTTAAGGTCCATGTTAATGAGAGTCTGAACTGGCATTAGAGTCCAGATTCCAAGGTCAGTGATTTTCCAACTAAGCATCCTATCTTGAGGTTAAAAAACCACTTTATCAAATTTAAGTTCTCAAAATAATATGCATTTATCACAGAAGGATTAAAACTGTAAGATGAAGACAACAACAGCAAGCCTGTCCATCATCCAGTATTCAAAACCTGCAGCTACCATTAACCTCACGCTTTTCTCCTGTCTGGGTTCCTTTTCTGTGGAGGGGGCATATCCAGCCCAAGTGCTATGTTTTATATGTGTGTTACATATCACTTTAGAGTGGGAACCTATTCTTAATTTCTCAAAAATTTAATCCAAACATCAGCTACATAATTTGCTATCATAGAAGATAACAATTAAAAAAATTTAGATACCTTTTTTTTTATCCTAAATACCTTGGTTCTTTTCTGTTTGAAACCTAGATAATTGACAAATAAGTATGATGCATATTAAAGGTATATGATATGATCATTTAATGCATAATATAAATATAATACAATTTTTAACCCTAAAAATGAATTAACTAACATATCTATCACCATTCATGGCTACTTTGGGTGCAGAGACATTAGATATTAGAACTGTAGAGCTGAGTTGCTAGAATAAAGAGTTATACAAGCACACACACACACACACACACACACACACACACACACACACACACAAAGATATTAGAACCATAGCTGTGAGGGAAAAAGTGGCTAGAGAATGCTGATCCAAGTGGGGAAACATGGAGTTATAAGATAGAATGTTCCGGGGAGCTTTTGGTCAGTTTTAGAGAGAAGCAAAGTGCTCTGTGGCCTGACATTTACCTCATTCATTCATTCCTTGGGCATGATTTACTTGGAGGAAAGAATCTTCCTTCCTGCCAGCTAAGCCCCCTGTTTGGGTCCAATAAACAAGAAGCTTGCTTCCAATGTTCTAGAGCAGGGTACAGGTTGGACCATTTGACCTTGGCACTGTTGCCATCCTATGGCTGTCATTTGAAGACTGAAGTGTGAGTTAATGAAGAAATGATCCATTCATTGCATCTAAATATTTGAAAAATGTAGGATATGGAAAGTTACTCTTATTCCACCTGGTGGCTCATGGGACTGAATTAGTTACAGGGACAAAGAGACTTGGAACAAGTCTTTGCTGTCATGGAAACAGTAAAGATGGGGTGGTCTAATTCAGAATTACCGAATATCTTTTTATGGGCTATTCAGACAGAGACTGGATTGTTCTTGAGAAGCACACCGTAAGGACACTCACTGAAAACATGGGCGAAAGCAAGTTTTAAGGTGTCCTCTACCCCTGTTCTCGGTGCATCTTCACTGTAAGACACAGTGACTGAGGAGACATGAACGGTGTCTGTTCACTTCAGAAAGGGAACCTGTGACAAGCTTAAAGTAGTGACACTACCAAGTCCACTTAGTCCGACTTAGTGAGCTCATGAGTTGTTAGAGTTTTAGGAGTCTGAATGAAGAGTTTCTTACAGGAACAAAGATGACCCAAATACAGCTGCAGAAGCAAGACTCCAACCTGCATCAGAAACTCTCAGCACAGTGTAAGGAAGTTCAATATTGCAGAGTCTTTTCTAAGCAATCTTTACTGCTTACCTTCACAGGGCAGACGTCTGATACATTTGGTAAGTTTAAAGGCTTACTGAGACTTATGAATTGACTTTAAAGATTTATTTATTTTATTTTATGTGAGTACACTGTCACTGTCTTCAGACACACCAGAAGAGGGCATCAGATCCCATAACAGATGTCTGTGAGCTACTGTGTGGTTGCTGCGAATTAAACTCAGGACCTCTGGAAGAGCAGTCAGTGCTCTTAACCTCTAGGTCATCTCTCCAGCCCCATGAGTTGATTTTAATTCTACACCGTAGAGAGCTTTCCTCTAAGATGTAATGTTTCAGTTTTTGGGTAACTGCTACATTACATTTTTTTATTTGATATTTCATACACAAGCAGCATTTTCATGAAAGAACTTGTTTCTTGTAAAACAGAAGGCTAAGTTTTCTAGAGTAGTCAAAACATTTTTACAGAAATTGTAAAATCTCAGTCTTTGGATGCTCCAGAAAGAATTCAAGGGCTTCTTACAAAGATACACTCTATTTCTTCTAGTCTGGAGCTAAAGGACTCATCATAATTTCTTTACCAAGTATGTGTGTGTGTGTGTGTGTGTGTGTGTGTATGTGTGTGTGTGTGTGTGTATGTGTTGGTTGATGGTACATTCCTAAGCAATTTCCATTTCTATGATAATTCAATGGATCTTTATTGAGACTTCAGGTCAAACTGAAGATTATATTTTCTAAAACCTTGAGTCCTCAGGGGGTGCTGTTCTTCTTTTACCAATACAGGTTATTGGTCAATAGAAGGCAGAGGTTGTCAAGAGACATTTTTTAAACCTATTTATTCACTGTGTTCTTGGGTGGACAGGAGCAAATAGGAACAACTGTGGTTAGAAACTGTACATTAGCTAAACAGGCTCCTTGGTAGGTGTGAGGCAGGGAATGCCACACTTCCAGAAAGATGGCAGAACCTGACTTTGAAGTGGTTGTCATTTCATATAGCTGAAGCCATGATTAAGGAAAAGCTACCAAAATGCAGATACTGAGTAGAGGGCAGTTACAAGCAACAGAGTCAACAAAGGGTAAACAAATAGTAACTCAGCAATGATCTGGGGCAGGAAACAATACATTTCTGAGAGAGTGGCAAGAGAGCCTGGTGTCTCCAGGACCACTGAACCCCAGGGGTCTTTATTCCTGGATGCCAGTTGTTACTCTGATACCTGGAAGGCTGAGAACTCGAATTTTTGTCTTTCCTCACTTCCCAGGTGTCTTTATTTCAAGCTATAGTATTTAGCATATATTTGGTTTGGATACATAAAAGGTGACTTTTTCAGGTTTAGTGTACAAGCTTATACTTTAAGATCTCTTATACACAGCATTAAATTTCTTCTCAGAAATATATATGAATTTTCTTTCACTTACATTTTAATTAAGATTTGCAGATGATATGATAGGATATATACGCAAGCCCCAAAATTCTACCAGAGAACTTCTACAGCTGATAAACACCTTCAGCAAAGTGACCAAATATAAAATTAAACTCAAGCAAATCAATAGTCTTCCTTTTACAAATGATCAATGGACCGAGAAAGAAATTAGGGAAACAACACCGTTCACAACAGTCACAAATAATATAAAATACCTTAGGGTAAGTCTAACCAAACAAGTGAAAGATCTGTAAGACAAGAACTTCAAGTCTCTTAAGCAAGAAAACAAAAAAGACCTCAGAAAATGGAAAGATCTCCCATGCTCATGGATCGATAGAATTAACATAGTAAAAATGACCATCCTACCAAAGCAACCCACAGATTCAATGCAATCCCCATCAAAGTTCCAACACAATTTTTCAAAGACACAATAAGAGCAATTTTCAATTTCATATAGAAGGAAACAAAAAACCCAGGACAGCAAAAATAATTCATAACAATAAAAGAACTTCTTGGGGGAAATCATCATCCCTGACCTCAAGCTATACTATAAAGAAATAGTGATAAATACCTCATGGTATTGGTACAGAGACAGACAGGTTGTTTAATAGAATAGAATTGAAGACCCAGAAATAAAACCACACACTTATAGACACTTGGCCTTTGACAAAGAAGCCAAAAATATACAATGAGAAAAAGAAAGCATCTTTAATAAATGATTCTGGTTCAACTGGCAGATAGTTTGTAGAAAAATGAATGTAGATCTATATTTGTCACCTTGCACAAAGCTCAAGTGCAAGTAGATCAAGGCCTTCAACATAAAAGAAGATACACTGAATCTAATAGAAGAGAAAGTGGGAAAGAGCCTCAAACTCATGGGCACCAGGGGAAATTTCCTAAACAGAACTCCAATGGCTCAGGCTCTAAGATCAAAATTTGAAAAATGGGAACCCATGAAACTGAAAAGCTTCTGTAAGGCAAAGAACATTGTGAATAGGACAAATGTGCCAGCTACAGATTGGGAAAAAAGGATTCACTAACCTCACATCTGGTAGATGGCTAGTACACAAAATATATAAAGAATCAAGAAGCTAACCTCCAAAAAACCAAACAATCTAATAAAAAATTGGGGTATAGAACTAAACAGAATTCATAATAGAGGAATCTCAAATAGCCAAAATGTAATTAAGGAAATGTGCAAAGTCCTTAGAGATTAGGGAAATGCAAATCAAAATGATCCTGAGATTCTACCTTACACAAATCAGAATGGCTAAGATCAAAAACTCAAGTGACAGCATGCATTGACAAGAAGACAGAGAAAGAGGAAAACTCCTCCATTTCTGGAGAGATCGCGAAATGGTACAACCACTCTGGAAATCAATTTGGCTGTTCCTCGGAAAATTGGACATAGATCTATTTGAAGACCCAACTATACCACTCTTGGGCATATACCCAAAAGATGCCCCATCATGCCATAAGGGTGTGTGCTCCACTATCTTCATGGAAGCATCATTTGAGATAGCCAGAGCTGTAACAACCCAGTTGTCCCACACAGCAGCTATTAATTCAGCTATTAAGAATGAGGACATCATGAGTTTTGCAGGCAAATGGATGGAACTAAAAAATATCCTGAGGTAGGTATCTCAGACCCCAAAGGGCATGCATGGTATGTACTCACTAATATGTGCATATCATCCAGAGAAGTACAGAATACCTAGGATACAATTCACAGAACTCAATAACAGTTAACAAGCCAAAGAACCCAAGTGAGGATGATTCACTCTCACTTGGGAAGGAGAAGCAGAGGACAGAGGGAACTAGGTGGGAGAGGGGCGGGATAGTGGTAGAGGAAAAGGTGAACAATGGTCAGGTATTGATGTGTGTATGTGTGTGAGGGGACCAGGAGTGAAGGACAGAAGAATGAATGGAAGTCTACAACCCTGGGAGGTGGGAGGTAGAGAAATCCTCTAGATTGTACCACAGACCTGGGAGGTGAGAGAATCTCAAGACACAATGGGAAGAACTTCTGATGAAATACCCAAATGTGGGGAGAGAGTACATGTAGAATCCACCTCCAGTAGGAAGGTGGGCATCAAGTGGAGGAATAGAGTTTCCATCCCACAGTCAAAAACTCTGACCCAGAATTGTTCCTGCCTAAAAGAACTACAGGGACCAAAAATGGAGAAGAATCTGGGGGAAAAGGAGTCCGAGTGACAGGCCCAAATTGGAACTCATCACAAGGGGAGGCTCTAAGGTCTGACACTATTACTGATGTGATGTGCTTGCAGAGAGGAGCCTTTATAGAGGCCCAACAAGCAACTGATGAGACAGAAGCTGATATTTCTACCCATCCAATGGCCTGAAGTCAGATACTCCTGTGGTTCAATTAGGAAAAGACTGGAAGAAGTTGAGGAGGAGAGCGACCCCATAGGAAGACCAGTAGTATCAAGAAACCTGGACCCCTGAGATCTATCAGGCACTGAGCTACCACCAGGCAGTGTACACTAGCTGGTTCGAGGACCCTGACACACATACAGCAAAATACTGCCTGTCTAGCCTCAGTGAGAGAAGATGTACCCAGGGAATGGAAAGGTCTGGTGGGGTGGGGGCTTTAGAGGTGTGGAGACATCCTCTTGGAGACAGGAGAGGAGGAATGGAATGAGGAACTCTTGGAGGACAGAATGGGAGGGGGTAATGACTGGACTGTTAAAAAAAAGACTAAAGATAACAATTAAAAACAAAAAAGATAGCTAAAATTTATTTATAAATGTAGAAAGTTTCTCTTTTAAAAACATGTATGTTTAATAGTTCTAAAAGAATTTATTACTTTTTGGGTAATTTTCATCCCCTTTCTTCAATTTCTCCAATATTGAAGAACACAATATTCTACACAAATTTGTGTCCTCTGTCTGTCTGCCTTTCTTTTATTCTTTTCTTTCTTCCTTCTTTCCTTCCTTCCTTCCTTTCTTCTTTCCTTCCTCTTTTTCTCCCTTCACACACATAGCCTAATAGTGTTGCCTAAGTATTCATGAATATGTAGCCTTCCAGTAGAGTCCGCTTGACATACATTCTCAACAAAAGCTAACTCTTCCATTCCCAGTGAGTTGACAATTGCTAATCACTCTTTGGCTAGGGGTGGGACTTCATGACCAACTCCTTAGGATTTGGTCTAGCTTAAGCTTGCACAGGGGCTGAGCATGTTATCATAACTGCTATGACTTCGTATGTGCAGCTGCCTAGGTGTGTCCAGAAGACAGTTTCTTTCTCATCATCCACTGCCTTTGATTCTTACTGCTCTTTTACCCTGTCTTCTGCAATGATCCCTGAGCCTTGAGAGGAGGGCTGAAGTACACATCTTCTATTTAGAGCTTAGCATTCCAGTTTCTTACTCTCCATAGTTCAGTCAATTGTGTGTCCTTCAGTTAATCACCATACTGACATTAGATTTTTTTGGTATGCACTAATATAAGTTATTAGGAGTCAGTTTAATACTATGTCCATTAGTAGAATGATGGTACTAGGTACTCCCTTAGGGCATCTGACCTGTCTAGCAACAGGATCTTGGCCCCATTATTGGGCCAGGTCTGAATTTTATCTTTTGAAGTAGGACTTTAATCCAAGAGGAAAGTGCATGGTTTTTCCCATGTCACTTGTGCCACCATTGCACCAGTGTACATGTGTTGCTGGGACAGTCTTAGTCCACAGGGTTTATAGCTGGAGTAATGTTCATGCTTACGGTTCTCTTCAGTAGTATACATGGCACCACCATGAAAGCTAGCCAGTAGAGTGAAGCTTCCAGGTGAGTAAGAGCTTGATTTCTGCATGTTATATGTCTCGTGTATATGGTGTCTTCAAAAGTAGCGTCTTGCAGTCAAGTTCTGGAAGGTAACCAAGAGCATTGTCAATAGCATGTAATGTTTGGGAGTCTGTAGGACCTATTTGTCCAACAACTACAAAAGAAACAACCCATGACGGGCCCTGGGCTTCTTATTGCTGACCTGTGGTGTTTAGTAGGGCATTGCTACTGTGTTATAATTTAACTCCAGTTTAACTCTTTTTGTGTAGTTGTATGCATATTTTAGGAAGCTTCTACAGTAGAAGGTTTGTACACAACTTGGAAAGGTCTTTAGTGTTATTTCTCAGCATATTCCCTCCACTACACTGCCCTACCATCCCCCACACCAAGTTAACCACAACTTGACACCACTATTTACCCTTTATACCATGGCATTCTACTTCCACTTAACTGAAAAAGGGTATACCATTTTAAGGGAATCCAGAAAGTATTAGATTGCTACCCACCAGAAGAAACGACACTATAAAAGTAAAGATGAATGCCTGATATGTAGAGCAAGGGGGCAGAGGAGGCTGCCATCTCTGCAATTAGGTCATGACTCCTTGTGATGACAAGGGGAAAATCCAATTCAAGCTGGCTTAAGTGAGTAGGAATAATTTATAAGTGCATATGCCTTGGAAGCAAAGAAAGTGGTGGATTTCAAGTGCGGGTAATGGCAAACTCTTGACATTTGACTCAGTGTTCTGATGGCTGAAGCTTTGAAGAGTCAGGTCAAGCACATGTCATGTGTCTGCCCTTGAAACCAAATATGGAAAGAATCCCATCTCCCACCTACTCCATCTTCATGAGACTAAAAAGTTAAAGTTTTCACCTTTACATAGTAGATCATTGGAAGACTCACCTTAAGGACAGAAGGACATTGGGACATCTTTCTAAGAGATACAAGTCAATTATGAAAGGCTTCAGGAATATGGGCATTATATTTATAAATTTCTTTCTTTTTTCCCAACATAATGTTTTATTGATTGTTTGGGAATCTGACATGTACCTTCATTGCCTTCACTTCCCAGTCCTCATGAGTCTGTTCCCTCTCTCTTGTGACTTTCCCCAATAGAAAAAGAAGAAAGAGAAAAAATAAAATAAAAACATCAAGGCTATCTTGTGTTGCCCATAGTCACTGGAGCTGCTCAAACTCCCAGTGGCCAACCCCCTAAACAAAGCTGAGTTATTCTCTACCTGCACCCCCACCCAAAGCCATCTTCTGTAGAAAGCTATACTTCAGCATCATTATCACAATTTTAAGAGTTCTCTTTTGATGGATTCCATTTATTTATTTGTTTGCATGTTTGTTTAACATATCCACCACAGTTTCCATTCCCTCCTTCCCTCCCAGTACTTTCCTGCCTCCCGTTTTTCCCTTCTATTCACTCCTCCATTTATCTTCAGAAAAGAGATGTTAAGCAGCCTTAGCATATCAAGTTGCTGTAAGACTTAGAGCAGCCTTTCCTATTAAGGCTAGATGAGGCATCCCAGTAGAAGGAAATGGTTCCAAAGGCAGACAACAGAGTCAGAGACAGATAGCTTCCTTTTTAAGATGTTTCTATTTTGGGGAATAAAGGTATAGGGGTTTTCATAGAAGTTTTCTATGTTCTCTCCTTCTCCCAAAGGTGTCTGCAGCCACCAATACCATTGTGGGAATATCTTCCTTGTTCTTTATGGTCAGTAGGAGCATGAATCTAGAGCTTCTACATGATTTCTGGCAGCAGCACAGACCACAAATATCTACATGGTCTCCAGCATCAGCACATGCTGAGGGCCTCTGCTTGGTCTCCAGAGGCAGTAAGGCCATTGGACATAAGCATAGTCCTTTGCCAAATCATGAGAGAGACAAGAATGGCCTCCAGGAGAAGTAAAGAACATGGAGGTCTTTCAAAACAGTCCAGTCACTCTTCATCTTGAACATCCTGTTCCTATTAGGGGTGATCATGAAGCTGGATAACTTATTGGGTGCCACACACCATTCTGCTAATCTTACTGGGTACTGACCTATTCCTCCATTAACTGCAGCCTTCTCTCACACCCATCACAGATACACACTCACTGCTCCTCATCTTCATCTTTCTCACCTCTCTATCATTTGTTTTAGTGGCATGGGAAACTACAATGTATCACACAATAAACCCTTTTGCTCAAACAGTTTTACATGCAAATATCCATTGCTGAGTCAGTGGCCTGGTTAAAGGCCTCTGGCTTCTGGACTGCTCTCAGGTATACTAGTGTTTCCCAGAGTCACGGAGATCATGTGGCTGCAGGACAGGCCCCTTTGTATGTTGCAGCAGTTCATAGATGGAGTAAATATTGGGGTTGTGGACCAAATCAAAGGCCTGGATCTGGGCCTGGGTCATAGTTAGTTGATCATCTTGAATCAGGAAGGGGCAAGGCCAACCCTCTCTCTCTCACTTCCACAGTAGCACTCTCATCTTTTTTTTAAGACAGGGTCTCACTATGTAGCCATGACTGGCCTTGAACGCATTGGAGATCCACCTGCCTCAGTTTTGTGATTAAAGGCATGCATCACTATGCCCAATATAATTTATTTTTATATATCATCTATAATGTAGATTCTACTCTCTAATATCACTAAGTTACAGGCCAGGACAAAAAAAAAGATGGATAGACCTGCTAGTACAAAATGTTAAGCCAACAGTCAACAAAGAAGATGATGTATATATGGAAGAATTGTAAGAACAATGCATAAAAAATTCTTTAAGTATCTTGCATTTTTTTGTGAACATTGAATTCAAGGCCTGACAAATTCTTTGCAAGAACTTTCTCAGTGAGTTACATCCCAGCCTCAGTATCATTTATTATTTACAATATATTTATTCATTTATTTCTTTACATTTTATTTGTAATTGTGTGTGTGCATGCATATGTGCATGTGTGTATGTGCACGTGCATTTGTGCACATGTGCATGTAGAAATGTACATGTCCTATCATGCATGTGGAGGTCAGAGGGAAACTTTTAGGATCCAGTCCTTTCTTTCTACCATGCAAATTCTGGGACTGAAACTCAGGTCACTGAGTGGTAGCAAGCACCTTTAGCCATTAAACCATCTAACTGACCAACCCCCTCACCCCACCCCAAGCATTACTTTTCATAACAGCATTAATAATATCTGCTATATCTGTAGGGAATGAAAGTTACTGTTTCACTGGGGCTGACATGCAGCCATTTGGAACACCTTTCATCACCACAATAGAGCAAGTGGGTCTTGCTCCCCCTCAGCACACACAGCACAGGGAAGCAAAGGAAGCCATGCATATTTCAAGCTCTTCTTGCCACGTAAAATAACTGCCCCTTGGGAGCTCAGGAAATTTCAAGTCAACCCTGCCTTGACTTTTCTTCACCCACATAAAAGTGACTTCCAGACTCACATGCTTCTGGAAATGTACTTTAGTATGTGGAAAGTGGTAACAGTTCCCTTGAGAAACTGTTTGAACTTGGAATGTGTGCCCAGACCTCTGGTGTCAAAGCTTCATGGAGGGGATTCTGTCCCCAAGGTGCTTTTCCTTCAAGAACTCCCTCTAAGCCCCTGTGTGGGGATCGTTTAGTGTTAACTCTGTCTTGTCTTTTTATGGTCAATCAGCTTTTCCCTCATCCTTCCACTTTGTGGTCAGAGAAAGGAAACAAGTGTGGGGTTGGTTCCTTTAGGATGCTTGGAATCTTAGGATATGTCTCTCTTCCCACTCTGAAGAACCTATCTCTAAGGGGACACAAATCTATCTCTCATGGGCCACTGGGGGAACACAGCTGTGAACATAAGCTGTGATGTTTTGGTTTGGGAAGTGCCAGCTATAAAAATCAGTCAAAAGGCTACAGAACCTGTGAGAAGAAAAGTTTGCCCAAGGATTTACACAACTTAGCAAAATCCAGCATGGAAAGAAGTAAACTTTGCAAATTGTATGTGACAGTGGGTATGAAAAAATACTTGAAATCAGTTGAACAAATAATGTCTGCTAATTGCTGTCCTAGGTGAGATATAGATAGTCCATGTATTACTGATATGACACTTAATATATTAATCTGTTTAATATTCCCACTAACCAAATAAAATACTGATGTGTTTATTGTCTTACAGGTAAGGGGACTCAAAGACAACAAGTCAGTGGCTCAAAGTCACACCATAAGGTCCATTAGATCTAGAACTGTTATTTTGACATTTGACTTAAGAACATGTGTTCTTAACCTCTTTTCCTTGTTAACCCCAAAGCTGTAGACATCATGGTGGTTTGAAAATATGCTCCAATTCTTGGTTATCCTTTCTTGCTACTGGCAGAGCCTAGGCTGGATTTAGGAACTCAGTTTCAGTGACTAGAATAAAGTTGAAGCATTGGTGTGGGTAGCTTTGAAGGTCAAGTTCTAGAAACCACCATGCATATTACACACCATGAGTTTAAATACAGGTCCTCTAGTTGAAGAGAACTGAAAGAATAGATCTATGTGTGTAAAAGAGGATTTTTTTCAGTGTGATGTACAGGCTGTAGCCCAGCAAGTCCAATATAACAGTCTCCAAGAATCTAGTAGTAAAGTCTACAGGGCTGACTATAATGGCTGGTCTTCAATGTACATCAGATTTCTGAGGGAAATAGGCTTGAATGAACATGAAGGAATGCCCCAGCAGCAGAATATTTAAATTGCCAGTGAGAATGATAGTAGCAGGCAGAAATCAAAACCTTTAGTCCATTTCCTTTGTATAAGAAAATGTTTAAAATCAGTTGAACACATAATGTATATATTATGTGCCTATATAAAAATGTGTGGTCAAGGTTTAGGATGGGTCTTCTGACCTTATGTGATCTGAGTTAAGAAAATTTTCTTGCACTTGTGCCCAGCTGCTTGGGCTTTTTAGTTAATTCCAGACTGACAACCAAATTGACAAAAAGGATCTCTATCACATGTCTACCCCTTTTTCAGCTTGGCACATAGCCATATCTCCTAATGCTGTGTTTAATTTCCAAATGAAAACAATAATAAGTTTATAGTTATGCCTAATATGGTATAACTATCCCTTGTACAATTGCAGATGCATTTTATAGTTTAGAAGTACTGGCAATGTCCCTTGAGGAACTTTACTGTTTTTAGTTTCTCTGTACTACTCAGCTATTAAAAACAATGACTTTATGAAATTCTTAGGCAAATGGATGGAACTTGAAAATATCATCCTGAGTTAAGCAACCCAATCACAAAAGAACATACATGCATTCACTGATAAGTGGATAGTAGCCCAAAAGCTGGGAATACACAAGATACACAGACCACATGAAGGTCAAGAAGTTGGAAGTCCAAAGAGTGGATGCTTCAGTCCTTCTTAGAAGGAGGAACAAAATACATCCCATATACAGTCACCAAACCCTAACAATATTGTGGTTGCTTAAAATTCTGTTCCCCTAGAACCACTACTGGTGCCAGTACCTGTGTTAGTTACTGTCTATTGCTGTGAAGAGACACTATGACCAACACACCTTATAGAATGAAGCATCTAATGGTCTTGCTTACAGTTTCAGAAGATTAGTCCATGACCATCATGCAATGGGGGAGGGCCATGGCAGTAGGCAGTCAGGCAGACTTGGTACTGGAGAAGTAACTGAGAGTTTATATCCTGACCTGCAGGCAGGAAGCAGGCAGAGAGAAAGACTGGGCTTGTTGTGGGTTTTTGAAAATTTGAGGCCCACCCCTGAAGACACACCTTCTCCAACAAAGCCACACCCCCTATTCCTTACTAAACAGTTCTACCAACTGGAACATTCAAATATATGAACCTTATTCAAACCACCACATTATGGCTTCCAAGTATGGTGGCACCTGACTGTAATAATAGAATTTGGGAAGCTAATGCAGGAAGTTCATTAGTTCAGGAACAGCCTGGACTACATGGCAGGCTACTGTCTCAAAGTTAAAACCTTAATATGTTTTATTCATCTTCTCTTTTGTGGGTCCCTCACTGGGAAAAGCCCTCAGCTGCCATGTAGTATGAACACACAGGCCACCATACTAAGAGGTCTTGTAAAATGAGGGTAACTTGCTTCTTCCCAACAGTTTACAAGGAGCTTCAGCCTCCTGCCAACATTCATGTGGTAAATTTAGACCTGGCAACGACTTTGGATTATACAATCCTGAGCTAATATTTTTCCAGCAACTTTGTTGCAACTTCACAAGGAAGCTATTCCCTACTCTGACCACACACTGTGGCTTGGGGGGAAAGGGGTATGCTAACTTTGGAGGTAATTTGTTTCACTGCAGTAGCAGGTACCTGATACAGGTATAAGGACATCTGGAGTCTTTGATGGACATTGGCAGTCCTTGCTTTGGGATGGAAGTTCAGAGTTTATAGGGGACTAGTAATGAGAAATGAGGTTGTTAGAATAAGTTATAAAGTGTGATGGCTATTTTGCTACCTTGAAATCACAGGGCTGGCTTCACAAAAGCAACACTTTGCAGCAACCGGAACCCTCCCACCTCCAGCCTGAAAACACCTCCATTTCTATAACTTCTTGCTTGGGCTGCTTATTGTATGCTTAGCACATTAATCTTCACTGTGTATCCATTTGCAGACATGCTTTTCTTCCCATTGAGGGCAAGTTCCTGGAGTGCCAGGCTTACCTTTTATCCATCTTCCTGCACACAATTCTCTGGTCACCACGGAAGCCCTGTAAATGTTTAGGAGATAAATACTGTCCACTCTGAAACCATGTGGTTGATGGATTGACTCTTATTCAATTCCAGCCAGCGTGCTATTTTCTTGGTTTTAGTTTGGAGAATAACATCCACAAGAAGGATAGATTGAGACCCAAGAGGCAAATGAGTTTAAAGTACCAGTAGATATCCTGGACGCTTTAACATACTGCTGAGAAATGATGAATTCCTACATAGACTCCTGCATGCTTCATAAGAGAACTTTAATAGTGGGCCAATGGAGACAGAACAATAAGCCAGGGATGCGCTTGAGGGTGAGTAAGGCTGTCTGCCAAAGGTAATACACATCAATACAAGCTATGTTTTCTATGTAACAGTTAAATTAATCCTCCCTTTTGGCCTTGTTGTCTGATAGTTGCCTGTGTCCTGTACATAGAATATAGTTAATGCACATATATTAAGTGAAAGATTGCTGATATAGATTTGAATGAATATTCATGACACAGACTTTTAAGGCTCCAGAAAACAAGGAGTTAGGTCTCATTTGGAAAGATGCAGATTAAAAGCACTTTATGCAGCCAAAGGACCAAGTAGACAAAGGGTATCAAAGCCTGAGGCAAGCCAAGGGGTGCAGGACATAAAATCCAAGCCATAGGAGAATGTCACGTATGTCAGTGTGCATGAGACAGCCTTTGGATTGTTCAGTGATTTGAATAGAGGTTCATTTTCTCCACTGGATTGTAGGAAGGACAGATACCCAGCCTTGGACAGCAGATGCTTTGTGATGTTCTCCTGGCAAGGGATATTGGTTATGAATTAGCTGAGTAGCTGAAGATGCTGTACAACTTTATGGATGGGAGCTCACTCTTTCCTGCTGCACATGCTGCTTCGAGCAGCTGGCTTCAGAAATGTTTCCATCAATATTGCTACCAAGAGGTAGGACTCAGAGTGGAGCTGATGCCTTTGAAAGTAGAACTGGACAGAGTATGGCACAGGTCTGGTGACATGATCCAAGGTGCCCACTGAGGCCAAATCCTAATAGGACTCTGGACCTTTAAAAGTTTTCATGTCCGATTCTCTTTGTGTCTCAACTGACTTGAGTTTATTTTATTTTACTTGTAACTTTAAGAGTTCTGCTTTTAGGGCCTGCTTTGGGTTTCCCACAAAATATCCAAGGGTCCACTTGGATAAAATAATCTAGCTTCAGGCAACAAGACAAATTCAGTTTCCTGTGATTTAAAATGAGGAGTCCAATTTTCTGCACCCAAAGAGCTTTGGAACCACCAACTGACATATTGGAGCAGGACAAATGCCCCCAGAAACCAAGACTCATGTCTGCTAGTGATGCTCATCACTAGTGGCCTAGAAACCTGAGTTAAGACCACCCCAGGTACCCTGTATGTGCACCAGACACTTTATAAGGAGTTACATGGAGTTTCAGGTGCTGCTTTGGCCACAACAGCCAGAGGTGGTATAGCGGTTCTGATGAGAAAAATGTTACTAGGAAATCTGAGTCCCTCCCTCCAATGATCTACAGAGAGGTGGTTGTTTCATGGAAATGCTGTTTCATTGAGGGACATTTCATCTGAGTTGAATTGAATGCACTTTGGGAGGTGGGCAAAACTCTAGAAGCTGGAACCTAGGATTGGAAGAGGGTGAGCCATGAAATGGTACATCCTGTCCTCGGCACGCTTCTCAGTTATTCCCTGTCTGCCTTACCTCCAGGCAACACAACCCCCAGGCCCAGAACAAAGGAGCCAATAGACTGTGAGCCGAAATCTCTGAATCTATGAACAGAAAAAGCTGTTCCTCCCTTTAAATTGCTGCTTTTGTGTATTTTGTTAGTGAAAAAGACTAGCATGGAGGGGAAGAATTTTAATCTAGGCAGGAGGAGCCAGTGGGGAGAGGTGAATGGGCTGGGGGTTGTGCTGCCAAAATGTTTAAGGTCAAACCAACAAAGACACCAGTCATCAGCGAGCTAGCCAGTACTGTAAAAATGTGGTTAGTGATGGTCATGGTTGTGTGTGTGTGTGTGTGTGTGTGTGTGTGTGTGTGTGTACTTGTGTGTGTGGAGTTGAAGAGATGTTGGCTCTACTTGCAGTTTTATGCAGAACTCTGGACAACCAACCTCTCCCACAGAGTGGAATGTAGGGTCAGTGTCTGGCTACTATTCTCTGCCCACCAGGCTCCATATGCTAATGGCAGGAGAAAATGCAGGTTCTTACCAGTCAGGCAGGTGAGCAGGGGCTCAGAGCACTCTAAGGACTCAAGAGTTCACTGCATCTTTTGATGTTGGGATTAAACAAGACAATGTATTTAACACATTAGCTGTTAACTTTTATTTCTTTGCTCATTGACATAATTGCTTATCTCTTCATGTTTGACCATTTATGTATCTTTTAAGGTAAATATTTTTAGTCATATTGATACTTAAAGAAGGCATTAATCTTTTTGCATTTATCTGTAAGTTTCATTTACAAATTAAAGGAGCTGGTATTTTACAAAAGTTTTAATTGTTTTCACATTTGGATAGCATAATCTTTGCAACTTATTTTAAAAGTGTATTTCTTTTGCCTTGATGGATTCAACTACATAAATCAAACACTATGTTTCAGTAATAGCTATGTAATAGTCTCAAAATTGTCTTTTATAGATGTAAGAATCTATTTTTGTCATATTCTAAACTTTTGGGTGGTTTTTCTTTGTTATGTTTTGAAAACTGTAATTGGTTCTACTGAACTGTGTATTTCTATGCCATTAGTTTGCTCTCTTAAATTGTTATAGCTTTATTTATCTGCATTTGTTACCTGCTGGGAAAGGAAAATCCAACCATTCTCCAGGGCCAGCCCAATGCCAAGGGTAGCTGGCTATTTCTGTATGTGTTTAGAAAGGAGGCAAAGTTGGGTGAGTAGGGAAGTGGGTAAGGGGGCGCCTAGGAGGAGTTGGGAAAGACAAAGAATATGATAAAAAATATTGTATGAAAAAAGACTAAAAATATTTGTAGCTTCATGATGCATATTTGAGTGTACTGGTAACACACTCCTTTGTCTCAGCTCACATCTTCACATCATCACTGGTCTGAGATTCTTCTACAGAATAAGAGCTTACTGACAGGGTACCATGGAAACTTAGGACTAAGATTAGAGACAATCAGAGGTACTATACAAAAAAATTTTATTGAAGGTCTTTGAAGAATTTTTTCATTTATCTAAATCTTTGATAGATCTCAGCAAAATGTTATAGCACTGTTCATATAGGTACAGTGAACTGACTTTTGGTTTTACATATTATTTTCCTTAACAATGGAAAATTTCTACCAATTTGGTTTCTTACCAGTCATTTCTGGTACAATGGACCTTATCAAATAATAATTGTTCATGATGAAGAAGCTTGGCACATAAATTAAGGGGGGGTAGTTGATCATCTTACAAATAAATGAAACAAAGAAAAACAATTACTACTGTTTCCCCCTCGGCAACAATTTATCAGTTATGCTTGTCTAGATATAGAAATATAACTTGTAAGATTTATATTTATTTACTGACCCAATTTAATAACTTGGGCCTCAGATTCAATACATCACTTTTATTTTCCATTTACATGTTTGGACGTTACATGGATCAGTGTGTCTTGTGATTTCTGCTATAAATATGCGTGGCTTATGTGTGTTACTTACTCTTTGAGAATTTCATACATGTGTGTAATGTATTACAGTCATATCAACTTCTTGTTTCCCCTCTCCAACTCTCTTCTCTGGTCCCATCAATATTTTTGTTCCAACGTCATGTCTTCTGTTTATTTATAGCCCTTTTCATCCAATGAGTGCTGCTCATTTGTGCCTACATGTGGGACTATCCATCAGAACGTGAGCAACCTATCAGTGGCCACAACCCAGAAAAATCATCCCTGCCCAAGCTGCCATCAACTGCCCAAAACTCCTTAGGTAAAAGGGAGGCCGTGTGAGCCCCTCCCCCATCCATGTTGGACTTTTGGTCAGCTTGAGTTCATGCAGATAACCACAGCCGTGGACTCATGTGTGCAGCAGACATGCCCCGTCTCTCAACTATTACATTCTTCCTCCTCCCTCTTTTGTTGTATTCCCTGAGCCTTGGGAGGGAGGAGTCAAATTGATATAGACATGTGCTTTAGAACTGAGCAGCCGCAGCTACCTATTCCCAACACTCAGCTCAGTTAATCACCACTACTGTAAAAAGAAGCTTCCCTGGCCAATGCTGTAGGCAGATCAGATCTGTGAATATAAACATATATTAAACATACATATTGAGAAGACAGTTGGACAATGTGGCCAGTTGGCGAAACAAACCAAAACAACAAAACCAAAATGATAAGAGGCTCCTCTGCTAGAGCCTAATTGCTTCCAAGCCACGAACTTTTGACGAGGTTTACAGTACCAGACATGGTCATGTGGGACAGGCCTCAGATTCAATTAGAAAATAGTTGATTATTCCTTAAGAGGCTTACTACTATAGTGCCACTAAGCATTTCTTGTCCAGCAGGTTATTCTTGTAGCTCACAGGAGTCGATGCTGGCTAAGACCATTGATGTATTTTTCTCCACCTCCCAGCACTAGGAGAGTGAGCCGCAGGCAGATTTCTGGTCAGTTTGAGATTGATTTTTTGTGTGCCCTGCAGCCAAGGTGTTTGATGTCTTCAGAAATAGGGTTTGAGCATGTAGTTATAGTGACTTGTGATTTCTCTTGGGTTTATGTCCACCATATCCTCAGTAACTTCAGTGGTTTATTCACTTGAAAGGGAGACGTCCTGTTTTCAAACCCCACACAGCAGGTGATTTGGGAAGCGTTTCCAGTCAGTCCTCCGATGCAACTGCCTCACTGGGTTTTGTCTGTATATTCGAGACCTTATTATTGGAGGCATGCCTGGGATCTGAGCACGGGGCTGAGCTCAGTGTTGCTCTTCTGTCTTCAAGTGCTAGTCCTCTGCCTCTGAATGTTGAAGTGCCCCAGCTCCAACAGGCAGTTCTTTAGCCTCATTTGTCTCTAGAGCAGTGGCTCTCACCCTTTAATTCAGTTCCTCATGTTGTGTGGACCCCATCTATGCAGTTCTTTTTTGTTGCTACTTTGTAACTGTAATTTGCTACTGTGATGAATTATAATACAAATATCTGTGTTTTCTGATGGCCTTAGGTGACCCTTGTGGAAGAGTCAGTTGGCACCACCTCCCCCAAAGGGTTGTGATATATAAGTTGACAACCAGGGGTCTAACTCCTGCTGGTGATGCAGATATTTATTGTTTTCTAAAGGATTTACACATACAGGCACAGACACAGACACAGATACAGATACACACACACACACACACACACACAGAGAGAGAGAGAGAGAGAGAGAGAGAGAGAGAAAGAGAGAGAGAGAGAGAGAGAGAGAGAGAGAGAGAGAGAGAGAGAGAGAGAGAGAGAAAGAGAGAGAGGATTGCACTTCTGAGTTATCACACTTGGCTTACCTCACAGACACTCAGGAGCTACCTACCATATTAGCAACTCCCATCGTCCACAGTTGGATTCCTGTACTTTCCCTTTGAGTCTATCCACAGCTGTGGTTTTAAATCTATGAACTCTTATAAGTGTGACAGAAGAACCAGTGTTTCCTGGGGGGGGGGGGGGGTTGCCTCATGCACGTCACTAATGAAGTTGTGAGGAGAACCCAGGAAAGTTGGCGGTGCATGCCTTTCATCCTATGCTGTGACTTGATGACTATGTGCCTTAAGTTCATTGTGGTATTCTAGAGTCAGTAAATCTATCATAAAATCTGTCATCTATCAATCATGTACCTCCCATCTGTTTGTCCTCTCTCTCTCTCTCTCTCTCTCTCTCACACACACACACACACACACACACATATATATATATATATTGAAGAATTCTAATGAGGATGAGAAGTTTTTTGGTATAGGCATAAATTTCACAACGTCCACAAATGTTGTTCTATATCAGTCACAGACTCATCTAAGCATTTAACACCTTCATAGCAACTACTATCATTTTGCATTAGATAAACATACAAGCTCTGATTTTAACCCATTAGTTTTCAAGTACACTCCTTCCTTGTACTCTTATAGAGTAAAATAATTTCTCCCTGTAACTCATAAGGTAAGGAGCTAGGCCACTGTTGTCCTTGCTGCTCCATTCCCTGGCTTTAGGCACAGAGGATGCTGAGATCTGAATCCCATCCATCCTCTCCATCCTGTGTCTACCATCATTTAGACTGACCACAGTGGCCAGGCAGACAGTCTACACGGTGTATCTCAGTTTTGTGGACTAAAGCAGTGTTCATCTTGTCCTTACTCTAAACCCCTTCCCTGCAAGTCTCTAGTTAAAGTGTGCTAAACTGCTTTAACTAGGAACATGTAAGCTTTCAGTGTGCTTGCTCGGATGCCTCCCCTTACAGAACTCTAATCTGACCGTGTCTCTCTCTGGGCCCATTCAGCAGAAAGAAATCACATGGGTTATTTGAATAGAGAGAGTTTAATATTAAGTAGAGCTGACAGGTTTTGAGGCACTGAAAGGCACATATAACTTCAGATACCACAAACAGACTTCTGGGGAAATGAAGGACGAGAGCAGAATTCTTGTAACATCAAAGCAGGAAGGAGGGGTCTCATGGCACAAGGCTCCCAGTCTCTAAGGAGGACCCCTGCTTGAGGCACCTCTGACCTTGGGAAGATGTCACCCGTTCAGCCCCAGTTCTGGAAAGTTGCAAACTGCGCTGAGGAGCTGCCATGAGGGGAAGGTGCTGCTGCCAATGGGAGAGGCCCAGCTGGACCAGCCCAAAGCCAAGAGTACAGGAAGAGGCATGTTCCCTTTCTACCTCCAGTCTTGTGCTCACCCTCCAGGCTTCCCTACTGGCAGGGTCTGCGGGGACCAGAACACCTGGGACAGGAGAAATGTCATATGAAGAGTTCCAGCCCAGGCTCCTTCTAGGACAGAAGCCGTGATAAAAAGAGAACAGTAAGTGAAGCAGCGCTGCCCCCAAGGACTTCCTTTCAAGCCACAACCCCCACTTTCTGCTGCCCCTGCGCAGCCTCTCCTTGGTGATCTTTCCAGCTCAATGTCGAAGTTCCAGCATTTTGATTGCTCCGATGGGTACCACCTCAATTTTCTCTCACGGGCAGATTGGCTCCGTTGGCGTGCAGCCCCACAGGATTCTTGTCTGCAGGGTCTGTTTCAAAGGTTCTCCATTCTCTTCAAACATCCTGTTTCCTGTCTTCCATTTTCTGCTTCAAAGATGGAAACTTCCTCCTGACTTCCGGCTGCACAAACCAAGCTTCTGGCCCGCGTTCCTGCCGCTGTGGGAGACAGGCAGTTGCTTCGGGTCAGCCTCTGTCAGCTCTGTTACCTCTGGCAATCTTAGAATTCATCTGCTTGTTCCAGAATTTTGTTTTCTTTGTATCCAGCTCCCCATTTTACCAGGTACGTAAGCTTTTAATAATTTCAGCTTTATTCGCTACTTTGAGGGGGAGGGAAAGGAAGTACATTTAAAAATTACATGTATCACATTAGGTAACAATTTAGCAGTTTATTCAGAGATAAAACATAATTATCAGAGGATTCAGAAAACCTCCTCCTCTTCTAGATGTTTACTTGAGATTTAAAAAAAAAAGCGAGGTTTATAAATAATTTGGAAGGAGATGTGTCTTATGGTTTCCATTACTGTAAAGAGAGACCATGACCAAGGCAACTCTTGTAAAGGAAAACATTTAATTGGGGCTGGCTTATAGCTTCAGAGGTTCAGTCCATTATCACCACAAAGGGAAGCATGACAACATCCAGGCAGACATGGTGCTAGGGAAGGAGCTCAGAGTTCTACTTCTTGATTTGAATGGGGCCATGGGAAGACTAATTCTTCTGCACTAGATGGAGCTTAAGCTTAGGACCTCAAAGCTCATCCCCACAGTGACTCTTTTCCTTCAACAAGTTCACATCTGCTCCAACAAGGTCACACCTCTTAATAGTGTTGCTTCTCCTGACTAAGCATATTCAGGCCACCACATTCCACTCACTGGCTCCCGCAGGCTTGTTCAAAGACACGAGTCTATGGGGCCATACCTAGCCATAGCATAACACAAAACACATTTAGCATAGCTTCAAAAGTTTCATAGTCTACTACAATCTCAACTCCGTTAAAAATTTAACATTCAAAGTCTCTTCTGAGGTTCATCCAATCACTTAGTTGTAATCCCCTATAAAATCAAAATCAAAATGCATTATCACATACCTCCCATATCACAGGGTATACACTGACATTCTGAAATGTCATAGTAAGGAAATTCTGGGTCACAGCAAGGTCAAAACCTAGCTGGGAAAATTCCAAACTCTGAAGCTCCATGTCTGATATAAGTGTTCTTCCTACCTCTAACTCCTTCCATTGTTGTTAACTGCAACAAGCTTCTTTCTCCTGGGCTGTTTCTACTCCTTGTTAGAAGCTATCCTCAGCAGGTAACCCATGACTCTGGCGTCTCTCACATCTTGGAGCATCCAAGACAACTTTATAGTTTCATATTCCAGTGCTAGGATCCAAACATGATCTTCTGGGCTCCTGTGAAGGGCTGGTGTCACTTCTCCAGCTCTGCCCTCTGTAGCACTCTAAGCTCAGGTTGATTCACTCCATTGCTGCTGCTATTTTCGATGGTCAGTCCATGGTACTGGTATCTCCAGGATGCTGGGGTCTTTCACTCCAACGTAGGCTTCACCAGTACGTAGCCTCTGATAGGCTCCCTTCACGATGCCAAGCTGTAACTTCTTCGCATGACCCCTTCAGTCCTGAGCCTTCAACTGTAACTGAGGCTGCACCTTCACCAATGCCATTTCCTGGCCTCTCACAAGGCCAAGCCTCATCTGCTCTCTCATTTATGTTTCAAAACAAGTACTATCCGAGTGATTCTTACATATTACCAAGTCCAGCTGTAGCATGAGGTACAACCTTGGCTATTTCTGGAACACAACTTTTTTGTGCTCTCAGAAACCCCTTTACAGAAGATTTTTACCTCAGTGATAATGGTCTCTTAACCACTGCTAATTTCTTAGCTCCAGTCAGCCAGCATCAATTGTCTGAAGAAACCCCTTCTCTTGATTCTAACGCCAGAGCTTATACCAGCTTGACCAGACCTAAGGTTTTCATAGCCACTATGCCTTAAGATCTGGACCAAAACCCTTGTGTCTTCCAGCCTCAAGGTCTGAATCACAGATGCACCCTCTATTTCTGGATTGTAGTTCATTCCAGAGATAAAGTTGCCAACTAGGAATAGCCATCACAAGATGTCTGTTGCTTGTGTTACAATTATCAGTAAACCTGAGGCAATACAAATGCTTGTCATGAATGGGAAAATGATGATTCCTGATACAGTGGAATACTAAATAGCAATCCAAAGAAGTTATTCTGATGTGTGGAATAGAAGAATCTTAGTGTATTGTGCTAATTGAACTGAGATAAAATGGCATGGTGTGTGTTTCAGTACAGATACCGATCTGGAGAAGGCAATGGTTTGGAGGCAGGAAAGAGTGGTTGACATAAAAATATTTTTTAAATCTAAGTAGATAAGCTCTTTTGTCTTTTTGAAGATGTCTTTGATTGTATTTTAAATGTATGGCTGTTTTTCCTACACTTTTAATATTCATGCAGCACTTGCAGAGGCCAGAAGGTGGTTTCAGATCCCCTAAAACTGGAGTTAAAGACAGTTGTGAGTCTCCAAGTAGGTGCTGGGAATCAAACTCAGGTCCTCTGGAAAAGCAGCAGCTGCTTAAAAGCACAAAGCCTACTCTTCAACTCAGCTCTTTCCTCTTCAAAATCAAAATAGTTTCACGGAAATGAACCCTGTGAGGTCTCATCTTCTCCTTCTAATTGTCCCCAAATTGACTTTTATGTTCACAAGAGCTGCCTTGCTCTCACTTTCTTTACCCCATCTCCTTCCATCCTCCCCATAACCTTCTTCATCTCTATTTAAGGGAGGATTGAGGCAGGAAGGACGGAGAAAAGGGAGAGAGGAAGGAAGAAAAAAAGGAAGGAAGAAAGTAAAGAAGGAAGAAAAGTAAAAAGGAAGGAAGGGAAGAATTTCTTTGCAGAAAGCCAACTGAAGGACACTGGAAATCCCTTCAGTGTGGTTCTGACAGCCGCACACCAGATCTTCCTGTTTCTTATGCCTGATCTTGGATGTGCATGGTTTGAATTTGACCTTCCTCTTCAGTGAGGACTAGCTCTACCTCCACATTGTTGTAATACTTTTAGTTAGATCTAGCACATGTATCTACTCAAATGAACCATGCATATTCAAGGGAAATCATCAAGAAAGTTGTACTCCAGTGTGAGCGATTGGCGGTGTCCTTAATGTCTTTGCATGTATGCCTCTTCCTCAGCTGTCTGTCTGTGTCTCAGTTTTTCTCTCCAGATGCACATAATACATACATCTCTATTAGCCATCTATCTATCTATCTATCTATCTATCTATCTATCTATCTATCTATCATCTATCTATTATCATCAGGGTATAAATATAGATATATAGAAGAAATGGTTCTGAAGGCTTCAAATTCTCAGAAGCACAAAAGTCTTAGAGACTTTTCTTAAAAGTTTACAGAATTTTGTTTGTTTGGCTTGTTGCTGTTGTTGTTGTTATTGTTGTTGTTTTCTCTGTGAGCCTAAGACACCGCTTGTGGAGGCGTGGTGTGCTGCGCTGTCCAATCTCTCAGTCTTCAGTACCTAGCACTCTGCTTCCATGTTCCGGCTTTAGCTCCTTATCCTCATGTGGCCCTAAAGCTTGCTCAGCAGCACATCCAAAGAACTGCCATTTCCCTCCCCATGAAGCTTGGAGTCCTGCCTTCCTGTCTCGCCAGTGCAGAGGCAAAAGTGTCTTTGGGCTTGCTCCACAGTGAGCTCAAAAGCGGCAACATTCTTGCAATCATGTGCAAAAAGGCTGCAGGGAGCAGTTCTGAGCAGTGGCTCTGGAATATCTTGCTGGGAGAGGTGTGTCCACCCAGGTTTACAGTGACATCCCACATCTCCCCTGCTTTGCTTCTTCATGGTGCTTCAGTATGAAGATCTTCCTACCACATAGTCCCAGCTGCTGAAAATTAAGACAACAGCGGCTTGTGACAGCTCAGGCTCTTAACAAGTACCCCTTTAGTGCACCCCCAGAATTGGTTATAGAACCTTTACTGTGATACTTTTTCCTCCCTAGACTGGGTTCACATTGTAGATGTGTTGCAATCTCTGTGTATCTGCAGTGATTGATTGGTGTTGAATAGTTGAGTAACAACATCACTAATTATCCTCAGGACAAAATGCGGTTGAAGAGTCATTAGGACTCTCTAAATCTGGAAAACATCCACAGCCAAACAAAGGGAATCTTTTCCCACCCAGCCTGGAGAAGAATGCACAGTCAGGTCTCCGGGGCCCTCTTTCACTCAGCTGGGGTTCATTTACGTTGTAGCAACTCCACTAACGCAGGGCATACCCCTAATTGTGCTCAGTGATGAAGATGAAGAAGAATCCACTGAAATGCCACTACTTTATTGTTATGGTCTCCTTAATAAGAATTTGGTCAGCTTTTCTTTCCCATGGAGCACAAAGTCACCGAGTCCTAAGTAGATGGGATGGGCTTCATTGCAAGGCAGACTCAGTGTGATTTAAGGAACATAGATATTCCTTCCACCAGCCTCACTAATGCCTAACACTTTACTATAGATCATGTGGTACCTCTATGGTGAAATTGAAGAGTTATAACCTAATTGCAAAATCCTGAGTGGGATGAGAAATGCTTGGAACTGATACATGAACTCAGATCAAGCAGACAAAGCTGACAAATTGGTGGCTGCAGCAAACACAACATTCAATTAATGGGAACTCATATCTGTTACTAATAATTGCTTGAGCATTCACTATGAAAATCTTCGCTGAACATCTTGTTGGTGTCAGGATATTGCACTGGATGTTAGGAGATACACATGAATTGCTATAATTTCTGCTCTCAAAAAGCTCAGGTGGTCAGGGCAGTCAAACACTTATATAAATAATTAGAATTCTACATATTAAGTGCTGTCTGTAATAGAGGTATTGAGAGTAGAGACGTTTCAGCTAGCCTGACTTGGGCAAGGCAGCATACTCTATTTAGAGGCCTCATAAGAACACAAGCCAATGCCAGGTGAAAGGGGAATGGGTTTGGGGCATTCTGGGAAGATGGTGGGGCCAGGATGGTCACATAAGAAAAATAACAGAATAGCAGGAGAACAATGCCCAAATGCCACGGAGGATTGTGGGGAAAATGGTGGAATAATATTTTGAAGTGCTAAAGTCTTTGCCTAGATAAAAAGGCTTTGGCTCTATAGGGGACACAAGACAAGAGATGAGAGAATGGTTCATACTTGGTAACATACTTGACATGGAGGCATCATGTACTGGGTCCCCAGCACTCACAAAAATGCCAAGTTGTTTCCATGCAACAGGAGGTGGAAGCAGAGGGTCTCCGGAGCAAAATGCCTAGCTGGACTAGGGAAATCAGTAATGTCTGGGTTCAGCTGACTGACACTGTCTCAATACAAAAGGTGAAGACAGATGGAGACATGCAATCACAACACGACACCCCCTGTCTCCACATCTGCACACTTAACACCTCACTCTCATGCAAACATATATATGTACATATGTACATACATATAATATATATATATGTGTGTGTGTGTGTGTGTGTGCATCATGCACATCACACATACATATGCAAGGGGGAAAGAAAGAAACGTATTTTTGCAAGGCCAGGAATGTGTTCTTAAACAAGAATAAAATGCCATTTACTATCTTAAATGATATAATCACTGAGAGTAAAGAGAAGGGATTTAGATCAAACTAGTCTGTCAGCTCTCTGAAATGTTTTGAGAGAGCTGCTGGTCCAGACTATAGGATTACTATGAGTGCAGAGAGAAAACAGAGGAAGGATGTGCTAAGAGATCTGAAGGAAGAGAAGAGATGCTGGGCCTTCTCAACTGCAGGTCACGTTGACTTCCTCACCAAACTCTGGGGCTCAAAAACCACTTCCATTATTTTATTCAAATGTTAGGGCAAATGTTTACAGATTATCCTGTCCCAAATCCTTCATCCTTCCAGTTCTCACACAATTCTAAAATAAAAAGGAAAGTTAAAAAACTAAAACTGGACATTTACAATGCTAGTCAGGGTCACCCATGGTTGTCATCCTAGCAACAGAAATGCCAGAGCAGGGGGTTAAGAGTTTGAGAGCAACCTGGAAGGCCTTGTTTCAACAGAATTGATAAGACCACTCCATTTTACATTAGCATAACCATTTTGGTATGCTAGAATGTCTGTCTGGTCCTCTAGAAGCTGAGACAGGTTGCAAGTGTAGGGCATGCTTGGGCACTCAGAGAAACCATGTCTTGAAGTAAAACAAAAGAAAAAACAAAACAAAACAAAACAAAACAAAAAAAACCAAAAAGAGGGATGGAATATATCTTCCACTACAGTGCTTTACCCTAGGCTCTACCTCCAGTGCCATTAAAATAAAAACAAGCTGTTCTGTGTCTACTATAACTTGACTGCTGCTCCTGCCAACTCCTGTCCCAGACTCATCTTCTGTGCAAGAGCAGCTACTGCCACACTGGGAGAGGCTCAATTCCTGCAACTTCTCTTTAGTAAATATTTCAATTTTTATTTATGTGCAGGTGTGTGTGCTTGTATGGGTTTATGTGAACTACATGCATTCAGGTACCCACAGAGGGCAGATGGTGTGAGATCTCCTGGAGCCAGAGCTGTGGGCAATTGTGTCTGGACACTGTAGGTACATAGGTCTAAATTCAGGGCTTCTGTCAGAGCAGCAAGCCTTCTTAACCTCAGATCCATTTCTGGCTCCACCTGCAACCCCAACTTTCTTGAACATAGATGCTTTGTAAAGTCCATTCCCTCAGAGTCGTGGCCTGCAATATTGCTGTAAAAGACCAGGTGGAATTTTTCTTTTAGGTTTTGTGACTGCAACTTGTCATTTTTATCATAGCAGCTAGAATGCACCCACAAACATGTAGAGGAGCAAAGCTGCATCTCAGTAAAATTTTATTGATAAAAACAAAAAACAAAACAAAACGCCAGAATCAACCTGAAGGCTGTTTGCAGATGATTTTTCTAGGTCACGAACTTCTAAACCAGGGCAGTGGACAATAGACCAGATCTTTCAGTACCTTACGTGCTAAGCCAGGACCTCTGTAATCAGTGGAGTCAATCCTCAAAGTTTATTTATACAGTGTATTTACAAAAGAGTCAATGATCAGGAATCAGTCCACAGACTCTAGTTTACCAAGTTTGGGTAAAATAAAATGAGCTAGCTTCTTCACCAAACACTTGTACCTAAGGTATCTCATAGAAAAATGCTAATGACCCTCCCCCAAGAGGGTGCAGGAGAGGGTTTAGAGAGAGAATGGAGATTAGTGAGGAGGAAGCAACTCTGGGACAAATGGAAAACCTGGAACAGGGACAGGGACAGGGTGGGGTGAGCCTAGCTGAGACTCCTAGCAGCCAAAGTTATGGAGACTGAAATGGCTACCTCCTGTAGCAATTCGGAACTTCTAGTAGGGGCAGGAGGACACCAGCCCATCTATAAAACATTCGACTTCAAGTTTGTCCTGCTGACAAGATGCTCATGGATAAAGATGGAATAGAGATTGAGGGAATGGCCATCCAATGACTGGCCCAACTTGGGACTCACCACACGGGAGAGAATCAGGCCCTGACCCCATTAGTGACAGTCTGCTATGCTTGTAGTCAGGAGTCTAGCATAGCTGTCTCTGAGGGGGTCATCCAGCAGCAGATGGAAAGAGATGCAGAGACCACAGCCAAACACTAGGCAGAGCTCCATAAGTCTTGTGGAAGAGTGTGGGATAATATTGAGGGAGCCCAAGTGAGGTCAAGGGTACAGAAAGAAGACAACAGAGCAGTTAAGCTGGACCCATGGGGACTCATAGAGACTGAACCACCAACCAAAGAGCATGTAGGAGCTGGGGGCCCCTACATATTTGTAGCAGATGTGCAGCTTGGTCTTCACATGGGCCCCCTAACATCTGGAGCAGGAGCTGTCTCTGACTTGGACACTGTTGCTTGCCTTTGGGTCCACTAGTTGGGCTGCCTTGTCAGGCTGCATTGGGAGAAGATACACTTACTTCTGATGTTGACTTGATGTGCCATGGCGGGTTGATATCAGTGGGGGTCTCCCCCTTCTCCTCAGAGAAGGGGGGTACGTAAATGGGGGAGAGGCTTTGGAGGAGGGGATCTCAGCGGCACTGGGGATATAAAGTGAATAAATAACTGAATTAATGAAGAAGAAGGGAAAGAAGAATGTTATCACCAGCCTCCCTTGCCCTAAAGTGTGGTTTCCCGTTTAGTTCTTCAACTTCAGGCAGCATGGAGAGGCTCACAGCTTCTAAGCACAAAGGTCTTGATGGGATGTCAGCAAGCCTGGGTAGCTACAGATTTTGGATATTAACTACCAGGTGCAGATGCACACTAGTGAACTCAGCATCATGGGTGTTATGGTTCTTAAACCCCACAACATTGTGAGCAAGGAGATTTGATAATCCTCTTTTCAAACCAATGCCTGCCTTTTTATCCACGTCGCAAAGCACTGGAGAGCACAGTTTGATTCTCTTCGTGAAGACATTCTAGACATAGACTCCGGAGACACACACCTCGCTCTTCTCCTACAGCCACACACAACAGAGTTAATCTTATTGCTGCAGTGTCTGCTAGTTACTTTTGCACCGCTCTAACTGAATATCTGGCATTGGACACCTAGCAGAAGCAACTGAGGGGGAGAGGTGTTTAAGTGGGTGAACTCCAGAGTCACTTGGCTCCAAGTGTTAGGAGGAATGTATTGTTGTGGCTGAAGAATGTGGCACACGATATTCTTATAGTCTTACTACTGTATGATAGGAAACAGTGAGCAGACAGAAGAGGCCATCTAAGTTTTAGCCCTCCAAGGACAGGCCTCTAGTGGCCTGCTTTCTGCAAGTATACCCCACTCCTCAAGTTTCTGCAACCTCCTGACAAGTCCATGTTCAATTTTAACTTCTCCCTCTCCCCCTTCCCTCCTCCTCTCCCCCTCCCCTACTCCTCTCTCCCTCTTCCCTTCTCCCCCTCTTCCTCTTCCACTCTTTCCCTCCCCTCTCTCTCCCCCTTCCTTCCTCCTTCCTTCCATCCCTCCCTCCGTTCCTCTGTTCATCCCTCCCCCATCCCTCTGTGTATGTGCATGTGTGCATTCTCTTCCACATGTTCCCATAATATGCATGTAGAGTCAGAAGACAGCTTGTGGAATTTGGTTGTCTCTTATCATGTGGGTTCTAGAAATCAATTCAGGTTGTCAGCCTTGACAGTGAGCACCTTTATCTCCTGTGCCATCTCACTGACCCTGTCTGTGCATATTTTAAATCTGTCAGTGGATTATTCCATTCAGCAGGTCAAAGCCCTCATCATCCAATCATGTCTGAAAATGTCTTCAGACACATCAAGAAGTGTGCTTCACACCGATTTGGCTGCTTCCCAGTACCATCAGGTTGACAATAGTTGTCACCACGATGTGTTCATTTGGAGTAAAAAAATATTTTTGAGAGAGGGGGTCAGAAAATAATTTGTATAAATGGCAGATTTGTTCAGTGAAGTGTCAGATATTGGTGTGCACATACATGTGTACACGTGTGTATGTGCTTATGGTGAGGGATAGGCTGTGAGGATGGGGGAAAGAGCTTTAGCTTCTCATCCTGGTGAATGGATGGGTGGTTATGTCCCAGCTAGAGAAGGAAGTCTCCAGTCAGGCTTTAGATACCTCTCCCTGAAAGTTCTTGGAAAAATGGCCTCCCATCACCTAGACCCCTACTTATATGTTCTAGGGTCTATGTATAATATTGGTGAGCTACAATTAAAGACAAGCAGATGCTACTGATATGGACACCACCACCAAAGAATAACTTGAATTAAGTGCTTACTGTATGCCCAGCACAAGGTTAAGTGTTCTACATATGGCTTCTCTGAAGATGATAATGAGAAGCCTAGTCAATTATTGTTAGCTTCATCTTCTTCACAGATAAGAATACTGAGATTCATCACTTGTCCAGTGATGAACATGCCGTGAAATGACAAGCTCTATGTCAACCGTGACCATTACATATGATACAGGTAGCAGCCTACAATTCCACAACTTCTTAAATGCAATGCTTCTGCAGTCCTGAAGCTGTGTGTAGAGGGTGCAGCTTTTATGTGAAATATTAAAGAGCAGGTGGGTTATTGCACAGCGTTTATCCATGGGAGACAAGCAAAGCACCCAGCTTTTGAACTTAGTGTACCTTGCTAAAGATCCTGTTTTAGATTAATCTGGACTATTTGGAGGGAAAATATAAAATTCAGCCAGTCAGCCTTCCCTCCTGGAGATCCCATGTTTACATTCTTGTCTTTCTCTAATCATCTCCATAGAGCTCTCTAGCATTGTCCTTAAACTGCAGACCCCACCTTTCCCCAGAGCATGGGCTGTTTTTTGCTTTTGCCCTTCCTGTTCTTTTATTGTGTAACTGCTTTTATCAGTGACTGCATGGTGCTATACATGAGTATATTCGTGTTTACTGTTCATTTGAATATTACCTGCCATCCCACTATAGACTATAAAACCTACTAGAGGGACATGTGTCTGTTTTGTTGACTGTTATAAACCAAATTTCTATGAAAAGTACCTTGTTCACAGTGTTGCTTAATGTGGATTTGTTGAATGGATGGTGGATCTTGAAAAACCAACTTTGGGTTGATTGATTTTAGTATTCCATGCTGAAGCTACCCACTCAGGTTAGGGATGTTAGAGAGCAAAATCTTAGTGGTCTAGATGCCTGGCAGAAGTCTCCTTGGATTAAGGATACATTGTTTAATAAGCTTTTATCTTCTCTTCCCAGGGATCATCTTCATTCTAGTCCTCAGCTCTCATGACATGGGCAGTTAAAGAAAAGAATTTAGTGTGTACAGAGAATATGCCCCACATCTCAATAGCAGGCAGATCCAGCTCTGTGATATGAGTTGGAAATATTCCTTTAAAAATTCATGGGAGTGTCTTTGAGTTTGAATTAACATAATTATAAAATTTACAGGCAGCCAGTGTGCTTTTTATAAGGCTTCTATAACAGATGTGTCAGATGTCTGGTTTTGAAAGGACTTCATAATTCAGTTACGCTCTCCTCTGAGTTAAATATTGTAGTCTGAGAGTTGGGGGGGGCAAGAACAACACATTCCTTGACATGTCTTTTGAATTCAGGAAGGATGCCACCAGTAACACAGGCTCCTTGTTTTTTGTTTTTCTTTTTTTTCCTTTCTCATTATGTAGAGTCCTAATTCTTTATTCAACAGACAAATATCACCTTTTAAGGTTTGAATCTGACATCTAAATATTTTCTTACCTGTGTTTGAGTAACTACGACACCCAGTTTTTCTTTGCCTTCCAAGGATGAAGGGGACAGAGCATATTCCTGTGTGTCTAATAGTTTTCAGCTCTGGAGCTTTATTTGACAGTTGATGCCAAAAGAATAAATTCCGTACCATTTAGGTATTTATTTTTTAATGTCTCTCCCCTTTCCAAAGCCAGAAAAATCTGAGAACATTCTTGGTTATTCCTCAGGCCTAACTGCTTACTTTACCTGGCATTTAGTCATTAATGTCTATCAATGTAATATTTGTTTTTATGTTTTGTTTTTTTAAACTAACCTTATCTCATGTAGCCCAAGCTGGCCTTGAACTGCTGACCATCTTCTCTTGGTCTTCTGAGTGCTAGAACGTCAGGCAAATCGCACAACATCCTCATGCTTAGCATCCTTTAAATACTTTTTGGACCCATTCATTTTTCTCCCTTTCTTATCATCTTTGCTCTATAAAGGGTTCTGTCATGTTTTCCTCAGGTCTGTCCATAGGAGTAGTTCTAAAATTTGGATATGACATGTTCCTACCAAAGACACTCACATATTGAAGGCTTTGTCCCCAAATACAAGTAATGTTCACTGGTGGACCTTTGAAGAAGTGAATGGACAAGAGGGCTCTGTTGTCATCAGTGGCTCAATCCATAAGTGATTTGGGAGGTGAACAATCAGGGTCTGGATGGAGGAACTAGGTCACCCTCTGAAGTTGTCCTGGCCTCGTTCTGCTTGAGTCATTCCTTGCTTCCCCGTCTTCACAAGGTGGGAAGCACAGCAGAGCTCCGGCTCCCCACAGCCATGTTTCATCTCACCACTACTTCCTTTAGCAAAAGCCTAAAACCTTTGAAGTCTTGCTCCAGAATAAAGCTCTCCTTCTTGAACTTGTTTTCTCAGATACTGGTCACTGTGGTGAAGTCTCACTAACACTGTAATCACACCAGTAAGGTTTACCCAAGAGTGTTTGAGCTTTAAAATGCAAACCCAGAATTTCAGGACCCATCTTCCATGTCCTGGCCAGATTAGGACTACTAGTCACTCTGCCTGATGTCCTTCGACCTCTTCTTCCCTTGTTTGCTCCAGCCCTGCTCACCTATTTACATGAACCTGAGCATCCTCTTTCCTAGCTCAAGGTCTTTACATAAGTTGGTTTTTCTACCCACCTGCTTTCCCCAAAACTCTGCGGAGAGAATTTCTGTTCCAGGTTTTGAGATGGGTGTTATATACTAAAAGAACGTGACAATTCTGTACCCAGCCATAACTTGCTTCTCGACCTTGCTATTACCCCCCCCCCTGCTTAACTCTTCACTGTTATACCACTCTCAATTTGAGTTGTATTTTACCATGCAATAATACATGCAAAATAGAAATGCTTTGTTAAAATTTCTACTTCTTGTGGGTGGAGGCCATGTTTTAAACAGCCATTTATTTCTAACACATCTCCTAAAACCTGGAAAGTATTGAGCATTCTGCAAAATGTATCTTCAATAAATTTTCTTTTTATGTATTTTTAGTTTTACCTTGTAAGAGCTTAGTTTCTCTTTCCTTCATTAGTTTTGACCATTCTATCTCTTGTCCATTTCATCTATACTTGTTGCTATGTCTCTGGATAAGAAAACATCAGATATTAAGCTGATAAGAACAGATGCTACACTTGATATTAGTTAAAAGGCATGGACACTAATTTTTCTTTCTAAACTCTTGGAATTATTTATTAATACTCACAGAACTTTTTTTGTATTATCATTTTAAGAAACAGACACTCTGTATAGCCCTGGGTGGCCTGAAACTTAAATGTGGTGAATTCATGTGTACATATACATATGTGTAGGTGTATGCATGCATGTAGAGGTCAGAAATCAATACTGGGTATCTTCTTCAATCATTCTCTACAATTTTAGGCACAGGATCTCTCATTTAACTTAAAACTTACTGATTCATCTAGACTGGCTGTCTACTGAACATCAGGAATTCTCTTATCTTCATATCCCCTGTACCAGAATTGCAGATTTCAATGCATTCAAGTCCACTGGCTACCTTTGTTATGAGGATCTGCATTAGTTTCTTTTTTTATTGATGTGATCAAATACCATGACCCCAAACAACCTACTGAACCATCTCCTCAGCCCTGTGTTTTATAATTTCTTAAGCCAACAATTTCTGCATTGTCAGTTTTATTGCTCCTATTGAGTGGCTTTATTAACATTTTTTGAGCTGCCATCCTCATTCTCTACCTTCCTTATACTCTATTGAATCTGCACTTTCCTTAAGAGCCTGAGCTGTTTTAACCTTGTGGTTTTCTTTTCCCCCACTGCTCTGCCTTTCCTCCTTGCATGCAGCACACATGCAATGACTACCTTACCCTTTTCTCTGCTGAAGAACAAATTTTTCATAGCTTGGTTTGCTGTACCTCATGCACGTCTCCTGACTCCAGACCCTGAGGAGTTAACCTAGCTCTTAGTCCCACAGCTGTCTCTTGAGTTGACCTCGATGATAGCACTTGTGTCCCTCCTTCCTATGAGGTCGCAACAGTGTCTGACCCTTGTGTCTGTTTCTCAGTAGGTTTCTATTTTGGAAGAAAAGGCCACAGGTAATTAGCCTGGGTCTCTTCTAAAGTCTCATCCCTATGACAGAAAAGAAAAGTCTCTTGTTTAAAAAGTACTGTAGGTAAATAAGAAAATGGACAAAGGATGAACAAAGAAAAACAACTGGGTCAACCTCTTTTAATGCCAATGGAAATATTTTCTTTTGATACCAAAAAAAGGGGGGAGGGAGGAAGCAAACATAAGTATAAAGTTCACATAAATAAGACAGCTGTTAAGGACACTTCCATTGGTTAGCAAGAGGTGCTAAGGTCTGGAAGCTATAAAAAAACACACACACATAGTAGAACATACTTTCCAAAACCATGGGTCTTTGGGTGTTAATTAGAGATAGACAAGGTCATGGGAATGGGGCACTAACAATTACAGAAATGGCTTTGAAAGAAGCGTGTTGTCTTGCTATCCTGTACTGCCTCGGCACAAAGCTGCCACATACAGAACAGATGTGCTACCATGCTCTTGGACTTCCCAGCCTCCAGGATTCTGTTCCAAATATACTTTTGTTCTTTATAAAATAAATGCCTGTGGCATTCAGGTAACAGATGGTGCAGGTGTGAATTGGGAAGGGAAAGAGTGTGTGGTAGAGGCAGGGAATCAAGGATACTCGTGAGAATTAGCAAAGGGGTCTCTACAATCCAGAGATGCGTGAGACAGGTAACCAGCGACTGATTCTGTGGGGAAAGGGAAGATGTAGAAGAAAAGAAGTTACAGTATCTAGTGGGATTTCAGCAGTTTACTAGGTTCAAGAAAGCCCAATACCAGGCCCATAATCTCTCTCTAACTAGAACCATATAGTTTTACCCCTTTTGATGGAAATAAAATGAAATGAGGTACTAGTCGAAATCAAGAGCCCTGCTCTCTATTAAACACAATGCCAAGAACTTCTCCAGGATTCAAACGTTCACCGTTCCTGTCTTCTGGCTCCAGCTCTGTACTAGTCAGGGCACCCATCGGCAGCTGCAGTGATGTCTGAGCCCGTGAATGAGCTTCTCTCCACAGTGTCAGGGAAAGATGTCTCCATCCTTCTTTCTTCTGTTGGAACGACATGGAAAATAAGCACAGCTAAGGAGATACCCAGAAAAAGAAATGGTGGCACACGGTATATGTTGTTAATATTCTGGGGTAATGCCAGTGGTGAGGGCATTCTTTTGGGAGAGAGATAAGAAAAAAGAGGGAGTAAACCTTTATTTAATATGATGTAGATAAGAAAGGATTTGGGAAAAATCATACTTTATGGGCTTATTGCCCCAAAATATAATTTCAAAGGAGTTCTATAGGAGCATATAGGACAAACAAGTTATATTTCTAAACACCGGGGGCTTCAGGAGACACTTGCAAACATATTTCCCTTTGCTTCTAGCATATTTAAATCCTTGGATGGGGTAGGGGAATGCAGATCACCTATCTTTAAAATAAGAGAATGGAGTTGAAATACTTTCGCTCACATGTGTCAAGTGATGGACAAAAATGAGCACAAGCTGGTGTAGGTGTTGGGAGCAAAGCCAATTGAGAGGATTTTCCCAGAGGGTCCTTTGTGTGATGCTCTGGGAGTGTGATACACTCAGTGTGCTGTAAAGGTCTAAAGTGGATGGGACCTTGAGCAACATAGAAGTTATGGCCACATCTAGCGGTGGTGAGAAGTCACATCCCAAACACATACATGTTACTGAGGTTAACAGCAAGAGAAAGAATGGAAAAAGTAGAAGTATAGGGTCAAACTTCAGTAACAATGATGATGACTCCACAACACAGACAGATCCTCAAGGTGCAGTCAACCTCCACTGTGGAAGAGGGCTGGTTGGACCTCACCTGCCAGAGATGGTGAAAGACTATTTCGTAAGCTGCATGTAGAAGAACTCAGGCACTTTGGCTATCTTCAAATACAACTTAACAGAAGCCCAGGTACCACCTTCTCCATTAAGAATGTCCAGCGGTGCCTCCATTTCTCTATATACATTTGGAAAAATTGTGTGTGTGTGTGTATGTGTGTGTGTGTGTGTGTGTGTGTGTGTGTGTGTGTGTGTGTGTACAGTTTGTATGTATAGGTGCATAAGCTCTTGTGTGGAGGCCAGAAGTTGACCTCAGGTGTCTTAGTTACATGCCACCTTATATTTTGAGAGAGTTCCTAGCTAAAGCTTGAGCTCACCGATTCAACAAGACAGCCAGAGAGGGAAGTCTTAGAGGTCTACCTCAGAGGCAAACGTGGCTATGTTCATCTTTGTACTTAGGTGCTGGGAAACAAAAGCCAGCTCCTCAGGTTTGCACAGAAACACTCCACTGACTGAGCTATTGTCTCAGCCAGAAAAACTGATTCTTTTCCCTTTTGTTGAAAATAGAATTTTTCTCACATAACATGTCCTGACTACAGTTTCCTCTCCTCTACTTCTCCTAGCTCCCACCTTCCCTCCCATCGGATCTTGTAAACATAACTTATTTAACCAAGGTAACTATCTCAGAAGTGTGCTGCTGCCTTCTGCTAACCTAGGCTTAGTCCTGGAAGCATCTATACTAGAAGCTGTCTAGGCTTAGAATGTTTCCAGCCTCTGAGACTTACTGCTGAATAAGCTCACCCTTTCTAGTTCTTTCTGAACTGTAGCCAGCTGGTTCAACTCTGCTGTTCTGGCTCAAACTCCTCTTTAAGCTTACTGATTCAATCTGGCTTTCCTCTCAGTCTCAGCAACCCATCCTAATCTTAACTCTAGCAACCCATCCTAATCTTCTAGCTACTTCACATTCTCTGGCTCATCCTGTCCTCATCTGTGTCTAGCTTGTTTCTCTCTCTCTCTCTCTCTCTCTCTCTCTCTCTCTCTCTCTCTCTCTCTCTCTCTCTCTCTCTCTCTGCCCACCTCTCTCTGTAAAACTCTCCTCCTCATCTTCCCTCTTCCTCTTTCTTCCCTACTCTGCTCTGCTCTCTCCCCCCTTTCCATTAATTAATTATTCACTTTATATCCAGATCACTGAACTCATCTCTCGGTCCTGCATCACACCGTCCCTCCCCATTCTGTCTGTCTAGGTGAATCCTCTGAACAGACAAGACAGCACAGCTAGGGGAATGGATTTTACAGTCAGGCAACAACTTTAGGAACAGCCCTGCTCCAGTTGTTGGATACCCACATGAAGACTCAGCTCCACATCTGCTACACATGTGCAGGGTGTATGTCTAGCCCCTTTATGCTCCTTGGTTGATGGTTCAGTCTCTGAGAACTCCCAAGGGTCCAGGTTAGTTGACTCTGTTGGTCTTCTGTGGAGTTTCTACCTGCTTCAGGGCCCTAACTGATGCTTCACTTCCCTCACATCTTCTATGAGAGTCCCCAAGCTCTGTCCAGTGTTTGACTGTGGGTCTCTGCATTTGTTTTAGTCAGATGCTGGGTGGAGCCTCTTAAAGGACAGCCATGCCAAGCTCCTGTCTGCAAGCATAACAGAGTATCATTAATCGTGTCAGGGATTGGTGCTTCTCTGTGAGATGGGTCTCAAGTTAGGCTGATTATTGGTTGGCCATTCTCTCAGTCTTTGCTTCATCCCCCATCTTTTCATTTCATGTAAACAGGACAAAGTTTGGGTCAAAAGTTTTGTGAGTGGGTTGGTGTCCTTATCTCTCCACTGGAGATCCTGTCTGGCTACAGGTGGTGGCCTCCTCAGGTTCTACATCCTCCCAAGTATGAGCCTCAGCTCTAAACTCCTGGGAGCCTCCCCTGTCACATCTGGTACATCACAGAGATGCCCTTCATTCCCTACCTCTGCTGGCTGCAGATTTTCATTCATCGTGGCCCTCTTGGTCTTTCACCTGTGTCTCCTCACACCTGATCTTGAACACCCTCATTATCCTCCACATCCCCTCTCCCACCCAGTTCCATCTCTCCATCTGCCTTCTGTGACTATTCCATTGTCTCTTCAAATGAGATTCAAGCATCCTTGTTTGGGCCTTCCTTCTGGCTTAGCTTCTTTGGGTCTGTGGAGCGTATCATGGGGTATCTTGTACTTTATGGCTGATATTAACTTATAAGTGAGTACATTCCCTTTTGGATTTGGTTAACTGACTTAGGATGATATTTTCTAGTTCCATCCAATTGTCTCCAAAATTCAGGATGTCCTTGTTTTAAGTAGCTGAGTAGTATTCCACTGTGTAATTAAATCACATTTTCTGTATCCGTTCTTTGGTTGAGACATATCTGGGCTGTTTTTCAGTTTCTGAATATTACAAATAAAGCTGCTATAAGCATGGTGGAGCATGTGTCTTTATGGTGTGGCAGAACATCTTTCAGGTATATGTCGAAGAGTGGTAACTGTTCCTAGTTTCTAAGAAAGCACACATTGATTTCCAGAGTGGTTGTACAAGTTTACTTGTTCACTAGCAATGGAGGAGTGTTTGACTTTCTCCACATCCTCAACAGCATTGTTCTCCATTAAGCTTTTGATTTTTCCCATTCTGATGAGTTTACGATGGAATCTCAGAGTTGTTTTGATTTACATTTTCATGATGACTAAGGATGTTGAACATTTAAATGCTTCTCATCTATTTGAAAGTCTTCTGTTGAGATCTCTGTTTAGCTCTGAGCCCCCTTTTTAATTGGGTTATTTGGTTTGTTGGTGTCTAAATTCCTTCCTTCCTTCCTTCTTTTTTCTTTCTTTCTTTTTCTTTTTCTAGCTCTCCAAGGCTTCTATTAAACAACCATATTATCATCACAGTGGAAACTGAGAATAAGGTCTTAGGATAACAATTCAGCACTTCAGTGGCCTTTTAGCTGATTCTTATCACTGAAGGAAAGGCCCAGCTTCCATGAAGACGCAGGGAACATTTACTTGTCTCTATTTTCTTTTTTTAAAAATCGGATATTTTATGTATTTACACATCATATTTTATCCCCTTTACCGGTTTCCCCTCCAGAACCCCCATATCCAACCCCCCTCCCTGTTTCTATGAGGGTGCTCCTCCTCTTATGCACCCACTCACACTTTACTGCCCTGGCATTCCCCTACCCTGGGACATCAAGCTTTCACAGAATGAAGGGCCTATCCTACTACTGAAGCCAGACAATGCCATCCTCAGCTACATATGCAGCTGTAGCCATGTGTACTGTTTGGGTGATGGTTTAGTCCCTGGGAACTCTGGGGGGTCTGGTTGGTTGATATTGTTGTTCTTCCTATGGGGTTGCAAACCCCTTCAGCTCCTTCAGTCATTTCTCTAACTCCTCCATTGAGGACCCTGTGCTCAGTCCAATGGTTGGCTGAGAGCATCTACCTCTGTATGTGTCAGGCTTTAACAGAGCTTCTCAGGAGACAGCTTTAACAGGCTCCTGTCAGAAAGCACTTCCTGGCATCCCCAACAGTGTCTGTGTTTGGTGTCTGCATATGAGATGAATCCCCAGGTGGGACAGTGTCTGAATGACCCTTCCTTCAGTCTCTGATCCACACTTTGTTCCTGTATTTCTTTAGACAGTAGCCATTTTAGTTTAAAAATTTGGATATGAGTGGGTTGCCTATACTCTGGATATGGTCTCTAAAGGTTCTTCTTCCCCTTTCTTGGACATTTCAGCTAATACCATCCCAGTTGGGTCCTAGGAGCCTCTTGCTTTTCTAGCATCAGGGACTTGCTGGTGGCAACACACAGTTTCCCAACCCCGACTGCTGTACTCCTATTCAAATTTCTGATCTTCTGTATATCAATCCTGTCTCCTCTTATCCTTAATCCTGCCCCCATTTTCTCCCTTCCCCTCCTCTCTTCTTCCCAAGTCCCTCGCACACTCTACTTCCCTGACTATTTTGTTCCACCTTCTAAGAAGGACTGAAACATCCACATTTTGGACTTACTTCTTGAGCTTCATATGGTCTGTGAAATGTATCTTGGGTATTCCAGGCTTTGGGGGTAATATCCACTTAGGAATGAGTGCATACCACATGTATTGTTTTGTGACTCAGTTTCCTCACTGAGGATAATATTTTCTTGTTCCATCCATTTGCTTAAGAATTTCATGAAGACATTGTTTTTAATAGCTGAGTATTACTCCATTGTGTAACTATATCACATTTTTGGTATCCATTATTCTGTTGAAGGGTATCTGGGTTCTGGATATTCCAGCTTCTAGGTATTATAAATAAGGCTGTGATAAACATAATGGAGCATGTGTCCTTGTTATATGTTGGAGCATCATTTGGACATATGCAAAGGAGTAGTACAGCTGGGTTCTCAGGTAGTACTATGTCCAATTTGCTGAGGAACCACCAGACTGATTTCCAGAGTGCCTGCACCAGCTTGCAATCCCATGAACAATGGAGGAGTGATTTTCTTTCTCCACATCCAAACATCACCCGAGTTTTTTATCTTAGCCATTCTGACTGGTGTAAGGTAGAATCTCAAGTCTCCCCTTCCCCTGTAACTAAGGATATTGGACATTTCTTTAGATGCTTCTCAACAATGTGATTTTCTTCAATTGAGAATTCTTTGTTTAGCTCTGTACCCCATTTTTAATAGGTTTATTTGGTTCTCTGGAGTCTACCTTCTTGAGTTCTTTGTATATATTAGATATTTACCTTCTATCAGATGTAGGATTGGTAAAGATCTTTTCCCAATCTGTTGGTTGCCATTTCAGCCTATTGACAGTGTCCTTTGCTTTATAGAAGCTTTGAAATTTTATGAGATCCTATTTGTCTATATTTTATCTTAGAGCATAAGCCATTGGTGTTGTGTTCAGGAAACCTTCCCCTGTGCCCACATGTTCGAGGCTCTTCCCCACTTACTCTTCTATTCATTTGACTGTATCTGATTTTATGTGGATGTTCTTGATTCACTTGGACTTGAGCAAGGGCTTGTACAAGGCAATAATAATAGATTGATTCACATTCTTCTACTTGCTGACCACCAGTTGAACCAGCACTGTTTGTTGAAAATGCTGTCTTTTATCCACTGGATGGTTTTAGCTACTTTGTCAAAGATCAAGTGACCATAGGTGTGTGTGTTCATTTCTCAGTCTTCAGTTGTATTCCATTGGTCTACCTGCCTGTCTCTGTAAAAATACTACGCATTTTTATCACAATTGCCCTGTAACACAGCTTGACTTAAGGGATGGTGATTCCCCCAGAAGTTCTTTTATTGTTGAAAATAGTTTTTGCTATCCTTTTTAAAATTTGTTATTCCAAATGAATTTGCAAATTGTTCTTTATAACTTTATGAAAAATTGAGTGGATATTTTGATTTCATTAAATCTGTAGATTTCTTTCAGCAAGATGACAATTTTTACTATATTAATCCTGCAATACAAGAGCATAGGCAATATTCACATCTTCTGAGATCTTTGATTTCCTTCTTCAGAGACTTGAAGTTCTTGTCATACAGATCTTTCACTTGCCTGGTTAGAGTCATACCAATGTATTTTATATTATTTGTGACTATTTTGAAGGGTATCTTTCCCAAATTTATTTCTCAGCCTCTTTATCCTTTGAGTAGAGGAAGGCTGATGATTTGTTTGAGTTGATTTTAAATCCAGCCACTTTGCTGAAGTAGTTTCTCAGGTGTAGGAGTCACAGCCTTTTCTAGTCCCTGATTTTAGTGGGACTGATTCAAGTTTCTCTCTGTTTACTTTAAGTTGTCAACTGGTTTGCTGTATATTGCTTTTACTATGTTTAGGTAGAAGCCTTGAATTCTGGATCTTTCTAAGACTTTTAGAATGAAGGTTTATTATATTTTGTCAAATGCTTTGTCAGCATCTAATGAGATGATCATGTAGATTTTTTTTCTTTGAGTATGTTTATATAGTGGGTTTCATTGATGGATTTCAATATATCGAACCATTCTTGCATCCCTGGGAAGAAGCATGCATGATCATGGAGAATGATTTTTTAAAATGTGTTCTTGGATTCAGTTTTTCAGAATTATTGAGTATTTCTGCATTGATATTCATAATAGAAGTTGATCTGAAGTTTTCTTTCTTTGTTGTTTGTGTGTGTGTGTGTGGTTTAGGTATGAAAGTAATTATGGCTTCAAAGAATGAATTGGGTAGCATTTCTTCTGTTTCTATTTTGTGGAATAGTTATAAGAGTATTGGTATTAGGTTTTCTTTGAAGGTCTGATATAATTCTGTGCTAAATCCATCTGGTTCTGGGATTTTTTTGATTGGGAGGTTTTAATAACTGGTTCTATTTCTATAGGGGTTATGGGACTGTTTAGATGGTTTATCTAATCCTGATCTAACTTTGGTATCTGGTATCTGTCTAGATAATTGTCCATTTCATCCAGATCTTCAACTTTTGTTGAGTATAGGCTTTTGTAATAAGATCTAATGATTTTTTAAAATTTCCTCAGTTTCTGTTTTTATGTCTCCCTTTTCATGTCTGATTTTGTTAATTTGAATGCTGTCTCTTTGCTCTCTGGTTAGTCTGGTTAAGGGTTTATTTATCTTTTAGATTTTCTCAAAGAACCAGGTCTTGGTTTTGTTGATTCTTTGTATAGCTCTTTTTTTTTTTCCTACTTGGTTGATTATTTCCTGCTGTCCACTTCTCTTCGGTGTATTTGCTTTTGTTGTTGTTGTTGTTGTTATTGTTGTTCTAGAGCTTTCTAGTGCTGTTAAGCTGCTAGTGTATGATCTCTCTAGTATCTTTATGGGTTTCCTTTTAGCACTGCTTTCATTGTGTCCCATAAGTTTGAGAATGCTGTGCCTTCATTTTTAAATTTGAAAAAGTCTTTAATTTCTTTCTTTATTTCTTTTCTGTCCCAATTGTCATTGAGAAGAGAATTGTTCAGGTTACAATGTACATGTGGACTTTCTGTTGTTTTTGCTGTTATTTAAGACCAATTTTAATCAGTGGGGATCTGATGGGGTACATGGAATTATTTTAATCTTCTTGTGTCTATTGAGGCCCGTTTTGTGGTCACTTATATGGTCAGTTTTGGAGAAGGTACTGTGAGGTGATGAGAAGAAGGTATATTCTTTCATTTAGAATGAAATGTTCTGTAGATATCTGTTAAATTCATTTGGTTCATAACTTCTGTTAATTTCACTGTGTTCTATTTTATTTTCTGTTTCCATGATTTGTCTATTGCTGAGTCTCTCACTATTATTGTGTGTGGTGCAATGTGTGCTTTGAGCTTTAGTGAAGTTTTTTTTATGAATGTGGGTGCCTGTTGCAGTAAATATTAAAAAATAATAATAGGTTTATCTCTTTATCATTCCTGAGGTCTCACTCCTCAGGCCCAACCCTGATACAGTGTCCTGTGCACCTCTGGCACCCAGTCTGAGCCCCCACAGCCCAATTTTTACAACTCTCTTCCCTCACGGTTTTCTACCACCTGTTCTCTGCCTCTGTCCCAGGGTGTTTCTCTTACCCCAAAATCCCACATAAATACAACTCTACAGCCGATAGCTTTTCATTCAGGTTTATATATTCGTCTCTCAATCCACAAACCCTTTACACAAGAAGATTGCATCAAATAGACAAAGATACAAACTGCCTTTCTATATGAGATATTAGACCTATAAAATCCTTAATGTTCATAGTTTTATAACACCAATCAATCCTGGTCCTTGGGAAACTCCATGTTGCCAGGATCTCTACCCTCCTTCCTCTGACCTCTGAGACCTCTCCTCTCTCCACCTCACTTGTCCCACCCAGTCACTGGCTTTCCTTTATTTTACTAATTAAAATGGGGTGGCTCAGATAATGTCACCTCTTGGGTAGGAAACTGAGTAGACCTTCTATGGGAAGTAAAATTAACATTAAAATAGAAACAGCTTCAGGACAATCTACAGGTGCTCTTGCATTGGAAGCATAGATGTTAAGAATTGAGAGTTCGTCTTGATAGCTTTTTCCTTTGATGAGTATGAAGTGTCCTTATCTTTTTCATAACATTTGTTTGAAAGTCAACTTTATTCGATATTAAAAGGACTACTCCAGCTTGTTTCTTGACACATTTGCTTGGATAATTTGTTTCCCCAGCCTTTTTCTCTGAGGTAGTGTCTGTCTTTGTAACTGAGGTGTATGCAGCAAAATGCTGGCTCCTGTTTATGTATCTAGTTTGTTAGTCTCTGTTTCTTTTTTTTTAAATTGGGGTATTGAGTTTATTGATTTTAAGAGATATTAAGGAAAATTGATTCTTGCTTCCTGTTATTTTTGTTAGAGGTGAAATTATGTTTCTGTGACTATGTTCTTTTGGGTTTGTTGAAATAAGTTTACTTTCCTGCTCTTTTAGGGTATATTTTTTCCTCTTTGTGTTGGAGTTTTCCATGTTATCTTTTGTAGGGCTGGATTCTTGGAAGATATTGTGTAAATTTATTTTGTCATGGAATATTTTGGATTTCCGGTCTATAATAATTGAGAATTTTGATAGGTATAGTAACCTGGGCTGGCTTTTGTGTTTTCTTAGGGTCTGTCTGACATCTGCCCAGGATCTTCTGGCTTTAGAGTCTCTGCTGAGAAGTCTGGTGTAATTCTGATAGGTCTGCCTTTATATGTTAGTTGACTTTTTTCCCTTACTGCTTTTAATATTCTTTCATTGTTTTGTACATTTGATGTTTATTTTATGACAGGAAGAATTTCTTTATATTTTGGATATTAGTTCTTTGTCAGATATATGGTTAGTGAAGATCTTTTTTCGATCTGTCAGCTGTCCTTTTGTTCTATTGACTGTGTCATTTGCCCTACCAAAGCTTTTCAGTTTCATGAAGTTCCATTTATTAATTTTTGATTTCAGATCCTCAGCCATTGGTGTTCTGTTCAGGAAAATGTCTCTTGTATCAATGTATTCAAGGCTATTTCCAACTTTTTTTTCTATTAGATTTAGTGTACCAAGATTTGTGTTGAGATCTTTGATCCACTTGCATTTGAGTTTTGTGCAGGGTGATGAATAAGAATCCTTCTTCTACCTGCTGATATTCAGTCAGTCCAACAGCATTTGTTAAAGATGCTTTTCCCCATTGTATTGTTTTGGTTTCCTTGTTAAAAATCAAGTATCTATATGTATGTGAGTTTATTTATGGGGCTTCAGTTTGATTCCATTGATCAACCTGCCTGTCTGCTTTTATACCAATATCATGCCATTTTTATTACTATAGTTCAGTATTACAGCTAAAAATCAGATACGGTAATATCTTCAAGAAATGTTTTTATTGTTCAGGAATATTTTTAGCTATTCTGTGTTTTTGTTTATCAATATGACGTTGAAAATTGCCTTTTCAAGATCTTAAAACAACTGTGTTGAAATTTTGATGGTAATTGCATTGTATCTGTGGATTATTTTTGGCAAGATGGTCATTTTCACCTTGTTAATTTTACTGATCCATACTATCATACCAAGGTATTTTATATTATTTGTGGCTGTTGTGAAAGGTGTTATTTCCCTATTTTTTTCTCAGCCTGTTTATTATTTGTATAAAGGAGGGCTACTGATTTTTTGAGTTAATTATACATCCAGCCATTTTTTTCTAGTGGGTTTTTCAACTATAGGAGTTCTCTGGTATAATTTGGGAGGTTGTTTATATATACTACCATATCATTCATGAATTGTGATATTTTAACTTCTTCCTTTCTAATTTGTATCACCTTGATCTCCTTTTTGTTGTCTTATTGCTCTAGCTAGAAATTTAAGTACTATATTGAAGGGATATCTGGAAAGTGGACAGTCTTAACTTGTCCCTGATTTTAGTAGAATTGCTTTAAGTTTCTCTGAATTTAATTTGATGTTGGCTAATGGCTTGCTATATATTGCTTTTACTATGTTTTAGGTATGTACTTTGTATCCCTAATATTTCCAACACTTTTAACATAAAGGGGTGTTGAATTATGTCAAAGGCATTTTTAGCATATAAGAAGGTGGGTTTTTTTTTTCTTTCAGTTGGTTTTTATGGTGAATTACATTGATGGAATTTTGTATATTAAACTACCCCTGCATTCCTGGGATAAATCCTACTAATGGTGAATGATGCTTTCAATGTGTTTCTGGATTTGATTTTTGAGTATTTTATTGAGAATTTTTGCACTAATGTTCATAAAAGAATTTAGTCTGAAATTCATTGTTGAGTCTTTGTATAGTTTAAGTATCAGGGTAACTGTGGTCTTGTGGAATGGGTTTGACATGGTTCCTTCTGTTTATATTTTGTGGAGTAGTTTGAAGAGTATTAGTATTAGCTTGTCTTTGAAAATCTAGTAGAATACTGAGCTAAAACTATCAGGCCCTGGGCTTTTAGTGTTTGAGAGACTTTAATGAATTAATTTATTTCCTTAGAAATTATAGGACTATTTAGATTGTTTACCTGATCTTGCTTTGAGATTCATCTAGAAAAAACACCCATTTGGTTTAGATTTTTCAGTTTTGTGCAGTACAGGCTTTTGAAGTAAGACCTAATGCTTTTTAAAATTTCCTCAATATCTGTTGTTATATTTCCCTTTTCATTCATCGCTTTGTTAATTTGGATATTGCCCCTCTGCCTTTTATTTAGTTTAATTCAGGGTTTTTCTATCTTGTTGATTTTTTCAAAGAACCAGCTCTTGGTTTTGTTTATTGTTTCTATTTTTATTTTTATTTTTATTTGATTGATTTCAGCCCTAAGACTGATTATTTTCTGTCATCTACTCCTCTTGAGAATGTTCATTTCTTTTTGTTCTAGAGCCTTTAGGTGTGCTCTCCAGTTGTCAGTATGAGATCTCTAAAATTTCTATATGAAAGTACTTAGTGCTACGACCTTTCCTCTTAGCACTGCTTTCATTGTGTCCCAGAAGTTTGAGTATGTTGTGCCTTCATTTTCATTAAATTATAGAAAGTCTTTGATCTCTTTCTTTTTATCTCTTTTTTGAGTACATAGAGTTATTCAGTTTCCATGAGATTGTAGGCTTTCTGTTGTTTCAGTTGTTGTTTAAGTCCAGCTTTAATCCATGGTGATCTAATAAGATGACAGTGGTTATTTTAACCTTCTATCAGTTGAGGCTTACTTTGTGACCAAGTATATGGTCAGTTTTGGAGATGGTTCTGTGCAACGCTGAGAGGGTATATTCTTTTGTGTTTGGGTGAAAGGTTCTATAGTGATCTGTTAGGTACATCTGATTAATAACATTTGTTAATTTAACCATTTCTCTGTTTAGCTTCTATTTTGATGACCTGTTCATTGATGAGATTTGGGTGTTGAAGTCCCCCACTATTAATGTGAGGGGATTGATGTGCGATTTAAGCATTAAATTAAATATTTTTTGTTTTTTTATGAACATGGGGGCTCATACATTTAGAGCATATTAGTTCAGAATTGAGATGTCACCTTGGTTGATAGTTCCTTTGGTGAGTATGAAGTGTTCTCTCCTATCTGTTTTGGTTACTTTTGGTTACTACGGCTTGTATCTTGGGTCTGTTTGTTTGGAAAAAAAATTTCCAGCCTTTTATTCTTAAGTAATGTCTATATTTGTTGCTAAGGTGTGTTTCTTGTATGCAGTAGAATGATGAATTCTGTTTACATACCCACTCTGTTAGCCTGTGTCTTTGTGTGGGGGAATTGAGTCCACTGATACTGAAAAATATTAATGACCAATGACTGCTAGCTCCTGTTATTTTGATGTTAGTAGTGTTAGTGTGTATGTGTTTCCATTCTTTCAGTTTTGCTGTGAGATGATTAATTTTTTGTATGTTTGTAGTTATCCTCTTTGTATTGAAGTTTTCCTTCTAGTATTCTCTGTAAGGCTGGGATAGTAGATAGATATTGTTTAAGTTTGGTTTTGTCATGGAATATTTAGTTTCTCCATGTATGTTGATTGAATCTTTTGGTGAGTATAGGAGTCTGGGCTGACATCTGTGGTCTCTTAGGGTCTTCAAGATGTCGGAGAGGTCCCTTCTAGCTCTTTGAGTCTCTGTTGAGAAGTCAGGGGTAATCTCATAGGTCTGACTTTATATGTTACTTGGCCTTTTCCTCTTGCAGCTTTAATATTCTTTCTTTGTTCTGTACATTTGGTGTTTTGATTATTATGTGACAGGAGGATTTTCTTTACTGATTGAATCTATTTGGTGTTCTGTAAGCTTCTTTTACATTTATAGCCATCTTTTTTAAAGGAAGTTTTCTGTTATAAACTTTTTAGATTTGGCATTTTTTGACCAATATTAATTTCTTCTATTGTATCTTCTATCCCTGAGATTAAGTATTCCATCTCTTGTATTCTGTTGGAGATACTTATGTCTGTAGTTCCTGTTTTATTCTAGGTTTTCTCTTCAGGGTTGCCTCCTTTTGTGTTTCCTTTATTGTTTCTATTTTTATTTTCAGGTCTTGAGCAGTTTTATTCATTTCCTTTACCTGCTTGATTGTATTTTCTGTATTTCTTTATATTTATTTGTTTCCTCTTTAAAGGCCTCTACCTGCTTGAATATATTTTCCTGTATTTTCTAAGGGATTTATCTATTTATTTTTAAAGACCTGTATTTAACTTTAATTGTTTCAAAATCTATTTTATATGATGGCTGTTAAATGCTTTATCCTACCTTTAAGCTCACCACCTACCAGAGATAGTAGGAAAGAAAGGGTATGGAGGGAATAGACCTATTTAGAAAGGTTTTTTGGAACAACTCCCATCTGTGTTTTCTGGAAATCAGTAGTTCAGTTCACAGGTTAGCAGAGGCAATTCAATCTACTAGTAAACACTTCAACAATACAGCAGTAGCCCAGTTCAGAAGAGTTGGGATCTACAGTTGTGGCACTACCTATCAGAGACAGCCAGGCCTCAGCAGGGGGTTCCAGGAGAGATGCCAGAAGTTTTCTGCTGTGCTTCACTCAATGAAGCTTGCTCATCCTATTTATACCTTCCAAACATCATGTGTCCTCCACGGGTCTCACCTCAACATGTGCATCTGTTTCAGCTGACGTCATTCTAATCAGCCCAGTTCTGCAGAAGGAGCAAAAGACTACAGCACACCACCAGAAGTTTTATGGTAGGTTTCTCTCTAAGTCCAGACCAGTGCAACTCAACTATGCAATGTAAAGCAAACCAATATTCATGTTGTTAGCAAAGAATCTTTCATCATATGTCCTTTCAAGTGCTTGTTTTAGCAGAACATCCTTTAACCTCTGTTTCAGCACAACATTCCTTCATGAGTCTGCCTTAGTCTTTCACCTATGTCCACTTTAACAAAACATTCCTTTACGTGTTTGCCCCTGAAAAATACCAACCAACACAACTGGAAGAACCCTTAAAGTTTCCACTTCACTATCATCTTCATAAGATGAGATTTAAGATCATTGTCTTGCTCTTCAGATTTGTTTGGATATCCAGGACTTGACATAATAGGAGAGGTTTGTTCTAATGGTGCTGTATTCTACTGGATTTTGTTGAGTGTGTTCTTGTGTTTGCCTTTAGGATTATGGTTATCTCTGGTGTTGGATGGCCTAGAAGTCCCTGGTAGCAACGGGCATCTGGAACTGGATTTACTGGGTGGCAGCAGGTCTCCTAGCAAGCAGGTAGAGCTATGGCCCTGGGAGTGGAGTTTAGGTTCCAGATAACAGGTAAAGGTATGGAGTGGAAGATGGAGCACAGAAAGGACAGGGAAGACCTCACAGTTGCTGGGCTTGCCATAGCATGAGGGGGATTTGGGCATGAGTATCTTACCTAGTTGTCCTGGGTGGTAAGCAGGCCTTCTGGGAGATAGGTAGACCTATGGTCTGGGGAATGGAGTGCAAATTTGTAATTCACACTGATCTCTTAAACAGCCTCCTTTTCCTCTCTTTTGTGAGAATTGGGAATGTCATATTCTGTCAAATCTTTCACTGATTTGTCACTTTGTCTGCCATTTAATTAGACATCACTTTCAAACATGGGTGATTTCATTTATGAACTGACTTTACCTTCAGTGTTTGGAATTAAAGGTATGTCTGTATTCCAGCCAGAGGGATTAAATGTGTATGTTAAGGGCTGAGCCACACCACAACTTAAAACAACCTATTCAGTAAACAATACGATCTTGGAGTTCAGTGTGATCAAATATCCTGCAACAGGACCTATCTCCTTTCTGTTTCTCATTAGAAAACAAACAGGCCTTTGTGGGATAATAAAAAAATTAATTAAATGAAATAGTATTTTATAATATCCCACTATATTAGACTTGTCTAAAACAAACAAATAAAAATAAGGAAAAGAACCCAAGAAAAGGCCTAAAAAACAGATATGGATGCAGAGAACCACTCAAATGCATACTCAGGAATCCCTTAAAAGCATTAAACTGGATGCCATATTATACCCACAAAAGACCTGTAGGACAAAAATAGAGAAAAATATCTATAAATAAAATTAAATTAAAAATACATTAAAAAATGTCCTAATACAGAATCTCCAGAGATGCCACCGAGTTCATTTTCTGTTGGCCATTCAGTACTGGGCATGGAGCCTACCCTTACGGTATTCTGTTTTTCCAATGAGGCTCCCTAGGAGAAAATTTAATTTTTATTTGCAAGTAGTTATCAATTGAAGATAGCTCCTGGATTAGGGATGGGAGTCTGTGCTTACTTCTTTCAACTTTAGAACTCCATCTGGTGTAGACCTATTCAGGCCCTGTGTGTGCTGCCTCAGCCTCCATGAGTTCATATGTGTATTGATCATATTGATTTAGAGGGCCTGTTTTCTTGGTGTTCTCCATCTCTTTCAGCCCTCACATAATTTCTACCTCTTTCACAGGGTTCCCTAAGACATAGGTGAAGGATCTGATGATGATATCTTGTATATGGCTGAGTGTTCCAAAGTTTCTCCCTCTGTGTTAAAGTATGGCTGTGGGTCCCTGTATTTCTTCCCATCTGCTTTAGGAGAAAGCTTCTCTGATGATGGCTAAGGAAGGCACTTATCTGATTTCCTGGCCTGAGTCAGAAAATCCATTTTTAAATCAGCCATCACAGTGGCTGACATGGATGGATGATAAGATCCACATAGTAGTTCAAGAGACTTAGTATTAATGAGGTATCAAATTATTTTCTATTACTACAATGAAGTGCTTTATAAAGAAAAGAAGTTTTATTTAGATGACACTTCAAGAGTTTTAGGGTGATGGTGCCAGCATTGTTTGGGTCTGGCAGACACTTTATGGGAAAAGGGCAGCATGGTTGGAACACAAAAAAGAAAGAGACATCTCATAGCAAGACAAGAGGCTAACATTGGAAAGGAGCTAGTCTTCCATGAAAGTCATCTGTTTGGGTTTTATTGCTGTGGAGAGGCACCATGACCACAGCAACTCTTTTAAAGGAAAACATTTAGTTAAGGATGTCTTACAGTTTCAGGAGTTTAGTCCATCATTATGGCAGAAGCATGGCAGCATACAGACAGACATGGTGCTAGAGGATCTGAGAGTTATACATCTTGATCCACAGGCAGCATGAGACTGTGTGTCATCCTGTGAGTAGCTTGAGCATATTTGACCTCAAAGCCTACCTCCACAGTTACATGCTTCCTCTGACAAGTCCACACTTTCTAATAATACCACTTCCTATGGCCAAGCATTCAAACACATGAGTCTGTGGGAGCCATTTCTATTCAAACTACCACCCCATCTCATAAGAATTTGCCAAAGTCCTATGAGAACTACATCAATTCCTTCCAAGAACAGCATCCCCAGCAACCTCCCACTAGGCTTCATGTTCCACTAGGCAACATAATCCCACTGAGAATGGAAGTGTTCAGTTTGGAAACCTTCTAAGAAAACATTCAGTCCTTGTCTTAACCACAACAAGTATCATCAGTCAGTGCCTGGCATTGCTTTTTTCAATATCTGAACTCCTATTAACAACACTAACAGCTGGAAAAATGTTAAATGTCTCCATGTGAGTTACTGGACCTTTGGCAAGTGGATACCAATTCTCTACTCATTCTCCATTCAACACATCACATCTCCAGTTTCAAAATGGCTTCATCTCAGAATCTTTGCAATGGTATGAGGGTAAGGGTTGGGGTGACAGTGACAGTCTGAGGGTAAGGCTTGGAGGTGTCACAAAACATTGCAACATATTTTCATGAGAACTCTTTATGAACCACCCTGTGAGTCACAGATCATTAGTTAACATCTCTGTGGGATATCCACAAATCATTTCATTCTATTTTGTTTCTCTATTACTGTTGGATCCACCCCCCTCAAGAGGAACTGCAAAAATATGTATCATGGCTTTGAACTTTGTACTTTGGAGGAACTAGCTCTTATATAACAAAGTCCCAACATTAGCCAAAATACTTTTTCTAAAGGAAAAGAACAGATCTGCAATTGATTTGTTGGCTACTGAAGATTAACACAGAGTAGTGTTTGTATTGGATTTTAGATTAAATGATTTTATTAAAGCCTTTTTATCATGTCAGACACAGAGCTTTGCTGCTGATGCACCAGCATAGCCTTCAGAGTGGGGGACTACTCAGCAAAGACATTTTCTTTTTGTCTCTGTTCACCTTGGGTTCTGGCATGGACAGTTTCATGGGCACTGCTTGCATCCCAGCCTGGCCATGTGGATCTTCATCCCAGTTGGAGGCTCTGGATCAGAAGGGAGATTTTTTTTTTCCAGTTTTAAACATATGTGGGCAGTCTCACAGTACTGCATGAAGGCTGACATGTCCAGGGAGGAGATGGCAATTTTTGTTGAGAGTGTTTGATGAAGGAGAGATGGGGTGGAAGAAAGACAGAAGAAAAGCAACCAAAGTGCAGCTGGCCTTTTGCAGTAAAAGTAGTCCTTGGTCATAGACTCTTCACTGTGTTAGTGAGTCACTTTTAGACCATAGCTCCACCATGGCAACCAGTGACAGAACATAGGAGACAGGTGCATAAACAGTGGAGAACCTGGCAGGGCACAACAGCATCCACCATACAAGAAAGGGAAGAGATGACTAGAGACACAGGACTGTCACTCTGAATAAGCAATGCATAAGATGCAGACAATGAAAAATAAGAGAGAGGATGAGAGAGTCCCCAGATAAGAGCAGGGAGTATGGCAAAGCAGGCAAAGGGAACAACGTAGGCAATGGTCCCTGGGTAGAATAATGAATGCTACCCCCTTTTTCTTTATTCAGAACTTTATGACCTAGCTCCAGGATTGAGGGGAGAGGTGAGATAATGCTGCCATGAAGCAACAGTGAAGAGTTGTGTGAGTTTGAGGAAGGTCCAATAGATTTAGGAAAGAAAAATGTCATGAGTACATATTGGCCTGTGAAGAGTCCTGACATCTCCCTTCATGAGTTCTAGTCTCTGTACAGAAGTGCATTTTTTCTAGCTTAGAGGGATGAGTGGAGATTACATGGCTGGAAGCATTGTTAAATACAGCCTACCCAGCTGTGACCTTCTGAAGCACATCTTTCTTCTTCTGCCCATAGTGCCGCATGGTCTATGCTCACAGGTATGAGATCATGTGTGCGCCATCCTGATGGTTTATGCCTCTCTAAACTCAATGACAGAAACAGAACAGTCAGATTTTCCTGGAGGTGGGCTGTGCTGGGTGCACTGGTTAGTCTTTTGTCATTTTGACACAAGCTGGGGTCATATGTAAATAGGCAACCTCTTCTGAGAAACTGCTGCTAACAGATTGGACTGCAGGCATGTCTGTGGGGTATGGGAGGGCCCAGCCCATTGTGTGTGGTGCTTCCTCTGGGCACAAGGCTCTTCACTGTGTCAGAAAGCTGGCTAAAGGAGGCAGTAAGTAGCTTTCCTTCACACCCTCTGCTTCAGTTCTTGTGTTCAAGTTTCTTCCCCCAGATTCCCCTCCATAATAGCGTGTCACTGGACCCGAAGACACTTTCCTCGAGTTGCTTTGGTCATGGTGCTTATCTCAGTGACAGAATGCTAACTGAAGTGGGGAGGGAGATAAACTGAGCTTTTATTAATCCTGTCTCTCAGTTTCCAGCATTCTATCCCTCCTATGAGGAGATTCCAAAGAGCAGCTTGCATGGCAGTTGCCTGTAGGCAGAGAGAAAGTGCCTAAGATATAGTCTCTCCTCCTGTTCCTCTCTTGACTCCAGTGCCCGGGACTGTGGTGTTCTGGAAGCACTGTCCCCACTTTATCATTTTTTGAAACACTGTTACAGTCACACCAGAGGTGTGCTTTGTTAGTCTCCTAGGAATCCTCCATCCAATCCACTGGGACAATCAAGATCAGCCACCAAGCTGTGTAAGCAATCCAACATTCAAAAACTCACCAATGCAAAATGTTGCATGATCTCTGATAGCAAAAGAAACAAATAGCCAGCTATGGTGGTGAATGCCTATAGCACCTGCAGCATTGAGACTGAGACAGGAAGGTCATCACAAGTTCAAGACCAACCTGGTTTGCACTATACATTCTGTCTAAACTGGCCAAGAATACAGGGTTATAGAGTAAGGCTCAGACACACACACACACACACACACACACACACACACACACACACACACTATAACAATGTACTAAGCACCTCCTGAAATTTAAGGTACAGAGATTAATTAACTCTTGTATATGCTTTGTGACTTTTCATGAGTTTTTGTTTTCCCCCTAGACATGGTTCACCTCAACTGCAACAACAACAGCAGCAACCAAAAGAGCCAGTAGGTAGGGAAAGAGCCAGTAGGTAGGGAAAGAGCCAGTAGGTAGGGAAAGAGCCAGTAGGTAGGGAAAGAGCCAGTAGGTAGGGAAAGGGTCTCAACTGTGGAAGGCACTCAATAAATATTTATTGGGTAGTAAATAAATGTTCTATTGAGGCCTCACCTCTTGCTAGCCACTATAAATACAAGTTGTAAGTGAGAAGCCTCAAAGAGAAAAGTAAGGATAATGATGACAGGTGACATGGTAAGATGGATGTAGAACTACAAAACCGGAAACAAGACCAGAGCATTTCAATTCAAGGCACTGAACAGTAGCCAGGTGCATTCCATTCTGCTTCTGAGGATGAAAAAAAAAAAAAAAAAAAAAAAAAGCCAGCCTGCACCTTTAAAACAGCATGGTGAGGACAATGGAGCTAGAAAACCAGAAAAGCAGGTGTCTTCCTCAGGATCACTATCACTGTGATAAAGCACCATGGCCAAAGCATCTTGGGAAGACAAAGGTTCATTTGGCTACACAAGGGTTTATTTGGCTTACCCTTCCACATCACAGTTCATTATCAAAGGAAGTAAGGACAGGAACTCACACAGGGCAGGAATGTACCACTCACAATGGGTTGGGCTCTCCCCATCAATCACTAATTTTAAAAGTATCTTACATCTGTATTTTATGAAAGCATTTTCTCAATTGAGGCTCCTTCCTCTCCAAAGAATCTAGCTTGTGTCAAGTTGACATAAATTAGCCATCACAGTGGGTAACTTAGAAGGACATTTTGATGTCCCAGAATACAGAAACAGATGGGATCTGGTTGATTAAGAAAACTGATTATGGTTAGCTGTAGTCCCCAAATGCCAGCAGAAGAAGGGCTTCTTCTAGTAGATGCTTTCAAAAATTCCTGCAGGAGCTGAACTTAGGTCCAGACCCCCGTACACATCTGTAGCAAATATACAGGTCTGTGTTCATGTGGTTTTCATATCAAGTAGAGCAAGAAATGTTTCAGACTATGTTCCCTGCCACTGGACTCCCCACCCCATTTGGACTGCCTGAATAGACCTCAGTGGGAGAGGATAGGCTTAGACCTGCTGGAACTAGATGTCCCTGTATGGGGTGGTATCTAAGTGGGATTTCTCCTTCTCTCAGGCAATGAAAGAGGGATTTGTAAAGGTGGAACTGAGCAAAAAGGAGAGGAGGGAGGGGAGCTGTGATCAGGATATAAAGGGAATAAAAGATAATAATAACAATAATAATAATAATAATAATAATAATAATAATAATAATAATAATAATAATAATAATCTCCTCTTCCACAAAGGACAGAGATGCTACTAATATGGAGATAATTGGTATATGAATTGTAATCTGAGTCCTCCTGCCTACTGTGTTCTGTTGGATGCATTTCTACTCATTTTCATGGTCTATCTTCATTGGTCTTTGTGTCCTTTCAGGTGATGTTTCTTCCTCAGTGACTTTACACTTATTCTTCATTCTGAAAGACTCTGTCTTTGAACCATTACACAATCACCTCTCCATTGTCCTTAAACCCTCAGCTTCTATTTCACCCACTCACAGATATTTCCTCTGACTGCAGCTTCTAAATTGGCTGCTGTCTTAGCCATGGCTTTCACATACCATCTCAATTTCCTTCCTTCAGAGTGTTAGTTTATTCAACTGTCTTACCATGATTATCAAATGAGAGCAAGGGCCTTCAGTCTCATATGCCACAGTGTCCACAGGAACATTATTGTGTTCTAGAGCTTGAATCGGTTAACTTCTCCTGTAGAGCAAAGTGCTGTACTATGCAATGACCTCAAACCGCAGCTCTTCATTTGGTATATGATTCAGACTAGCTAGGAAGCTCTTACTTGAATGAACCCATCCAGCTAGTAGGCTGGTTGCTAGATATATAGTCTCACCAATGTCATTCTCACGTCTAGGCTGGTGGCTTGAAGCAGCAGATATAGCATGCACCGTGTAACATGGCTGTTATACAGCAGGCAAGCTTAGGCTCTTTCGTGGGAATGTGCAAGCAATCTGACCTGTAATTATGAATGAGCTGACAGCTCGGGAATGCGAGTAAAAAAAATCACACAACTGGATCATCAAGAATAATAAACCAGACACCTTCCAGTCTCTATATGTACCCAGAGCTAGGGCTGTCCCACTGCTGTCAGGACCACCCTTCAGGGAGCTGAGCACCCAGGAGAGCTCTCACTCCTAAGACCACAGGCCCAAAGGCACACAGGAGGGACAGGCTCCAGTCGGAAACAACAAGACCAACTAGCATCACTGATAACAAGACGGCAAGAGAAGCACAAGAACCTAAGCAACAGAAACCAAGACAATCTGGCAACATCAGAACCCAGTTCTTCTACCACTGCAAGTAACAGATATCCCATTACACCAGAAAAACAAGATTCAGAATTAAATCATATTTCATGATGATGATAGAGGGCTTAAAGAACAATACAAATAGTTCCCTTAAAAATAAACAAACAATCAAACAAAAACTGGAGAACACAGGTAAACAAGTAGAAACTCTTATAGAGGAAACACAAAAATCAGTCAAAAGGCTACAGGAAAACACAAACAGGTGAATAAATTAAACAAAATCATCCAGGATCTAAAAATGGAAATAGAAACAATAAAGAAATCACAAAAAGACACAACCCTGGAGATAGAATAGCTAGAAAAGAGATCTGGAGTTGTAGATATAAGCATCACCAACAGAATACAAAATAGAAGAGAGAATCTTGGGGACAGAAGATACCATAAAAAACATTGACACAATAGTCAAAGAAAATGCAAAGGGCAAAAAGCTCCTAACCCAAAACATGCAGGAAATCTAGGACATAATGAGAAGACCAAACCTAAAGATAATAGGTGTAGAAGAGAGGGAAAATTCTGAAATTAAAGGCTCAGTAAATATCTTTAACAAAATTATAGAGGTAAAGGTCTCTAACCTAATAAAAGAGATGTCCATGAACATACAAAAAGCCCACAGAACTCCAAATAGATTAGACCAGAAAAGAAATTCCTCCCAACACAAATAAAGGCAGATTTGTCAGAATTACACCAGACCTCATACAGAGACTATGAAAGTTAGAGGATCCTGGACAGATGTCATACAGACCCTAAGAGAGCAATACCAGCCAGGTCACTATATGCAGCAAAACTCTCGATTACTGTAGATGGAGAAACCAAGATATTTCAGGACAAACCAAATTTCCAGAAGATCTTTATACAAAGGAAGTCCTACAAAGGATAATAGGTGGAAAACTCCAACATAAAGAGGGAAACTATGCCTTGGGAAAAGAAAGTAATCTTGCAACAAACAAAAAGAAGATAGCCACACAAACATAATTCTACCTCTTAAACAAAAATAACAGGAGACAACAATCACTATTACTTAATATCTCTTAACATCAATTGACTCAATTCCCCAATAAAAAGACATAGCATAGCAGGCTGGATACATAAACAGGAAGCAACATTTTGCTGCATACAGGAAATGTACCTCAGTGACAAAGACAGACACTACCTCAGAGTAAAAGGCTGAAAAATCAAATTTCCAAACAAGTGGTCCCATGAAACAAGTGAGAGTAGACATTCTAATTTCAAATAAAATAGATTTCAACCAAATGTTATCAAAAAAGATAAGGAAGGTTACTATACTCATCAAAGGAAAATCTATCAAGATAAACTCTCAATTCTTAACATCCATGCTCCAAGTTCAAGAGAAGTCACATTTATAAAATAAATTTTACTAAAGCTCAGGACATATATTGCACCACACACAATAAGAGTGAGAGAGTTCAACACCCCACTATCATCAATGGACAGACAATGGAAGCAGAAACTGAACAGAGACACAGTGAAACTACCAGAAGTTATGAACCAGATAGATTTAACAGACATCTATAGAACAAAAGAATATACCTTCTTCTCACCACCTCACAGTACCTTCTCCAAAACTGACCATGTAGTAAATCACAAAATGAGCCTCAACAGATACAAGAAGATGGAAATACTCCCATGCATCCTATCAGATCACCATGGACTAAGGCTGATCTTCAATAACAACAAATCAACAAAACTTTAACATATACATGAAAGCTAAACACTGCTCTATTCAATGATAAATTGGACAAGGAAGAAATAAAGAAATTAAGAATTTATTAGAATTTAATGAAACTGAAGGGTAAACATACCCAAACTTATGAAATACAATGAAAGCAGCACTAAGAAGAAAACTCATAACTCTGAGTGCCTTCAAAAAGAAATTGGAGAGAGCATACACTAACAGCTTGACAGCACATCTGAAAGCTTTAGCACAAAAGGAAGCAAATACACCCAAGAGGAATAGACAGCAGAAAATAATCAAACTCAGAGCTGAAATCAACCAAGTGGAAACAAAAAGAACTATACAAAGAATCAGCAAAACCAGGAGTAGTTCTTTGAGAAAATCAACAAGAAAGATAAATCCTTTGCCAGACTAAGTAGAGGGCATAAAGAATATTAAACTTAACAAAGTAAAAAGTAAAAAGTGAGACATAACAACAGAAACAGAGAAAATACAGAAAATCATCAGATCCTACTACAAAAGCCTATACTCAACAAAATAGTCCTGTAACCCCCAAAGAAGTTACCAAAAGTCTCTAAACCAAAATAATCTTAGCACCAGATGGGTTTAGTGCAGAATTCTATCAGACTTCCATAGAAGACCTAATACCAATACTTTCTAAGCTATCCCACAAAATAGAAACAGAAGGAACACTACCCAATTCATTCTTTGAAGGCACAATTATGTATATACCTAAACCATACAAAGGCCTTATAAAGAAAGAATACTTCAGACCAATTTTTCTCATGAACATAGATGCAAAGATACTTAAAAAAATTCTTGCAAACTGAATCCAAAACCACATCAAAACGATCATTCACTATGACCAAGTAGGCTTCTTCCCAGGGATGCATGGATGGCTCAATATAAGGAACTCCATCATTATAATCTACTATATAAACAAACTCAAAAGAAAAAAAAATAAAAAACTCACGATCATCTCATTAGATGCTGAGAAAGCATCTGATAAAATGAAACACCCCTTTGTGATCAAAGTCTTAGAATGATCCAGAATTCAAGGTTCATACCCGAAGATATTAAACAGAACATACAGGAAACCAGTTGCCAGCATCAAACAAAATGGTGAGAAACTTGAAGTAGTCACATTAAAATCAGGAACTAGACAAGGCAGCCCACTCTCCCCTACCTATTCAATATAGTATTGGAAGTTCTAGTCAGAAAAATTAGACAACAAAATAATGTCAAAGGGATACAAATTGGAAAGGAAGAAGACATAATATTACTCTTTGCAGATAATATGATAGCATACTTATGTGACCCCAAAAATTCTACCAGAGGATTCCTAAAACTGATAAACAACTTCAGCAAAGTGGCTTGATATAAAATTAACTCAAACAAATCAGTAGCTTTCCTCTACTCAAAGGATAAACAAGCTGAGAAAGAAATTTGGGAAATGATACCCTTCAAAATAGTCACAAATATAAAATACCTAGCTGTTACCCTAACCAAGCAAGTGCAAGATCTGCATGACAAGAATTTCAAATCTCTGAAGAAAAAAATGTACGAAAATCTCAGAAGATGGAAAGATTTCCCATGTTCATGGATTAGAAGGATCAACATAGTAAAAATGGCCATCTGTCTGAAAGCAATCTACAGATTCAGTGCAATCCCCATCAAAATTCTTCATTCAGTTAAAAATAGTAATTTGCAAATTCATTTGGAATAACAAAAACAAATAAACAAACAAAAACAGAACATTGAAAACTATCCTGAACACTAAAAGAACTTCTGGGGTAATCAACATCTCTGACCTGAAGCTGAATTACAGCTCAATTGTGCTAAAATTTTGCATGGTATTGGTACAGAGACAGGCATGTAGATCAACAGAATAGAATTGAAGACCCAGAAATAAACCTACACACTATGGTCACTTGATCTTTGACAAAGAAGATAAACCATTCAATTAAAAAAGGACAGCATCTTCAACCAAGGTGCTGGTTCAATGGCAGTCAGCATGCAGAAGAATGCAAATCAATACTTTCTTATCTCCTTGTACAAAGCTCAAGTCCAAGTAGATCAAAGACCTCCACATAAAACCAGATACACTGAAACTAATAGAAGAGAATGTGGAAAGAGCTTAGAACATATAGTCACAGGAGAAAATTTCCTGAACAGAACACCAATGGCTTATGCTCTAAGATCAAGAATTGACAAATTGAACCTCATAAAACTGCAAAGCTTCTTAAAGGCAAAGGACATTGTCTAAAGGACAAAATGGCAACCAACAGATCGAGAAAAGTTCTTTACCAATCCTACATCCAATAGAGGGCTAATATTTAATATAGGCAAAGAACTCAAGAAGTTAGACCCAAGAACATCAAAGAATCCTATTTAAAGAATAGGGGACAGAGCTAGACAAAGAATTTTCAACGGAAGAATATCAAATGGTTGAGAAAATTCTAAATGCTCAACATCCTTAGCCCTCAGGGAAATTCAAATCAAAACAACCCTGAGATTCCAACTCACATCAGTCAGAATGGTGAAGATCAAAAGCTCAGGTGACAGCAGATGCTGGTGAGGATGTGGAGAAGAGGAACACTCCTCCACTATTGGTGGGATTGCAAGCTGGTATGACCACTCTGGAAATCAGTTTGGTGATTTCTCGGAAAATTGGACATAGCACTACCTGAGGACCCAGCTATCCCATTCCTGGGCATACACACAAAAGACACTTCAGTATATAACAAGGACACATGTTCCACTATTTTTATAGCAGCCTTATTTACAATAGCCAGAAGCTGGAAAGAACCCATATGTCCTTCCACAGAGGAATGGATACAGAAAATTTGGTACATTTATACAATGGAGTACTACTCAGCTATTAAAAACAATGACTTTATGAAATTCTTTGACAAATAGATGGAACTAGAAAATATCCTTTTATACACCAAGAAAACTTTGACTATTCCAATGCTATGTTTTGTTTTATATGTACTTTATGCTCATTGTAACTAGTAATATTTCAATGCATACTATCAAACCTTTTTTAAAAAATCAAGTACTAACAAAAATATATTCATACAGTTTTATACAAAAATGCTTTTAAAATCTGTACATTTATCTCTGTTTTTTTTTAAAATAAAGTTGTTTAATTAAAAAAAAAGAAAAGAAAATATCATCCTGAGTGAGGTAACCCTGTCACAAAAGAACACTCATGGTATGCACTCACTGGTAAGTGAATACTAGCCCCCTCTGAATACCCAAGAAATAACTTACAAACCTTATGAGTTTAAGAAGCTAAAAAAAAAAAAAAAAAAAAAAAAAAAAAAAAAAAAAAAGGAGAATGTGGATGCCTCAGTTCTTCCTAGAATGGAGAACAAAAATATCGTTGGAGAAAATATAGGGACAAATAGAGGAGCAGCGATTGAAGAAAAGATCATTCAGAGACTGCCTCGCCAGGGTATCCACCTCATATTTTGCCACCAAACCCAAGCACTATTGCTGATGCCAAGAAGTGTTTACTGGCAGAAGCCTAATATGGCTGCCTCCTCAGAGGTTCTGCCAGAGTCATACTGATACAGAGGAGGATGCTTGCAGCTAACCATCCAATTGAGCACAGGGACCCCAATGGAGGAGCTAAAGAAAAGACTGAAGGAACTGAAAGGGTTTGCAAGCCCATGGGAAAAACAACATTATCAACCAACACCCCCCAACATCGCCACCCCTCCCCCCACCTCCCTGGGACTAAAGCACCACCCAATGAGTGCACTTGTAGAGACCTATGGCTCCTATTGCATATGTAGCAGAGGATGGCATTGTCTGGTATCAAAGGGAGGCAAGGCCTTTTGTCTAGTGAAGGCTTGTTTTTTCAGTGTAGGGAGATTCTGAGTCACTGAATTGGGAGTGAGTGTTTGGGGATGGAACCATCTTCATGGAAGCAAAAAGATGGGGGAATGGGAGAGGGGAGAAAGGGAATAATAACATTTGAAATATAAATACAGAGAATATCCAATAAAAATCATTTAAAAACTCCCAAAAAAATCAAACCAGACAATTATGCTCTCATCAAATCAAATAAAGAAACATCCCGGAAACCAAATAATTAGTACAATCATAAACGATTTCTGCGAGATTTAGAAGGACAGTGCGCACAGAAGATCAGACTGTGGCTGTGAAAATGGACCGAGTAGAGGGTAGGAATGTGAACCTGGTAATTAAAAGCACTTTCTGCCACTGGAAATAAAATCCAGCAGACAGGACGAATAAGGGAAGGATGCAGTTAATGACCATGCCAGCGGTGTTGGGAGGAAGGAGTCACGCGCACCCAAAGAGAGTGTGAGGGAAATACAAAGTGGCAGGGACGCCTCTCATTATTTCACTGTGGTTCGAGATGCAGAGCAAGAAGTCAACACAAGACGGACATTTCAATAGCCTATTAGAAAATGATTTCCCCGAGACAAAGGTATAAATGCCTGGTATGAAGTGAGCCTCAATGAAAAATCATATGCAGTTAAAAATCCCACACCCAGAGGAAACTAAAAACTTCAAGGAGAAGGAGGAAGCGTTAAGAGCTTCCTGTGTGAAGAGAAGGTTCACCAGCAACGACAAGAGAGTCCGTCTGAATTCTCATCAGTAGTCCTGGATGCCAGGAGATGGTGACGTCATGTCTTCAAATCTTGGATCCAGGACTCAGTCAAGATTCAGAAAGAATAATTTAAAGTCATATTTCAAAATATGCGATTTACTGCTTACAGACTTCTCTGAAATAGAGCACCTGAGGATGCTAACACCGGGAGGTTCCCCATTAACATGAAACAGGGAATGTACAAACATGGGGGTTGGGGACCATGCAGAAGAGGCATGTAAAATTAAAAAGCGCTTGGGGGGTGAACACTTGAACCATGAAACTCTCAGGCAGTAAAATCTCTTCAGTGGATCTGTTCATACCACATGATGAAAATGGTACAGTTACAACCTTCTAAGTTACTACTTTTTACCACTTGTTTAATTTTTAGTATCACTTCACAAGTAGTATCTGGTTAGTTAGATTTATAGAAAAGAACCTAAGGCCATAGCTATTTGGTGTGAAGATGAAGAGTCAGTGAAACTGGCCAAGAATGATCAGAAAGGGACAACAGGTGTCCGAAGGTAGTGATTCAACTCTTCATCCAAGATGTCTGCACACCAAGTGCATTCTCACTGTTACGGGAGGTCTCCCTCTATAGAGTACCTCCTGATGCTCGTTGTTCTGTGATATTGTCTGGAGATTGGGCATTATTCTAAGCTGGCCAATCATTTTTGTCTGAGCCTTATTGGCGTTTCTCTTATTCAAACACTAGATGGCGCGCTAGAGACAGGCATGGTGTAAGTTGACTGTTGGTGTGCTGTCACTATTTCAGCACAAGAGGGCGATCCTAGGCCAGGGTTGCCCTAAGTCCACAGTTGGTCTGTTGACCTTTGCAGAAATAGTCCCCAGTGAGGACTGTGACCCAAAGCAGACACTGTCATCTTATGCATGCTTGTGGCCACCAGTGCTGCACAGCTGGGTTGCACCCTGAGGCCACTGTCTACTGAGAATGAAACAACAGTGAGTATATAGGATGGAGACCCACACTGCCTATCTATGGCCGAGGAGAATGGTGCAGCCTGGTGGCTGACAGAAGTTTGACCACGGGCCTGTGTTTGTCCTCTCAACACCGAGGCTGTTCCTGAGGTTTCATTTTCAGCAGGTCTGGGAAGGAAGCCCCATGGGGTCTGTCCAGTGTTGTGTTTACCAGCCAAGCATTGAGCACCAAGGCAAAGTTCCGGGTTTACTGCCCTTTTCTATCCCTAGCAAAGGGGCACTTGCTCTCTGCTATCATACCTGAGGTTAGAGTTTTGATGAAAGTAAGCTGCTGGCCATTAGGCTGACACTAAGCTGTATTGGGTCCCCCACCAGAGCTGACCAAACCATGTGTGTGTCCTGTAAGAGTGTAGGGCCCACTGCATCTCAGGGAAAGCCTAGAGACTCTACCTGTGACCACTAGCCTGGACAGGACTTGGAATGGGTGGTGGAGACAGTTCCTTGATTTACACTAAGCTGGTTCATACCTGGTCCTCACCGCCACAAGAACCTGCACAGTCTTGGGACTGATATATCCCAGGCCCTCTCTAACACTGATGGTGACCCAAGTGGAATCTCAAGTCCACCCTGTTGATATGTAGATCAGTCTAGAGGCTCCACCCATAAACTACTCCCCGGGTATATGAGTCTTTGTTCATCGTTTGGTTCTGGGTCTTAGAAGAGCAGGCACTGTACTGAACACCCGCAAGGGGTCTGCCAGCATCTACGCTCTAATACCCTGTAGGTGGAGTGCTGATTCCCTCTCTGTCACCAATGGCTGCAGATGAGAGGAGGGGTAGTGCATCAGCTTTGGTTAGCATTAATTCCAGTTTAATGTTTCTATTGCTATTGGGTCTAGGAGTAGAGGTCTGGGTCTTGTGTTTGGTTTTACCATGTGGGACCTGAGTTTCAAGTCTAAGGTGTGTCTTTAATTCATTCTCCTTTCCCATCTGAGCTGCTTGTTTAGGAGGTAAAATGTGGGCAGCTTCTTCCTATCTTCTTCAGTGGGTCTTTTACTTGTACTAAAGTTTGGTACTATGGTCACTTACCCAGCTTCCTTAGCGGTGGGGACTTGCTGTGAGGTTCACACTGGTGAGTCTAGAGGAGACAAAAGCTAGAAGCATCTGGCTCAGACCACCTAGCTTTGCTTGTTTGGTTTGTTTGAAACAGTCTCCCTTTGTCGCCCAGGCTGGCCTTAAACTTGGCTACTCCCCTGCCACAGCCTCTGATCTACTTGTATCACCACACTGTTTGCTTTGCCTGCCTTCTTTAGAGTTGATACATTTAAAAAGGAAACATGGAATGTAAAGTGGGGTAAATATTTTCTTTTTCTGCTATATGCAATCATTACTTGAATTAAAAGTTACTTAAAGAAATAGAAAAATCAAAGTGATAAATTAATCGCATGCATCATAGACTTTATTAAAAGTTTAGTGAAAATGCAGTAGTTTGGCACAGTTAGAGGAACAAAAGGTAATGCTAGATGTGGTGGTCATGACTTGCCGACTGGTCTTGATTTATATAGAAAACCATGTCCAAAACAACAGCAACAGCAACAACAACAACCCGGTCAGACTAAAATATTCTATGTGAAAAAAATTTTAGAGGAAAACATAAAGTTTAATAGCTACAGTGATAGAAGAATGAAATCCAAGAGTAAATATTCAAAAATAATTATTTGAATAAACATCTCCAAATCTGTAACTTTGTGTTCATTCATTTTATCATTAAAAAAAAAGGCAAAAAAGAACCTATGGAAAGTCTGCCATAATTGCTCATGCATATATGAAGATTAGATTCATGGCATGCATGGGGTATGTCAGCTCCATGCTATGGAACGGTAGAGGGAAACACAGGCAGGCATGGGTGAGACACATCACGATGTGCTTATAAGGATGCTTTGTGCACTGTGGACCACAAAGCTGGGCATCAGTGTTGTTTGGTGCATCTTGGTTTTTCCAGGGAAGTGAAGCTCTACTCCCCAGCCCACTGCAGCAGCTTTTCAAGAAGATGGGCCAGAAGTAGGAGAATTCAAAAGGTCACAATCGCTCAGCAGCTTTGGAAAAAGTTCCATGATCTGTAATGCCTTTGAGATAAATGGCAAGAAATGAGTTGGGAGTTGGCATAACAGCTTAGTCACAGAAGACTTGCATGTTATCTTGTTCTGAGGGGCCTGGGGCTTACATCACGGAGAACTGGAAACCCTTTCTGAATTCTGTGCAGTAAGGGGGCCTTACTGAAACCTACTTCATTTGGAATTATGCTGAGAGGCTTTCTCTGTACTCTAATAGACACGGAGACTTCAGGGAACATGGAGACTGTTGTTTGCACTGAGGACCAGGAAGATCTATGAGTGAGTGAAGGCTTCGAAGTCAAGTCACAATGCTGTGCTGACCTTATAAGCAATCTCTCACTCATACCCCTGTCAGCAATCTCAGTAAAAAAAGACTCGCTGGCTCACCAAGTCGGTCCTTAATTCAACTGTTGCTTCAGTCTCTTGCGAGCTTCCTTTTTCTTGGCGGGAACAGATGTGTCTGTGTCTCCCCAGAAAAAGTCTGGCACCTGAACAGTGACCCAACAAAATAAAAAATGAACTGGGGAGGAATCACTGAATGGTTCTGGCTATATGTATCAAGGAAGAGAGCTGAGGGTAGGGTGCCGGTGGGGAGTCGGGGGGGGGGGATGCCAAAATGGTGACGTGATAGAGAATGTGCCTTCTTCCCATGTCTGTGGCAGTGTGGCCCCTACAGTGGGTCCTTGTAAGGGGCCGCAGCCAATGCCCTGCAAAGATGGCGCCAGTTTCCGGGGCCGTGAGTCAGCTAAAACTGACAAACAACCTAAAAGCGCATGCGTGAGGAGCAAGGCAAGCCAAAGTCACAGCCCATCTCGGGGTGTAATCATCAGACCACCAGCGAGCAGCCAATCAGGTAGAGACACGATTCCCCCGCCTCCCTCAAGGGTATAAAACTGGGTGCTTTTCCACCCTTCGGGGTCTTCCTCCATTAAAGCTTTGCTACAGAAGGATCCTTGTGTACTCTCTGTGAGCTAGCTCTTGGAGTGCCAGAAGTTGCCACTAAGGATGCTGGGAAGGTTGACACCCAAAACGCTTACTGAGCTGCGGATCCTGTGTGCTTCACGAGATTGCACTGCCGGGTGAGATGCACAGCTGGTGGAGTAGTGGTGTGAGTTCTTAGGGATGAAGCTAACATTGTGATCGGACATTTTTGAACTGTCTTCCATCTCAGTGAAAGGATTTAAACCTCCTACATGATGGGAACTGCTTCCTAGGGTAGGGGGAGCCTTCCAACTCAGTCATTCAGCATAGGTGACCTACAATCTCTATGCAGAAGCTGGCAGACAGTGGTTAGATTTATAAAGACAAATTCAACTAAGCCCCAGGGCATCTCACCAGGAAAATGGCAGTGACCACAAGTCTCCTTGACTGACCTGCCTTAGGCCTCGATCTTTACTGCACTGGACCAAACTTCTAGCTTGTACTCTAATCGTACCCAAACCACAGCAGGCCCCAATAAATCTTCCAAAAAGGCTCCCTCTCACTAGAGGATCATGGGAGCCCTAGTTAGTGCCAGGACTGGGTGAGAATAGTTAATCTGCTCACAAAACATTAGTCTAATCAACTAACTACAGGACTACACACACACACACACACACACACACACACACCACAACTTCAAAAGAGCAAAGGACACAGAGTGAGCGATCACCCCAGCTCATCCGTAAGTGTGCCTGTGCCTGTCAGTCTGCCCTCTCCCAGTTCAGTTCACTTCAGTTCTCAGACACAATGAATAGTCTCTTAAATCTTTCCAACAAAAATAAATTCAGCCAATAATTATATTTGTTGTGCAATCCAATCTTATTTATAATGGACAAAAGGGGAGAGGACCAAACTACTAATAAGAGCTACTGGGGAAGAGGAGTTTACCGGTCAGAACATGTTAGATTCTGAAAAGATGCTTGGAAGACCTTATGTTTTCAGGTTCTAAGTACTTGGGATGGATTTAAACTCATGGTCACCACTGCATTTCTGCTCAACAGAATTAAATTGTGAATCCATTTCTCTGGGTTCTGAAAACGGCTGCATGTTCATCTACTTATGCATACATTTTCAAGCAGACTTGCTTTCCTCAGTGGATGGATTTTGTGTTCTTTAGACTTGTTTGGTGGTGGTGTTCTGCAGCTGAAAGACCTTTGCTGGTGTCCCATGTCATCCCACGGCAGTTTGCGACTGTCCTGTGCTGGTTTGCCACCTACATGTTTCAAGGGTGTGATATTTCAAGAGTGTCTGGAACTCTGGTGGTATTGATCCTGGAGTCCTGAGTCCAGGCAGCTTACAACCCTGTCCATCTGTCTGTCATCTCTCCGTCCTTGCACTGTCAGCTGACTTTGGTGACAGGGCTCTGACTTTCATATTAATCCTTTTGCCACTTGGTCCGGTTTTTCCTCCTTCTCACTTATGAAACAATACTTCCCGACTTTATGACGGTAACGGCTTATCCCACAGCACCATTGCTGCCTTCTCATGGGTGATCCAATCTTTAAACCACTCCCACCTGCCCGGCGTTCCAGAGGCGCAGTGCCTGGCTCTGAATTCTCCCCGTTCATCTCTGTGAATCTCCCCGTAGGTGCCTTTTCCTCCTGTGTCATGTGTCCTGTTTAAGTGATGTTTCTAGTATCCCTACAGGTTTTGTTTACACCCTAAATGTGGTGTGTCTAAACCATCTTCACAAGTGTGGTGGATCCACCACAGACAGAAACAGGTACTTGGATGCCACATTGTTTAAAAGCATTGGCTCCTCACACAGATCATAGGGGGAAGTAAAAGTGGGGTGACTGGTGTCTATACTTTGATTTCATGTGTGGACTTTAGCTGAAGTCACAGAGATCGGTTCTTGTCCTTAATCTTTATTTTATTTTATTTATTTCATTTTATTTTTTTTTTTTTGAGTCACCCTCAGTTGCAGGATGCGCAAAACCTACCAGGACAGACTCCAGAATCAGATGGGACTGTAACCTCTGAGGGTAAAGATGCACCTTCAGCACATATGAACTTAAGAGATCAATAACCTAACAGAAGGGCTTGCAAGACCAGAGCTGAGACAATGATGCTGGAGGGTGGGGAGGCCAACATCCTGACCAGGATGCTTAGTCATCATAGCCAAGACTGCTTAGTAATGCATACCCAGGACTGCTTAGTCATGCATACCTCATGTCCATTCTTTGAACCTAATATTCATGTCTGCACCCCAAAGACAAACTTGGAGATACTGGACCCTTCCATTATCTCTTTTCCCCATGTGGCCAAACTGAATAGATCCCCATTTCTCTCTGTTTCTCTTATTTGTCTCTTTACTTGAGGGATTGGGACAGCGGCCAGATGGACCTGGCATTTTGAAGTTAAGAGCAGGGCTTTTGCCTTAAAAATCCCCAAAACGGGAGCAAAGGCACAAAGCCCAAGGCAAACATGGCCACTTTCTGTGTCAGCAGCAGACCTGATGTAATTTTAATTTGAAGAGTAGCTTTCATTATATCTCTGAGAATTTGTAAACTCAATATTTGTTAATAGAGAAGCCTCCAATTACATCTGTAATCTTGGATTTATTTTTTGTTTAACTTAAGAATATGTATTCATATTTTATTTTGTAATTACAAAAACAAAAAATAATAAAGGAATATATCCTCTAATTGTGGTATTTACTGGCAGGCAGAATTATACTTCTGAACATGTTTATTTTCTTATGAAAATGTTTCTAGTTTATCTGTTTGCTTGCTTTGATCAAATCATGGTTGGGAAATTCCTTGGGCCCAGAAAAACAATAGACTCTTGGTTTATGCAAAGACATACTATTTAATTGCAGCCCAGTAATATAGTTCATAATTATGTCAAATTAAAATAGCTCAAGTGCAGGGGGCATAGAGGACCTCAGTGAACAACTGGAGGGGTTGGATTGGAATGTGTGAGGAGTAAGTGAGAGAGATTTGAGGAGCAAGCCTGTGGCTGAGAGAGAGAGAGAGAGAGAGAGAGAGAGAGAGAGAGAGAGAGAGAGAGAGAGAGAAGAAGAAGGAGGAGGAGGAGGAGGAGGAGAAGAAGAAGTAGAAGGAGGAGGAGGAGGAGGAGGAGGAGGAGGAGAAGAAGAAGAAGAAGAAGAAGAAGAAGAAGAAGAAGAAGAAGAAGAAGAAGAAGAAGAAGAAGAAGAAGAAGAAGAAGAAGAAAGAAAGAAAAGAAAAGATCAAATAATTATATAAATCAATTTATGTCACAAAGCTACAAATATTAAAGAGAGTTTTATTGGGGAAGAAAACACTTAATTCTAAAATATTAATTAAGTGATAATAAATCTAGCATTTGAAAGTGTGCACTTAAAGACTGTGTGAGCTTAAAGCTGAAGAGTTTACTCCCTGTGAGGGGTGTGATGGGTAATTTATGTATCTACTCCACTTGGCTATGTGGTCTCCAGATACCTATTGAAATGCTGGACAGTCTGTGAGAACAGCTGCAGGGTGAGGATGGGAGGTGAGTCAGTAGACGGAGCAAGCACAAAGTGAGTCCAAACCATAGGACACTGGAGGGAATGGGGAGGCTGACCCTCACCCTCGGCAGTGAGATCTTTCCCTTGCTATTACACTGGATCTGCAGCATAAGTTCACTCTGTTCATAGACCTTTGGATGTGGACCAGAACTATATTATAAGAACTTCTGCATTGTTACCTGAGCAGTGTAGACATCAGACCTGTCACTCTCCATAGCTGCCATGCACCTCATTCATGGGTCTCAGTTTCCTGCCCTATTTCCAGCTTTGCTTCTTTTCAGGAAAGCCCTTTGCTGTAGGGATGAGGTAGTGTTAGTTCTCTGTTTGAAGTGCATAGTCACAGCTCAGAGGAGAGGCTGTTTGTGCAAACACAGGTGTTTCTCCTAGTCCTCAGTGCAGAGCTGTGTTAGGCTGTCCCAGCACCCATGGGCAGGTGGGACAACAGGCTGTTCCAGACATGGGACATGACTGGAAGGGAAGCACAGACTTCTGGATGGGGACCAGTGAATGCCTGTGTTGTCTTCTCTGGGATGCTCTTCCTCTGTGCAGTCTGGCTGCAGCAATGAGAAAGTCCTTACGGTGGCAGACTCCTTGGTGGTAGCTTCTGAGGAGCTGACCTCTGGAGGAGACAAAATAGCCTAGAAACCTATCAATGATAATTCTCCTTTGCATATAGTCATACTTTCTTGGAGATCTGCTCATTACTTTTGTAACTAACATCCAGATGCTTCAAATATACAATATTCTTTCTGGTCTTAGTACCCATTGTAGGCTGATTGTTATATTTTGTCATACTTTCTTTAGATGTTAAGAGATTTGTAAAGGTCACCCGAATAAAACACTAGACATTGGATGGCTAAAACAACAAAATTTTATTTATTTATTTGCTCTTTTGGAGGCGAAAAGTCTAAGAGGAAGGAGTTAAAAAATACTTATAAACTGCATAGTAAAATAAAACCTTTTCATTTTGAGTTTCTTTCAGTCATAGTGTTTAAACCACAGCAACAGAAACCCCAACTAAGACAGAAATTACCGTGATGTGGAGTATTGCTGTGATAGGCCTGACTGTGGTTTGGGAAAGGACTGTGGAACTCTGGGCTAGAAAATCCACTGAGTGTTCAAAGCTCAGTGAGCTATTGGGGAACTTGAAGGGTAATGATGAGAGGAAAGCAAACAACAGAGGCCTGGCTTGTGAAGTTTCTGAGGAAGGTAAAGCTCTACCTAGGCCATTTATGTGATATTTAGAATTAAGAATCACTCAAGTGAAACCTTTGCTTTTCTGGGAAAATTGATACTAGTTATCTGGGTCTAAAGAATGAGCTGTGATTAAGAACAGACCAGTTTATTGGAGCTAAATCTTCTGGAAAGTGTTTCCTCTGGGTCAACATACAGAGGTTGTAATCGAGATGTGGCCAAGCCTGTGCCTCATACTGACAGCCAAACTTTGTAATGTGTAAGCATTCTCAGGGGTGAGCATGAATGTGTAAGCATGAAGGGGTCTGGACAGCAGCTGAGGCTTGGCAGTAAGAGAGGCCATAGGTAAAGGTGCAGCTTCAGCTGCCGTAGAAACTCCCGAATTGAGAGGGTTTTGATGAGAGGTTGAAACATGGCACTGTATCAGGTTAGAGTCCCTAAAGAGAGCCCAGGAGTGGTTATGGGTCAAGGTGAAACCCAGTTGCAGTGGAGACCCTAGCATTTTGAAATGTCAGGATCAGGGGATGAGTACTAAGGACAGCTACAGTCATGGAGTAAAGCCAGCCTGAGCCGAGGAGGCAAAGTGTGTTTTTATGTGGAATAGATGTCAGAGCTAGAAATGTGAGACTTCCAGTCCCTTGAAGCCCAGAGGATTTTGAATGAGTCCCAGATGTGAGGATTGTAAATGAGTTGAGGATTGTGAATGAGTCTCAGATGTCAGACAATTAACTTTTTACCCAGCTGCTTTTTGGTTTTGCCCTTATTTGGTTGTGATTGCACCCTATTCTTCTCTTGAAACATGAAAGTCTTCAACTTACTTTTAATTTCACAGAAACCCATAGTTAAGAGACGTTGGGAGTTTAAAGAGACTTTGGATATTTTTCATATGTTTGTTAGTTTTTGGTTTTTGATACAGGGTTACTCTACGTAGCCCTGACTGTCCTGAAACTTGCTCTGTAGACCAGGCTGGCCTTGAACTCATAGAGAGATATCTGCCTCTGTCTCTGGAGTGCTGGGATTAAAGACGTGGGCCATCACAGCCTGGTGACTTTGAATATCTTAGAGAACCTTTTAACTTTTAAATATCTTGGATATTTTAAAGAGGCAACATTTTCAAAATGTTTGAATTCCTAAAAAACTGTGGACTTTTAAAAAATTGCGATGATTTAAACTATAACTTAGATATTAATATGAGATCTTGGGGATAAGGAAGACAGGAAAGGCTAGAGATGAATGGTGCTGTGCTTGTGTGTCACATTGATGGGGGAAAATTGTGCTGGCTAGGTTTTTATGTCACCTTGACACGAGCTAGAGTCATTTGAAAAGACAGAACCTCAGTTGAGAAAATGCCCCCACTAGATTGTCCTGTGGGGATCAACCCACTGTAGGCCGTACTATCCCCGGGAAGGTGGCTCTGGGTTCTGTGAGAATGTAGGCTGAGCACGCATGAGGAGCAATCCAGTAAGCAGTATCCACTGTGGCCCGTGTCAGCTTCAGCCTCCAGGTTCCTGCTTTGACTTCATGATGGGCTACAGATTATAAGCCAAAAATGAACCTCTCCTTCCCAAGTTGCTTTTGGTCATGGTGTTTTATCACAGAAGTTGAAATCCTCACTAAGACAGTAGTGTTAGTTGATTTTCTGTTTTCTAGCATTCAGGCCCTTTATTATTTTTCCTAACTAGCTGTACTGGCTGGTAAAGCTAGGATAATGCTGAAAGGAAGCTGTGACAGGAAACGTTTTTATAAGGCTCCAGACTTAGAATGCCTTGTTTCTATGTTTCATTATGTTTCTATGTTCCAGTGTTTGTGTGAACTTTCAGAAAATATCCTTTTTCTTTTTGCAAAACTACTTTCAATTTAAGTTGCTTAGTAAGCTTATAATGAAGTGGGTGAGACATCATACTTACTAGGAATATCACCTTTGACCCGGCCCAATTAAAATTTTCTTTTCTAGAAAAATGAACTGCCTTATTGCCTTACCATCTGTGAGGCCTTAGCATTCCCACTAGGTTAGGAGCACCAACAATGGGATTTCACTAGGTTAGGCTCCCTACCCCCATTCATTCCTTTTTAGTCTGACTCACTTCATGAAACTTGCTTTTCTAATTACTTCTGCATTCAAAACAAGACACAGAATACAACAACAACAACCCCCTCCCCCCCAAAAAAATAAAGAAAAGAAAAAAAAAAAAGAAGAAAAATGAAAAACAAATCAAGAACCAAAAAACTTTTTGTCTGTTTCATTAATGTAACCTCTAGCCTCATCTGGGATCCAGAATGTATCAGCTTAGAGTGACAGTTGAAAGAATGAAGAAGTGATCAAGTCTAAGAGCAGTAAAAATATTTGATAAAAGCTGCACAAAGTTGAATGATCCTCAAAAAACAAACCATGGATTCAGATAGAGGGTTACCCATTACTTATGTCAATATAATTGCATGCATTGTATGTGTTCAATCCTAGAAAAGATTTGAATGAGCTGGGATGCTTGCTATATCATAGATGGGAAAATCACAATGTTGTAGCTCCATTGTACAATGTGAGATCTTCAAGCCTGTTGAGAAATAATTAGCGTTAGAAAAACAAAGGGGGGAAAAGTTAGACAATTGTGCGAAACTGAAAACCAAAATTAGTCTGCGTAGATGTTCTACAGAGCTTCGTATTCAAAAATAAAACATAAAATGTACTCTCGACATTATAGGGGAATACTGACATCCTTGGGGTGGGAGACTTATGACTGAAAGACTGACCATGCAGCAGTGAAGAAGGTTGGGGCATCAGAAACCCTGAAAACAATGACCCGAGAAGCTGCTAACTCAATAGCTGGGAGAAATGTGACAGAGGAACAGAACCCTGATGGCCCTAATAAATAATAGGCTTCTATGAGTCAGTAAAAAATGGCAACAAGGGAACCATAAGCTTATAAAAATGCAAACTAGCAGCTGAGCATTGTGGTGCACGTGTGCGCACACCTGTAATTCCAGCTCTCGGGAGGCTGGGGTAAGAGGATTAGCCTGAAGGAAGACAGTGAAGAAGTAAATAAACAGAACATAAACGAATTAAAAGTGCAACACATGCAAGCCATGAAAGAGAAATGTCTCGGTCTGGCCTGCCTTGCAAAACTCACTATGTGAGGCTTGACAGACAGCAGGACAGATTAGAAGTCTGAAGCCAGGGCACCAGTGGGTCTGAGTTTGGGTGAAGACTGCGTAGCCTGTAGACAGCCACTTTCTTGTAGTGTCTCCACATGAGTGGAAGGGAGAAGAAAGGAGAAGGGAGGGAGAGAGAAACAGAAAGAGGGTTATCCTTTCGTTCTTATAAGCCCACTATAGAACCATCTATGGTGCTAGCAGCCTGCCTATTTGTCCTCATTTAACAATGACTATCTTTTAAAGACCCTATCTCCAAATACATTCTCCTGGAGTACAAGGGAAGGAGAGGACCACAGTGCTCTTCATAGTCAGAATAGCTAGCAAACACGCAGGAGTGTTCTCATTTGCACGTAGGAAAATGGACAGGTGAATATTTATATCCTTACGGGAAGCGAATATGACTTACTGACTCTTCCTGGTTAGTTTTTATGGGGACTTCACATGAGCTAGAGCTATTTTGGAAGAGGGACCGTCGACTGAAAAAAAATTTCCCTACCAGATTGGTTGTGGACAAGCATGTGGCACCTTTTTGTCACCAGCCTATTGATGGTGCCACTTCTGCAGTGGTGATCCTGGTGCTATCAGAAAGCAGGCTGGGCTAGCCATGAGGACAAGCCAGTAAGTGTCCCTCCTCCACGATCTCTGCATTAGCTCCTGCCTCCAGCTTCCAGCCCTGGTTGAGTTCCTGCCTTGACTTCGGATGGATGAGCTCCAAGCCGTACGATGGAATAAAGCCCTTCCTCCCCAAGCTGCTCTTCTCACAGGTGTATACATTGCAACGATGGAACCCTGACCAACACACCTTTGCCCTATCGTTCTCAGCCCAGTGTACAGACAACTTGATTTCAATTCTTATTCTGTTTCGAGATGTGCTGTTGAACCTGCTACCTTCTTGGTAAGCATCGCTTAATTCTGCTCCCCAGATGTTGCCACACGAGACTTTTAGCTCAAAGCAGCTCCTGATTTCTCAGTTCTTTTCCAGAGCTAGGTCCTGACATTCCTGGTCATCAATATAGCATTATTGACCTTCAGCTTCTTGCTTAACAGTGTCTTATCTCCTTCTCCCCTGTCATCATTTTAGTTTTGCCCCAAAGTCTACCCAGTTTACCTTCAACGTTTTCCAGATGTTTTGAGGAAAGTGTTCTTCTACATTGCTTGGAAACTTTTTTTTTTTTTAAATCATTGATGTAGTTTCCATTTTGTTACTTATGCAAATTTGTAAAACAGAATTCTAATATTAGAGGAATGAAGCCCCTCAGGATTTTGTCAAATTTTAAAAATATCATTCCTTTTATTTTGTTATTTATTTGTTTGTTTTATTAATATTTTATATATTGGTGTGTATTCATTAAACAGTAAGCTTCACTATTAAATTTCATATACATATATTTGTTCTTTGTTCATATTTAGTTTCTTTTATTCTCTTTTGTGCTCCAACTGCCATTCCTGGTAGTTCCTTTGCTCTTCTTGAATAACACCCATGCCAGGTCCAGCATGGTCTTTGTAGGGGTGGAATGACATGGCTCCCACCCCTGGAATCGGGCTAACGGGGCATAGCCCTCCACAAGTGTCCATGTCTCTGTGGGGCTAAAGCTTGTTGGTATAATACTGTATATATTTTATGTTCCTCCTTCAAGAAATATGTTCCCTGTTAACCTTAGTGACTCCGTGATAATCAGAGACACCATGAGTCTGGGAGGTGAGGGTGTGGCTATGTCACAGCAAAATGGTAAATGTTGGGACCTTCAGGGCAGCCCTTAAGGCTGCGGAAAAGAACTCTAAAAACACGAGTTTCGAATTATATAATTTCTCAACTATGCGAAATATAAAGATGCAATATGAATTAGAGATGGTCTTCATGTTAAAAGAACAAAAGCAGCTCCATTATGAGTAAATTGGTTAGAAAGATACTGAAGACTGTGCTGAAGAAATTTATATTTAGGAAGTGGTAATCGCAGAAGATCCCACCCAGCTAAGTTTTTATGTTTTTTGCTTACAAGGGCAGATTTCTGAGTTCAAGGTCAGCCTGGGATTGGGGGAATTTAGGTCCAGGCCCAGGCATGGTAGAAAATGGTAATTTCAGGCCTGGGTTCCACCCAGCTAGTTTATTGTCTGTGATTAACAAAGGCAGACAGATTTCTGGATTCTTTTGCAATATTAAAAAGGCAAGTGTTTGCTGTCTCTTAAGAATCAAAAGGCTGGGGAGTCAGGATGCTGATTTATAGAATAATCAATAAAAGAACCTGGAGTGAATGACTAGATTGATACATAAAATAAAGGACCTGGCTTATAATCTGCAAGAGATGAGCTCTCCAGAGAATTTTTTAGAATAGCAAGAGGGCACAGCTTGTAGAAAACTCTTGAACATAAAGAGAGATGGGTTGGGGTAACTGTCTGGAGGTCTCCAGAGAAAGCAGAACAAAGAGAAAGCAATCTGGAATGCTGTCTGGAGCAGAGCACAGGCCACCAGCTGGGACCCACAATTCTTTTTAGCAGCTCCCAGGCATCCCTTTTCTTAGAAGCCCTCTTCAAGCCAAGGCTGGTCCTTGACATACCCCACTACTTTCATGTCATGTACAGAGACACAAATGCAGCTACAGAAACACATGACAGATTCTGCGTAAGAAAGGTATGATACCATCTTTCTGGCTTATTTTACTCACCACTATTACTGTAATTCAATGTTCAGGAAAATGACATAACTTCATTCTTCAGATTTCTTTATCTCTTCATCTGTTGCAGGCTGGCTCTGTGTCTTGGCTGAGTGGCAATAAACACACATGTGCAGGTATGTGTAGGTATGACAAGCTAGAGTCCTCTTGAGCTAGAGCCAATGAAAGTCAAATCAAAATTAGTCTGTGAATTGTAATCAGTCAGACAGTATAGGTTGTGCTGTGGTAACAATCACACCTCTATGTGTTTCATGTTAAACCCATGCAGAATTATTTCTCAGTGGTATGCATGTCACTGAGTCTGTGTTCTTAAAGAGCTCCATTTGCTCCTTCCAGAGGTTCCTAGTAGGCCAGTGTCTCTCTGAGCTTCTGCCTCAAAGGGATGTTCTTCCCTCTCTCAGGTTGTGTTTTAGTATCTGGAACATTCCATGTCACATGTTCTGGAAGGAATCCAGAAATTACATCTCTCCCATGTCCCCACCAGGAGGCTGGGCTGTGTCTGGAGAAGATTGACTATTATACATTCTCCTGACTATTCTTCCTTATTTCTTTATTTTTTTTTAAATATCTCCAATTAAGTAAATGCCCCAAAAATCCTTCTGGTAGTTTTTCTTTTTAAAATGTCCAGAAAACCACAATTCATATGACTCAGGGATAGTGTCTACTCACTAGGCTTTGAGTCACAGAGTCACAGCTGCCACGTTCTGAGCAGTTTAGGAAGTTACACTTCTGTGGGCTGGTTTTGAAGCAAGCGCACACATACATTTTGCAGGGACAACATTTTAATAGGAGAAGAAGCAGGCAGGGTCTGAGCCAAACTTTAGATCCAAAGAATTATTGCTGGCCACCACACATCAGGCAGAGAGCCAGGTATCTTTTGCATATATTAGCTAATTCAATTTAATCCTTAAAAAAACAATTTCAGGTGATTCTTATCATTCTTCATTTAACTATATAGAAAGTGTGAAAAAATTGATCTGCTCAGAAGTTATTAACTAGTAACTAACAGGCATGTCTTGATTCTGTCACGCGAAGGCACAAAGCAGAGCACAATAGCATCCTAGGTACTGAGAACACATTTATCAGTCAGGGTTGTGGGGTGCATGAAAGGTGGGACTTTCAAAGGGAGGAGGTTGAAGTTTATTAGGCAGGGAAAGATCCAAAAAGGGCATTAGCAGAAGCAAGATGCATTCCTCAGAAACATTGATCCACTTGCTGCCGAGGGTGAATAGAAATGAGGTGTTTGGAGGCCTGGAGATTCGCTGGGAGAAAACTGTGAAAACTCAGATAGGCCTGAGTGAGTACGGGCCTTGGCAGTGGAAACAAAAAAAACAATCCTACTCCTCTCCAGACCCAATGGGCATCACAGCCTGGAGTTGGCATTCTCTCTACACAGAGAGCATCTTTTTACTGCAAGTTTCTTAAGGACATGTTCTCAGGGGACTCTCACATATGCAGAAGCATGCAACTACCTTAGTATGGAATGTAGAATTTCTCTCTAAGAAACAGCAAAAGCAAACACACACAGACACACAGATACACAGAGTCAGACAGACAGGCAGACACACACTGAGACAGGCAGACACACATACACATACACACATGGGGGAGGAGATGGGGGGGAGAGAGAGAGAGAGAGAGAGAGAGAGAGAGAGAGAGAGAGAGAGAGAGAGAGAGAGAGAGAGAGAGAGAGAGAGAGGAGAAGGAGAGAGAGGATATCCATGCCTCTTTCTCATCACTTCTTGGGCATGGTGTTTGATCAATGATATATCATGCTTTGTGACTATGGCTATTTGAGTATCAGAAAGAGAAAGGATTCTGAGAAATCTTCCTGACAATATCCAAATAAGAATCATAAATGTACAGGCACAATCCAGAAAGAGAGTTGAAAAACAAAACAAACAGACAAAATAAAACAAACAAACAAAACCTCATAGCCTTCAGGCTCTGCTGGAAGGCCTGAGTCCTAGATCTGGGTTTTCAGCCTTAGTTCTGGTGGTTTGCATATGCTTGGCTCAGGAAGTGGCACTACTAGGTGTCTTTGTGTTGGGAGTAGGTGTGGCCTTGTTGGAGGAAGTGTGTCACTGTGCCAGTGGGGCATTGAGACCTTCCTCCTAGCCAGGTGGGAGCCAGTCTTCTGTCTGCCTTTAAATCGAGCCGTAGAACTTTCTGCTTCTTTAGTCCCTCTTACGCCTGCAGGCTGCCATGCTCCTCCCTTGATGATAACGGACTAAACCTCTGAACCTGTAAACCAGCCCCCATTAAATGTTGTCCTTTGTAGCATTGCCTTGGTCATGGTGTCTGCTCACAGCAATAGAAACCCTAACTAAGAGAGTTGTGTATTCAGACTTTCATTGAGTAGACTGGTCCTTCAGGGAAAGCCTGCTGCTTTCAACTGTTGGGAGGCGATTTAAACGTTTCCCCATCTTCCCGCTGCTGCATGCCAGAGATCTGCTGTCAGTTTGCCCTTTCTGGGTTGCATTTTAACACCATTTTATCAAAAAAAAAATAATAATAATAATAAATTCCAAGTCGGAGAGTACATCTTTAGTAAAAACAACCCAAAGGGCAGGTCTGTTTTGAGAGCCTGGAGAGTCTGAGAACCGGGGTGGGGGTTGGGAGGTGGGGGTGGGGATATCGAGTGCAGGACGCCTCTGGCTACAGCATCCTAGCGCTGGAAAAAAAGTCCAACCCAACACAGTGACATTAGCAGACACCCAGACTTCCTGGCCGATGGTCTGAAAGCTGCACTTGGAGTTGAAGGAGGGCTGCGTGGAGCAGCATTTCTGGTAGCTTCGGCTGGCCCTTCCCATTAACATTACAGTAATGCAGTTGTGTGGTGGTTGAAAAAAAGCATCCCTAGTTACAGGGAGTGATTTACAGGACACTAGACTCCGTATTTCTGAGTCTCCTGTGTGCCATAAAAAATATATTATAAAGGAATAATCTTTATCTGAACCAAAGCTGCAGCGTAGAAGACTCATGTCCAGCTGAGAGCAGCAGCGAGCTTTTGTTCACCCAGGGAAAAGTCCCGGTCTTCGTCATATTTGATTAACATTTCCCTCTCTTTGGCACTAGGTATCTTGTTAATATTTAGAGATTATATACATTTTCTATCAACGCCTGTTCCCATTATGAGATCCAATAGAACAGCAGAAGCCAGCCTCAGCAGCAGAAGAGGAGAAAGCTGATAGTCTGGGTATCCAGCTAGCTGTGCCTAGCAGGGTCCAGCACACTAGAGCTAGTCCCAGTACTCATGAAGAAGGGTTCCTGAGAGTGCATCCCTAGATGGCTTCTCCACCCATTCTTGTTTCCCTCTCTTCCCTTTCTTGAACTAAAGGCTATAACAAACCAGTCCACTTCAGAAAAAACGCAACGCCTCCTGATACCACCGAGCGAGAGGGTATCTCTCTGCTAAGCCCAGGCACCTAAAATATTCCGTGAGGCCACACGCAGACATCTCTCTGCTTATTTGGTGTTTGGAGGGATGAAGACCCCAGTCTGTCAGCTCAGGGAGCCCCAAGCTCCCTTAGTCCGCAGTGCCTCCCACAGGGCACAGGTGGGTGCACCTGTGGTTAAAGGCACCCGGTAAAGGACAGCGCCATCTCCCAGCCATCTCCCAGCAGAAAGTACAGTCACTAGGTGAAGAGGCAGGGACAAAAGCTTCTAGTCTGGGGAACCTTGGGGTATGTGTCAAAGCTCCACCCATCGGGAGCCTTAAAGAAAAGGCTGGAGAAGTAGAAGTTGGGGTGGGGAAAGAACTGAATCAGAAAGCGAGGCAGGACGGAGGCTAGGGAAGAGACCCGCACAAATGGACTGAGTTCTCTCAGAGTCCCACCGGAGGAGACCTGGGGGAACTTGTCACTGCGAGGCTCGCAGCCTCCCCAGAGCACGAGGGCCCGGGCCAGCTCTGGGCTACACAATTCCCTCCAACAGTCTTGAGCGAACGCTGGCGAGCGCCCGCACCTCCGACTCCCGTGGGAGCGCAGCGCCAGGGCGGGGCGGGGTCTTCCGCGCGCGCTTGGCGGCGGCTGGTGGGGCCAGGATCTTCGATCTCCCTGGCGCCCCATCCTTGGCGCACGCCTCCGCTCTCGCGCACCCCCTCCGCAGGCACGCGCGAGGCTCACCCCTCCTTTTCCCGGCGGCGGCGGGCGCGCGCCCGGCCCCCTCGCCTCCGCCCCTCGGCGCCCGTCCTCTCTCCCGGCAGAAAGTTAGCAGCAGGGAAGGAACTCGGGGCTGCGGGAGCTATAGCAGCGGCAGCGCGGGGAGAGCGGGGCGCTGCGCACGGAGCAGGTGCCGCCGCGACTGGGCGCCCCCCTCGGGCTCCTGGCCTGAGGTTGAGGGGGGCGGCGGGGGTTCTCTAGGGGAGGGGGCCATGCGGCCGGGCTTGTCCCCGGCGCAGCGGGACGGCAGCCAGGGCCGGGGGCGCAGCGGCATCGCTCCATGCAGCCGGGGCGGCTGGGTGGCGGCGGCGGCGGCGGCGGGGGCGGCGGCTGAAACCATGTCCGGGCAGCGCCGGGGGCCGCCGCCGCCGCGAGCCGGGAGCCGCGATGGCCCGGTGGCCCGCACCACCTCCGCCTCCGCCGCCGCCGCCGCCGCTCGCCGCGCCGCCGCCGCTGCCCGGCGCCTCCACTAAGGGGCCGCCGGCGCGCAAGCTGCTCTTCATGTGCACCCTGTCCCTATCCGTCACCTACCTGTGCTACAGTCTGCTGGGCGGCTCGGGTTCGCTGCAGTTCCCGCTGGCGCTGCAGGAGCCCCCGGGATCCGCGGCGGAGCCCCCGCCGAGCCTGCCGCCTCCCTCGCTGCCGCCTCCGGGCGGCGTGCGCCCCGGCGCCTCCTCGCCGCCGCCGGACAACGCGAGCCGCGGGCCACCGCCCGAGCCCCCCGAGCGCTTCACAACACCCGCGGCCGACGGCTGGGGACTGGCGAGCGGCGGCGGTGCTCGGGACGCCTGGCCCAGGAACCCGCCTGCCCCGGGAGACGCGGTCACGGAACAGGACGCGCTGTTGGGACGCGGGGCGCAGGAGCCAGGCGCCGCCGAGGAGCTGGAAGGCCGGAGGGTGGCCAACGGGAGTGCGGAACGGGGCCCGGCCAGCACCCCTGATTATGGGGAGAAGAAGTTGCCCCAGGCGCTGATCATCGGGGTCAAGAAAGGAGGGACGCGCGCGCTGCTGGAGGCTATCCGAGTCCACCCAGACGTAAGGGCAGTGGGTGTAGAGCCGCACTTCTTCGACAGGAACTACGAGAAGGGGCTGGAGTGGTACAGGTAGGAGGCTGCGGAGTGTGGGACCCGTGAGGGGTCCCGACAGCCCATCACCTGGGCATCCAGGGGAGGGCAGTGGGAGCCCTGGCCTGGTTGCGCGGAGTCCCGCCCGGTGCAGAGTGGAGAACCGGACTCCAGTTAAAAGATCACTTTATTTTGGGGAAAAGGGGAGGCGCAGGTACCTTGGAGAACTACCAGGCTCCAAATCTGGGAATCCCCAGCTCTTTCGTCTGTCTGCGGGGTGTTTTCCAGCCCAGGCCGATACAGGGCGCTGGGCTTCTAGGATGAGAACAAGTGGAGGAATGAGACAGGAGAGCTAAATTGACGACTGGCTTTGAGATTCCCAGGAATCAATCAAAAGCGCCCTCAAAAGCGTTTGCGTGGCTGGAATCCAACTTCAGTGTTTTAAGGTCAGAGCAAAATAGCAAAATGAACAGTTAAAAAAAAAGAAAACAAAAAAACAGACAGTGTAGGCGCTTTAGCTTTATAGTAAAGGTAGGCTATTTCTTACCTCTGTAACTTTCTGTCCCTCTTGGCTGAATGAACATTGAGTTGATTTAGTATCAGGAACCTAGGTATCTAGATGTCAGTTGGTGGTCTAAGAGTGTCCGTGCTCTGTGCACAGATCTTTCTAGTTTGAGCATTGGAGACAGATTGGAGTTACTTCTTTGGGGAGTTATACACCTTTTTCTGACACCATCAGGTGTTGGTGCTGAGAGGAAGGTAGCAGCAGAAAGTTAAGTTCAGGTCAGATGGCTATTATCTGTTCTTCCTGCCAAACCTGACATTAAAACATTAGTGCGTGCACATGCTAAGAATGCAAGCCCCTTTCTCTCCCCCCCGCCGCCCTCCCCACCCCGTCTTTCTTTCTGCTTCATATCTTTCTGGGTAACAGATCTGGACGGGTGGCCCCATCTCGATCACATTTCAATAATTAATTGCAACTGTCAAACAGAAACAGAGCCCTTGTCAGCGGAAGCGATACTATCAGCTCCAGAGAGCCAAAAGGTAAAATTGTCCTGTGACGGGGTTGCTTTCTTGTCAAAGAGCCATGCTTCCTGTGTTTAGATTACAGTGTGGGCAAAGTTTTGGCTATTACTTTGGGAATATGTAATAAGCATGTGTGTTGTGACTGTTTTCTCCCACTTTTTAAAAAAAGAAATCGCCTTGTGCCTTAAAAGCTGAGGAGAAGTACACCGAGCCATAAACATTCCAGCACATCACACTGAGACAGGGAATGTGTCTGTTAATGTCTTGTCTGTTTCAACAGCAAGAACTAATTGGGATATTTTAGGAGGCTTCAAACAGTCCCTTCCTATCAAAACATAAAACAGCAAGCACCTAATTTAACTGGAAAAAAATCCTTATTTATAACATCACAAGCCATGGCTTCCAGTTTGTGATTATAATTAAAAAGGTGTTAGGATGATTAAAGCAACAACAGCAAAATAAAGACAGGAGAAGATATCTGGGAAGGGTTCAGCTGTTTACTGGTGAGCTGCAGGAATGGCCTGGTTTCCTCTGTGGGGTAACTGTGGGCATCTCCCCACCCGGTTCTAATGTTAAAGGTGTGGGTCTTGTGGGGAGTGTCAGATGCCTTTTGAAAGGGGTATAAAGATCAAATCTTGCAGCATGGGTTTGGGGTGGTTTTGCTGCAGTGGAGCTACAGAAAGAAGTGCTTTATTTGGGTAAAGTTGACGGGAATGCTTCAACTAGGAAGTCCCTATCCTGGCGTCTGGAGAGTTTTCTAAATTAAAGGACAGAGATGACAGATTTCTTGGGTTCGTTTACCTTGATGGCAGGGTTAGGAGATACATATGCTACCTCGATGTCAAAACAGGGCTACTGAAGGTGTGTGGTGTAGTGATACTCCTAGCCTCCTGATACCAGCCAGTATTTGTGTGGCTTGGTATTTGTTAGCCTTTAGTAGAGCTGCTAAACACAAATGGTATGTCTTAGAACAAGGTCCACCAATGCCCAAGTAAAAAAACTACTTGATATCTCTTGGTCCTCAGCCGCTGGCCCTTATCCTCTTGCAGTATAGAAACACCAGGCTGAGTAATGTCGACTGAAGAAGGTGGAGACTCTCTTTAAAGGCAAGCTTTGTGGAAGTGTGTGACTCTCTAACAACATGGGTGTCATTACCCACTGAAACACAGCTGATGGAAAGACCCCTGGAAGCTCCCGGGGATCACAGGAGCCCAGTGATTCCTAGCCTCATTGCTGGCAGCCACACTTTGGAGACATTGTGGGACTTCATTAGTCTTGTCTGCTCATGCTTGGCCCTGAGCCTCTCTCCCATGTAGGAAAGAAGGGGTGATAGATATATCCTAATGTAGAAATGTAAAAGGTAGCTTCGATTCAAACCAGTGGTGGAAACTCTTTGTCTTGGTCCCCAGAGCAACTCTAGACTCTAAATGGTGGAATCTTAACTTGCCTGTGCCGTGTAACCTGTCTACAATCTGGTGGTTTCATTGAAGAAGGACGGGTTAATTAAAGGTTTTAAATTATTGTTATTTATTTAACCACTTACTCCTTTACTTATTTATAGTTGTAAATGTACTCCTAGTTGTCCACTGGTTCTGCAAGGGATCCTGGATTTTGTGCTTTGAGCAAGAAGAGCTGAGACAAAACTGAAGCTGCTTGCTGTCAATGAAACTGGCTTGGGCTTCCCTCCCTCCTAATTAACAAATCAGCTGTAGCAGGTGCATTTCTGTGACATCACTCTAGTTGTCCCTAAATCCGGGTTTTCCTTTGCACCTATACTGTTGATCTAATGGGATGTAAAAACACTTCAGAGATTAGAAGGTGTACATTTGATTTTCAGGGCAGCACTGGACTAATGGATTAGGGTGTGTGTATTCAGGCTAGAGCGATGCTTAGCCTCAGTGCTGGACTGACCCAGTCAGTGGTTAATAAGCCTGGTGGATCAAGCCTTCTGCCTTTCTCTACCTTTCTCCAAAAGGGCAAAACCATATGCAAATTCCATAAGACTGATAAAGTGGCCCTGGTAGAGACCTTGAACCCTTGTAAAGGATGGGACCTTGGGGTTAGACTCCTGGTTGCCACCACGGAACTCATCACAATAACAGAGGGATAGAAGCACTTGCCTCTTCTGTGATTTTCAGGTATAGTGACCATGACGTTGTGTTCCAGAAGCTGCTTAGCTCCAAGGTGGATGGCCTTTGGTCTTATATTCTGTTGGGAGGGCGGAGTAACCCCAAGAACTCACTGCATGCTGCAGGTTGCTGGCTCTTGTTTCCCAGTGGTTGGCAGCAGCACTCTCAGCTGGTGTCTGGAGAGAGGACTGAGGACGTGAGATGCTGGTATTTAGGGAATGCCAGCCATAGTGCTGGCTGGCACTCAATGGATGTGTTATTCACTGCAGCATTGAGATTATGCTGTGAACTAAACAGCAGCGTTTCTGTTTTATGACCACATTCTTTATTCCTGGAGGTAAGTGACTGGCTCAAGGTCTTTGGTTTGGCTGCTGCCTGAGATCCAAACCTGCACCTGTCCAGTTGCAGATGGCTTTGTTTCTCCGCCCGCACCACATTGCCTCTCACTAAGGCTAAGGGCGGCTGCCTTTTCAGTTCTTACCTTTGAGAAATGCTTAGTGACTGCTGAGTGTGCACTTAATGCTGTCTCGGGAACGGATACGGGGAAGCATGAGGTGGATGGAGCCCCATTCTCCTGCAAACCTCAGTGCAGCAAGAAGGTGGACAGACAGCAAATAAGCAAACCAAACAGTGCGAACCTTTTGCTTTGATGGCGGAAGTAAGGAAAACTCAAGTAACCACATGCAAATGACAGGTACAGCTGAAGTGACCAAATTGGAATATGCCAGAAGCATAAAATGTACAGAATGAAAAGTTGCTCAACAGTAATTTTCTACTCATGGCATAAAGAAGCCCTAGCATTAATACTGAGCTAAATAATGTGCATTATTAGATTAATTCTGTGCTTTGTTGTTGCTGTTGTTGGCACTTGTGGGAGATTAAAGCCATGGTCTCCCATGTGTTCCAGTACAGAGCCGCAGCCTCAACCCCCCAATTTCACTTCTTTTTACCCTTTTAAAGTGGCCATTAGAGAATGTAATAGGCTAGCTGTGGGGATTCGTAGGTCTATTGGGTGGCCCTTGTGTAGTTTCGAGCTTTTAAATGTTAAGTATGTCTGGAGATCTTTGCTCACTTGGATTGTGACCCTACAGGTCTTGTGTGTGTGTGGGAGGGTGAGTGGGCGGGTGGGATAAGGCAGGGCTTCTGAGTTTCTGAGATGCCCCAGATGCCACTGCTGCTGGACACTGAGTCTTAGAACTTGCTTTAACATCATTGTTGTGCAATTGTACTCATGCACATTTGTGTATGTGTGTGTGTGCGTGTGTGTGCACTCTCATAGCTGTTTGCACATGCAAGGGTGTTTTTTTTGAGATGAGCCCATGATGGGAACCAGGTAAACAGAGTGAAGTGGGGAAGCAGTGAACCAGCCGCACAGGTTCCCAGCAGAAGGAAGAGTGAGTGCAAAGGTCCTCAGGAGGAATCAAGCTGTGTGGCTCTGCAGCATTCATTGGTCACTCTAGAGGACACTGAGTTTGCACAGTGCATAGGTTTTATGATGCCACTCCGGTTCAGTGTGTCCAACAGTCATTTCTTCTCCGTAGGCCTGTTGGGGGGGGGATAAATAAAATAAAAAGTGGAGATAGTTATTCACAAAGTGGATGTCCTAGAGCAGAAGTCCAAATGAGGCTGAGTATGGTTCTTTCTCATTTCCGAAATCCTTTTGCTTTCCTGACCTTCACCTCTAATCAGGGACGTGAGGATGTCACCTTGCTCATCTCCTTTGGATGACTTTGGGAGAAGCCCAATAAGAAGGACTTTGGAACCTCCATCTCTTTCATATTTTAAACAAGCTCAGGTGACATTGGAGCCCATGTGGGTCAGATAAATGAATGTGGTGAGCTGGTAGAGGTTGCTCTTGAGCTCACTTCCCCTGAACTACGGATAGCAGCAGCTCTGTTACAGCCGTGCTTCCATGAGCACAGGACCCGAGGGTTATCAGATCTTTACTCTGCAAGAAGAAATGGGAAACCAGGTTTTGATATAAAATCTCCTGGTTTTCAGTGCTGGCTACAGATTTCAGTTCCTTAAAACATGCCGTGTTGGCCAACAGTGTGAAAGAAATGAAACCCATCTGTGGGCTGGGTGCAGCCAACTTGTGACCAGTTTGTGACCTGTGGGCTAAACTCCTTTAGGAAAGTAACTGGTGTGCTGTGCGGTGGCCAGAATTGTAGCTCGCATGTGCCACTTGGCTTAGCATTTCTCCCTTTTATAGCTTTTTGCAACAGCTATGGGGAAATGCCCTCCCTGAATGTGGCATTAAGCACCAACAGGGTCTGATGCAAATACTAAGGCAGGAAAAAAAAAAACTTCCTACATAAAATGTAAAATATCGTTTTTTGTTTCCAATTAGCAACCCCCCTGCCTCAGCTTCCCTCGAGCAGGGATCACAGCTGTGTCCTGCCACATCAGAGGCTTGTTTTCTTTCTTTTCTTTTGTTTTTCAAAGCTGGGGATGGAATTTAGGACCTTATTCATGGTAAGCAAGTGTTCAACCATATATTCCCAGCAGGAAAATACTTAATGATACGGTGACCACACCCGATCTATACACAGAAGACTTGCGGTTTATAAGATCTACTCCTGTAGGCAGGGTGGAGATCTAAGAGGTAGGAAAAAATGGGGTCTAGGTTTTGCTTTGTCATGTCAGGTACCAGCGTGCTTATATTAATAAAGCCCATTTTCTGACTGAAACACTTTGATCCTTGGATGGACTTATGGAGCAAACTCTTTACAGGGATGGATGTGGGAGAGCGAAGGGGTATGACGAGGCAGGTCCTTTCATCTCTGAGCCAGGATCTACAGCATGCTTATTGTGTGACCGTGGTTAAGTTAATAGATACCATGAAGCTTTCGCTTCTCCATCTATAGGATGGGCTCACTGTTGCTTACTTTCAAAGCACCATAAGACGATCCAGTGTGACATCGCAAATGCCTTGGGTAGAGTTAGTGACATAAAGTCCCTTACCTGGCTTCTTCATTTTCCTCCAATGCCTTCCTTTTCCTCGGCCCTGCAGCCTTGAGGACTCTGAGGAGAGAGCCATCTTTGTTTGCCATTCACTGGATACCACCTCTTCTTTCAAGATTATATCTGAGAGTCTGTGAGTCCCCAGCAGCTCCTAAGTAGTTATCCAGAGAACAATCAGCGGGACCCAGAAGTCAGCCTGTTGGCACTGAGTGGGAGATGAGTCTAGTTTCCTGAGGTAATCTGCTCATGCTCTCCTCCCAGAGGAACTGGAAGAAGAATGGCCCACTTCTCTGGGTTGCCACTCTCTTGAGCCTCTGGCAGAAATGCAAACCGTTTGCTCTGGATATTCCCGGAAGCAGTAAGCTGCCACGCAGGTGTGTCTTCATCTTCCCCACAGAACCCAAGACACCCTGTCACACTCCTGCCTGAGCTCTGGCAGAGTCACTCAGGTGCCCAACCATCTGTCCATGCTTTATGTTTTATCTTTGTAAGCCTCACCAGGCCCACTTTACTTTTAGATTGAGTCAGCGTCGAGGCCTCAGGACGCTGGGTCAGAGGAGGACGGCCGAACTGGATACTCCAGAACCTGAAAGGTTTGGTTTTTCTTAATGGATGCTATCTCTGTAAGGAATTGAACCACTACTCCCCGATAGAGTTAGTCCTGGATCCTGTTGGTTTCTGTGGTTTAACAAGCCACTCAAGCAACTGTCTTGGGAATTTTGGTCTGAAATTATAATTCTCCACTAGAGACGTTATGCTGATCTTGTCATTAATTAAAAGCAGAAGGTTGATTCTTTTTTTTTCCTTCCCCAAAGCACTCACTAGTTAGGATAGCTTGACTGTTAAAATTATTTACAACCTTTATTTTAAGAGTATATTAGCTGCGTGTGTTAGTCCCAGCATTCAGGAGTCAGATCTCTGTAACTGTGAGGCCAGCATGGTGCACATAGTGATTGTGAGGCCAGCCTGGTCTACATAGTGAGTGTGAAGCCAACCTGGTCCATTCAGTAAGTTCTAGGCCAGTCGGGACTATGTAGTGAAGGAAAAAAGAAAGAATCTACAGTTTAGAGGACAATGAAGTAACATATATTAATGCCTATATGTGTGTGTGTGTGTGTGTGTGTGTTTGTGTGTGTGTGTTTATATATATAAAACATTGCATTTATGTTTGTGGTTTCAAGTGACAAAAGTTGAACTTAATTTAAAACTAGAAGAAGATTATGATGTTTGATGTATATATGACTAGGATGTGTGTTGGGTCATGGGCTTTAGGAAAACTATGCCTAGAGTTCGATGGGTTTCAGTAGGCGTCTGTACTCTTTCCTCTGCAGTGTTTGTCTTGCTCTCTTCTCAGGTGGGCTGTCTCATCCCATTTTATTCCAGATAGTAAGTAACACCCACCATGTTTCAAGGATGGCTTTTAAGAGTGTCGGAAGCCATTATCCAGACTGTGACATGTGCCCCCTTCTGAAGCCAGGCATGGGAGTGCTCTTATTAGACCAGGGGGATATGTAAACACCTTTTTGACCTGAGATGGTGGTAGGGGTGTGGAAGCAGAGGTAGTCTTACCAAAATGATAATTTGCTTAAAGAGAAAGAAGGGTCTATGGGGTTGATGTTATACCCGATGCTCATGAAACAGGAAATCCTTCTGGGGTGGCATATTATCAGTCAACTAGCATTTTAATTGGTAAGAGGATTAAAGGATTAGTTTGAGGTCCAGTTTAGTTGCACTTCTCATTTACTCATTCATTCATTCAAGATATAATATCCACTGCGTGCCATTTGCTGGGTTTAAACATGGCCACCATTTAGTGACATGAACTTGGAAATGATTTTATGATAAAGGAACACAAGTCTTGACTGAACAAGGTTCACTCTGAGAATAGAAGTGTGGCTCAGTCCTTGACAGTGTAATTTATTGTTAAGTTTAAAAGATGGGCCAACTCTTGTGGCGTATGTTGTAGATAGTAGAGAGAGAGTTTCTTTTCTGAGACCTGGTCACACTTGCTCCCTCTGTAAGACCTTTTCAGTCTTATTCCCTCTTTCTGGAAGACTCTGTCCCCAGTGTCCAAGTTGCTGGTGTCTCCTTTTCAAGTCTTCAGGTGTTGGCTGAAGTTTAGACCCCTCGAATAGACCACTCCCATGTACATAAAGGCCTGCTCAGCCACTTTACTCTCCTCCTAGGATATTAGTCTTCCAAGTTACCCTGGTCACTTACCCTCTCACTGGATGGTCAACTCCACAGAAAAGGACCATCTCACCCCATACCAGTGCAGGCAATGGACTTTCACAAGGTGATGCTTCATTGACTGACAATAAAGAATGAACAAAGCCACCAGACAAAGGAAAGTCCTCTGTGTGTAACACACCAGACTGCAGAGAACGGGGAACATGCCTGTTTCTTGGGAACTCGGGTTATAAACTGTAGTAAAAACTTTCTCATGCTAATTCCACATGACAACTTTGGGTGCAAGGGAGATAATTTGGGATGTGTGTGAGTCAGGCTCCCTCGAATCTGCCTCACAGGTGGATGTATTCCTACTCTTCTTTTACAGGTAGAGGGTAAACAGGGTTCCCAAGGACACCGAGAAAGCTGTCAGAAGCCAGGTGTCTGTCTGCTGTGACAAATGACTCTTGTTTCCTGGCCTTTGTGACTATGGTGATATTCTAGGAGAACAGACTTGGTTTTTTCTCATAGGCCATTTTATCCCAAGAGTCGTTGGGATTAAACACCCCTAAATGCATCATCAAAGTATCATTGCCACTGGGTGTGTTGGAACACACTTATAATCCTTGCATCCAGCCTGAGCCTGAATGTCCTGAGTTCAGGATTAGATATTCCATATTACTTCCCATTTAATAATCAGTTGTGAAAGGGTCTTGAGTGTGATTTGTAATTTTTATTGTACAGGCTGGTGGGCCTTCTTTCGTGTGATCCCATTTTAGAGCTTCTGTTGGAGGTGAGAATCTTGAGGGTTCCTGGAGCTGAGGAAATATTTGAGCTCATTCCTGGTCCTATCCTGTCACAGGGCACTTTGGATTTTAGAGTCACTTGGCATTTTGATACAGAATGTGAACCCGGGGCTAAGGAGATGTCTTCTAGCTTCAAGGTGCTTGCCATGCAAGTGTGAAAACCTGAGTTTGAATCTCCAGAAGCCAACGGAAGGCCAGACATACAGTGTGACAGTCTACAAGCCCAGGGTTCCCTTGAAGAAATAGAGGGAGGGGCATGTGAATCCCTGGAATTCCACAAACCAGCTAGTCTGGTGTCCACAGTGACACAAGATAAACACACTCCCAAGCAAGGTGAAAAGCTAGGACCAAACACTACACATCTACCTTGATGTATACTTGCACATGTTTACATATATAGATCTTCACACCCACGTACATGCTCATTGTGTACACACACACACACACACACACACACACACACACTAAACAAAGAAATAAATAGAAAAGAAAAAAAGAACTTTTAAAGAGGTGAACCTGAAATTAGAAGTTACAGTTTTGAACCAGAGTTCTACATATATGTCTCCCTTACATGAAGATTAGACCTAACTTTTGAATCCTGTATTTCACATCTTTAAAAAAGGGACTAGTACTTTCTGAACCCACAGGAACTTTGCAGGAGGGGAACAAGTGTTCTAAGCAGGAAGCTACCCAGTCTGTCGACATGTGTTAGTGGTTGTTAATCCACGCACGTTTTCTGAATTCCTCCAGGTAATTGGTTTTCTGGGATGTTGCACTCCAGGGAATGCCTGAAATACAGGACGATTCCTCTTATCATAAAGTTAGATTAAGAAGTTTAATTTACAGAAACTATTATACAGCATGGATATCAAATGTTCTGAGTGCAGACTGCAGAAGGTTCCAGAGAACTCTTGGGCAGCCTTAATCTGCATAACTCTTCCCCCTGACTTATGACCACTCGGATTTTTTTTTTTTTTATCCTGAAACAACATAAAGAGTAATGGAGCATGGTTGCTTTGTCAGACTACCCTGCAGTTAATCAACTCTAGAAGTGACCAGAAGATTCTATTATTTGGTTCTCAATTGGCCCATCATCTTCCCCGTCCCTGTGCATACCTTGGCTGTGATTCCCAAGCTGGTATATTCATATATCACCTTCTAGTTGCCCATCCACGCTGCTTTTTAATCCTTTGCGGAAGGCAGAGTAATAGTTACTTGAAATATCTTTATCCTAATTCACAAGATACATCAGATTTCATGGCCAAGGACAATTAGATTTCTCATGGAAATAAGATTATGTGCTAACTAGCTAACAGAATGACAGATTGTCCCATATTTTTGGATGAACCCAATTAATTATAAGAAACCTCATAAATGGAAGGGGAGGTTGTAAGAGAAACTGAGACATCCGGGGGTCTATGCGAGGGATCTGGTCAACTATGTCGGGCTTTGAAGACAGAGAGAAAGGCATGGGCCAAGGAGTTTATGCAGCACACAGAATCAAAGAGAACAAAAGGAAGTAGAGTTTCAGCATCTTCAGAAGGAAGGCAGCACATTGACACTTCTGTTGAGATCCATCTTAAACTTTGGCCATGTGAACAGTAAGATAATGTATTTACGTGGTGTTAAGCCTCTAACCTATCAAATACTTGTCACAGTAGCTGTAGGAGATGAATACACTTTGTTCGGGTGTGCCCTTCTCTCTCTGTTTCTCTTCTTTTCTGAAAAAAAAAAAAAAGTCATCTTCAGGGCCTTCTGGTTCTCTTTCCAGACAGATGGGGTGGATCAATGTATGAAGTTTTCCAGAATATGAAAGTGTGAGTGGCTAAGAGAAGCTAGGGGTTTCTGTCTCTTGTAGGTAGTGAACGTTGACATTCAGAGTTTATAGCTGCCCAAGCACCAGCCACCCAGAAACCCAAGTCTGAAATGAAGCTCAAGGGGAGAAGTGCATGAGTTTGAATACCAATCCACTCACAGACCAGCCAGTGTAGCTGGAGGTTCCAGGTATATGTGCACCATGAGATCATTTGGATCCACGTCCCTTCCTTCCTGTTGCTCCACCATCCCCAGCACAGCTTGTTAGAAATGCCAAATCTCTAGTCCAGCCCTACCTTCTTGATGCAGAAGTTTACATCTCAGGGAGATGTGCTGCTGCTAATTAGGAACAGAGTTTCAGAACTAGTATTCTAGAACAGTGGTTCTCAACCTGTGGATTTTGACCCCCCAAAGTCCATCAGAAAATACAGAACATTCACAATAGTAGCAAAATTACAGTTAAGTAGCAGAGAAGATAATATTATGGCTGGGGGTCACTGCAACACAAGAAACTGTAAAAGGGCATAGCATCGTAGAGGCTGAAAACCACTGTCTTACAGTGAAGTGTTTCAGTCTTGGCATTGGTGATGTTTTGGGATGGGCCCAAAGGCTCTCTGTTGTGAAGACCTGTGAACTCACCAACATTTCTGGCTTCACTCACTATATTCCAGTAGTGCCTCCCCTTCAGTCAGAGTAGATGAAAAAAATTGCTTTAGATATTGTCACATGTCACCATGCAGTCCCAAATTACATCTGGTTGAGACCTCTAGGGTTTTCCTTTTTTTCCTGGGACTTCACTCCATCACACTTCAATCTCAGAAAAGAAGGACCAACTTATTTCTAGGCAAAGATCATACCCATAACTTCAAGTCTCATGCTAGTGTCAAGAATTCAGTTCCAAGGCTTCACATTAGCTGCAGAAGAGCCCTGGGGAGGCATATGAAGGACTCTGTGCCTAAGGAGGGGCAGACAGGGACAGACATCTGTCTGCTACAGGAGCTTGCACAGACTTATGGTCATAGTCTGTCTCCCCGCCCTCCTCCCCATCTCTTGCTCCCTTGCTCTTCTTTCCACCATCCCATCTCTCATGCTATTTCTCTGGGCTAAGGGTCAAAATCAAAGACCTTGTGCATAACATCAGTGTGCTGCACCACAGCCTGCCACCTTTCTTTTCCCCTTCTGAAAAAAAAAGCCTCCATAAACAGATTAAGTGTGCATGTGCATGCATATGTATGTTTGCTTGTGTGTGTCTGTGTGTCTGTGTATCTGTGTTTATAAGCATCCAGTGGAAATCACGGGACATTTTAGAGAACACATAACATTTATCGAATCAGTATCGTTTTATATCAAGGATCCTATGCCTTCTGAACTTCCGCCATCTGCACAGATCTTGCAGATATGTTGCCTAAGAGGTGTGTCTGCCTACCTCCTAAGCATTCATTGGCTTTCCCTTTCAGATTTGCACCTTCTTTGCAACAACAAGGTTTTGTTTGTAAAATGAAAACTCAGTGGTTGTATAAATTTTCAGAAAATGATTTTCAGAAGGAAACTATGTTTCTTAAATATTTCTAAACACAGTATAATAAAATAAGTGTTTGGTAAACATATTAATATACATATATATATATACTTAAATGTACATGGGTTAATATGTTGTATATATTTAAATAAGACATATATAAACATGTTTGCATATGTTCTCATATCTATCAGCCATGTATCTATGTATCTACATATGTACATATGTATGTATGTGTGTATGTGTGTATGTATATATGTGTGTACATTATCTATCTATCATCTATCTATCTATCTATTTATCTATCTACCTATTTATCTGGCAACTTTTGCATTGGTACAACCTTTATTCCTTTTCTACTTGTCTTTCTGTCATCTGATTTTTATGCAACAACCCTGGTAAATAACCCTTTTAGAATATAAAACATACCATAACTCTTCCTTCCCTTTTATTTCCAAATAAGTTCATGTAGAAGTTGTTCCAAGCCTGGCTGGGACCTGCAAAGCCCTATAAGACTGATGCAACCTTTTCTCTGCAGCCACATTCCTTCATCCTTTTTTTTTTTTTTTTTTTTTGCTCCTGTTTACACTGCACTAGCCTGAGATGCTAAACACTACCTACCCCCAGGGCCTTTACCCTGCTTCTCCCTCTAACCGGAATTCATTTCCTCAGTTAACTGTGTGTCTGATATCTTTCCTTCATTCATGTCTTTGCTAGACCATCTTATCCTTCAAGTGGCCTGGTCACATAGACTTGGACTTAGCCAACATTGGTAGTGGTAGGTGCTTCACCCACTGGATGGTGTCCCATTACTGTTAACTGAATCACTGTTTTCTGTAGTTAATTCCTTCATGCTCCAAGTTTTTGTTGTGTTGATTTTTCTAATTCTCTTGTCCTGGGAATTTTTAGTTCTAATATAGAATCACAACATGACTTTATCATTGCTGGAGTAAAGTTAAAAGACATTTGTTTGTGCCTCTCTCAAGATATCTCTGCTAATTAAATACACTGCCATCAGGTGGTGGTTGTAACAGATACCACATTCAACCTCCTGGCTGATTTTACCCCTATATCTCTTGCCCCTAAGTCATAAATCAAGAGGCATTTTAAAAGGTTCACATTGGGGAAACAATTAATAGGTATTGAGACAGATGTTCCAGGTTGAGGGATGGGGATCTTTAAACAATTAATGTAATACTTTTATTCTTTAAGAATTTTATTTGTGCATATATTCAATGTATTTTGAGCACATTCATCTCTTTACCACCTCCAGGTCTTCCCAGGGATCTTTATTTTTCAAGGTGTGGCTTAATCTTGGCTTAATGCTACCACCAGATTTGAATTTTTAGATTCTGCTGCCGAGGCGGTTGGCTACATTCATAAAACTTTCTGCATTATGGCTATAAAGAGATTGTTTACTTAATTCCTTTTCCCAAATTGTAGGTGACAGAGACCTCCATCTGTCCCCAGAGGCACCACCCTCCATGCTGCCTCTGAGGAGCAGAGGGTGGAGGTCAGTACTTTTCCAGGCACATAGTACTAGGATGCAGGAGTTTTTCCTAGAGCAAAACCAGGATATAGTTCTCAGAGGGGGGATATGTATGTAGATGCCAACACGACAGATGTCTGCTGCTAGACTTCTGTGGAAATGCACTCTTCTACTGCAGCACAAGCAAGTAAATCGGAAGCATCGTGGGTTCTGCTGGCTGTGTGCAGACAGAGGTCTGGGCTGCATTCTTTGCTCTGCCTTTATCCTGAGGTGAATTCCAACATAGTCTCAAAAACTCCCCCTCTGTAGCTCTGCTAGGAAGGAAGGCAGGGCCGGAAATCGAGAAGGGAGAGGCTGGTCCAGTCTTGGCATTTAAGGTGTTAAGTCCGAGGGAAAGGTAAAAGAACCCAGCTCTAGAAGTCACTGATTGTTTATTTAGAATATCTTCCATTTCTGTCACCTTCATAGAAAATCTCAGGACTGCCTGGGAAAAATTAAAAGAACTGTATATCTTGCAAAGAGAATTCTTCAAATAGCAAGTAAATCATTCACCACATTAAATCTTCCTGCCCAGGATCCCTTACAGTAGGGAGGAAGAAACAAATGCCTTGGCATTTGATCAGCCTTAATATAACAGCCAGATAGCCCAGAATTCCAGAACAGCCTTGGCTCTCTGCTATTCTATCTTTTCCACTTAAGGTAAGGCCTACAAGAAAGAATTAAGTGGGATTTCGTTTTCTATCATTTTGTGACACTTTTTTTTAAATGAAGATAAACCCATGTTTTGAGGCAAAAAGAATCAGCCTTGTCAAATCCAGTGCCTTGGTGTTTGTTTAAACATCTTGTGAGTGGCTATCTATCCAGCAGCAGTGCTACCTAGAGTGTGGAGTGTTCCAGTATCTCTCTGGGCCTGTCTGAAGAGACAGTAGGACACTTGAAGACCTTGAGTCTTTTAAGCCCTGAGTCACTTATCAGACACAGTAGGTACAGGTCAATTTTCTGTATGATACTGGGACTGTTTTATTTGACTGTCTGTCTTTCTGTTTCTCTCTCTTTCCCTTTCTCTCCCTCCTTCTGTTCCCCCTCTCTCATTAACTTTCTGTCTCCTTACTCTTGTCTCTCTCTTGCTCCTCCTTTTTATCCTTCTCTTTCTCTCTTCCTCTTCTCCCCACAGCTCCTCCCCATCCTTCTTCTTATTCTTTTCCTTCTCCCCACCCTCCTCCCATTTTTCTGTCCCTCCTCTTCCGTGGCACTGGAGAAGGAACTGGTGGTTTTGTGTGTCGTAGGCAAGCAGCCTCCTGCTGGAACACACTCCAGCCTGTCTTTGGACTTCTTGGCAGCTCTAGGTCTTCTCTGCTCCTTGCCCTTGCTGTCTGACTCCTACCTACCCTTTTCTTAGGTTGAGACCCACCACCACGATAGGGACATGTGAGAGACTCATTTTTTTCAAGATGGAGGAATTAGGAGTAGCAACAAAACTATTTCTCTTGGCCCTTGCTTTCAAAAAATGTTCATCTCCCAATTTCCAGTGACTTGTTTTCAGATCCTGAAGAATTGTAAAAGGTTCTCTTATTTCAAAGAAAGGTGAAATTTAAAGACAGATAAGAACTTCACTTGAGTGATTGTTTTTCTTTTATAGCAGCTGCACTTTGCCACATTCTTAGCAACAATAGTTAGCTTCCATAATTTCTCAGGAGACTGAAACAAAACAAAACCCACAGGGACGTGTGTGTGTGTGTGTGTGTGTGTGTGTGTGTATGTGTGTGTGTTTGTAAGATATGTTTGGGTATGTGTGTATGTGTGTGTAAGATGTATTTGTGTGTGTTTAAGATGCATGCATGTGTATGTGTGTTTAAGGTGTGTATGTGTGTGTGTTCATGAATTACATGCCATTGTTGCATGTTGAGGTCAGGAAAACCTCAGATGTTGGTTATTGCCTCCAGTCTTGAGTCAAGGTTTTTTTTGGCTAGGTGGCCAGGGAGCTTCCAAGGATTCGTCTTTATTCATGTCCCTTAGTCCTGAAGATGTACTGGGATTACAGATGTGAGCCACCATGTCTGGATTAATGTGGGTTCTAAAGATCTCAGCTCAGTTCTTCATGTTTACATGACAAACATTTCACTGACTCTCTTTTACCACTGGTTAATCTTCTCCGCCACTTCTGATGATGACGGATTTTTCATTTTAAGGGTGAGTGTAGAGGGGGAGGAATGAATATCAAGTGCACCCTGGTTACTACTGGTGCAGCTTGGGTGGGAACATGAGTTTGCCAGTGTTTGCAAACCTTAGTCACAGCAAGAGGCTACTTCTGGGGAAGAAAAAATGCTGAGGAAGTTCTGTTTAGTCTGGGCTTCAGAGGGGCAACATTTCCTCAAGAGTCCCTTTCCACAGCCAAATCCAACATATCTCTGTCTTTGTGGATACATTCCAGTGCTCATGTCTGGATTCCTGGAGAAGTCAGAGTTAGATTCTTTACAGTGGAGGGATGGAGACTGTCTTCCTACTGTGGTCAGTTTAAAGGTCTTAGCATTTGGAAAGACTTCAGAGAGAGATGCATAGAGAGACACGGAGAGGGGCATAGACGCACACGCACACATACAAAGAGAGAGAGAGAGACAGACAGAGACAGAGAGTGGCACAGACACACACACACACACACATACACACACACACACACAGAGAAAGACTGAAAGAAGCAGAGAGAGATAGACAGAAAGAGTCAGAGAGACAGAAAGACACACACAGAGAGAGACAGAGAAAGGGGGAGGGGAGGGAAAGGGAGAGAGAGAAAGGTTGATTGATTTTCTGAACTTGGCTGTGTACTGCTAATTTCAGAGATGTGGAGACTCAGCTGTCCCTTCCCTGTGTGCAGCAGCCAAGGGATGAAGATTCTCCAGGGCTGTATCTTCTTTAAAAGCATCCCTGTTGCTCAAGCTCTTTCAAGGCAGTGTGCATGGTGGAAAACAACTCTTGGGGTCATTTTATGTGGGTGTGCCTCTGTAGCAGCCTCTGCAGGCCTCGTGGTGGCTCTGGAGGGAGGACCTGGTGACAGCATCATACAGGAGTTTACTCTGCTGCAGTGGCATTTCTGTTCTATTTTCAGTCCATGGAAATGTTTAGCCTTTGAGACTCCTTTGAGTTGTCTTTGGAAAAGTGATATGGGAATAGGGTAAGTGTGTATGTGACTGAGGATGTGAGTGTGGGTGATGTGTGTGAGTGAGAGAGAGTGTGTGTGTGTATACCTCTGAGGATGTGTTATGGAGGCTTAAGGTTACTGTTGATGTCACCTCTGTTGTTCTCCTGAGACATAGTCTTAATGGATTCACCATTCTGACTAGACAGGCTGGCCAGTGACCTCATGGAATTTGCCTGCCTCCACCCTGTGAGCATTAGGGTTGCAGGTGTGCTGCCGTGCCCCGAGTTTTCTGTGGATGCATGCTTGAGCAGCAGGCACGTTACCCACCAAGTCATCTCCTCAGACCCTGAAAATATATTTGCATGAATGGTATGTTGGCTGAGTTTAGTGAATGAATCTGAGTGGCGTGGCTTCTAATCTCAGCACCAGGAAATACAGACACAGGTCACTCTACTGAACCCTGAATCCAGTCAGTCCGGGAATCTCCCCATGGGCTTTGTACCTTTGTAGAAATCATGTCCTGTTTTCGCCTCTGTCTGTTCTTGGGAGATGTGCAGAATGAAGTGAGTTCTAAGTGCTTGCTCTTCAGGTCACGTGTGTGATGTGTTTAGTGAACACAGCTGATGGCACTGACTGCAGTGGCTGTTTCTGGGACAGTAGTGGTTATTCGTCCACAGTTTTAGTCTTTGTAAACTACGCGTGCATGATTTCTTTCAAAATGGTGAGTTTTAAAAAGAACTTCCCATTTTCATCCAAGAGTCCATTGTGAGTGACTTTCTCTGTCTAAAAATGTGCTCCTATGACATAATTTCAACACTTTTTATGAATTATAAATGACCGGAGTGTTAATCAATACCCAGTAAAGTAGGAGAAATATAGACAATATGGATTGATATTTGGGAATCTGTCAAGTTTGAGCTGCAGCATATGTAGATTATAGAGATAAGTTGTAGCAAAGAATGCAGCAATGAAGCGGCATAAGACAGTACCAAAGACAACAGCAAAAGCAGATAATCAGGAGGTATGGGGTCAATCAAGTGAGGAGCAGCCACAGGGGAAAGACGGGTAGGTTTGGGGCATATTTGTATCTAGGAAATAGAAAATACTTAGATACAAGAAAAGTCCTGCCCACAGAGCATTTTAGCTTGTAAGGGGCTGTCCTAAACAAACACCACAGGAGCAGGGTGACTTGAACAGAAAATTTTAGTTCTGGCAGTTCTGGAAGCTGATCATTCAGGATCAAGATGTCCATGGGGTTACTTTCTATACACCCTCAAGCTTTCTGTGCCTTTATGTGTTTGTTTTCTGTATATTGCCTTCGTCCTGGTTTCTTTCCTTTGTAGGTGCCTCTCGGCACACCAGAATGTCTGTGGATTAGCTGACAGTGAACTATCCCAGCATCAGGTACCTTGTACATTGCTAGCATGTCTGTATCTCCTTCTCATGGACAGGCTGCTTGGGGAGCCGAGAGATCTTTCCCCTCATTTCTTACTAATCCTCTTTCTAGTTGGCATATTCTTTTCCAGGTCATGTTCCTATATAGGATTAAGTCTCAATTTGGTGTTTGAGTGGGGATCTCTGTTCCAAATCCCACACTTCTTAGAAGCACACTAGTCAGATCAGGCTAGAATCCCCCCCCCCCCATTTGCTTTCATATGAACCCAGTTGTGCCTTCAAAGACTGTCTCCACATGCAGCTACATTCAGAGGTTTGGGGTGGGCTCTAGTGTGTGCATTTCTAGTGACACAGAGGTCGAAGCTACATGGAGAGCTGGAGGTTCCAGCCTTGGTTACCCTGGAGTCTCTGCTAGCCCCAACCAACCTGAGTTACCAGGGCATGTCCACAGGACCCCTCCATGTCCACATGTAGCCAGAGCTCTTTAGATTTATATTACTATCTAAAAATATGAGGAATGCAAAAGATTCATCCCCTTCCTCGGAGGACAAATATTCCAATCAACAAATGGGCAAATGAACAGAGTGCTTTCCAAAGAATAGTACAAATGACCAATAAATACGTGGAAACCAATCAACACCTTTAGCCATGAGGCAGATGAAGATAGAAGACTTCACTGAGACAGACGTTTACCCTAGTCAGAAGGTTGTCACCAAGAAGCAGAGCGACCGTCACCACAAACACAAAACCAAGCATGTGCTGGGGCAGCCGAGAAAGGCCCTTTACACTGATGACTATTAGTGTAGCCATCGAGGGGAACTGTCATGTGATTCATTTATACTACTGCTCCCTCCCTTCTTCCCTCCATTCCTTCCCTCCCCCAGCCCTCCCCCCACTCTCTCTGTGTGTGTGAGCACACATGCTCATGCTCAAATAAAGTAAGTCATAGACAGCCTCAAGTCCATGTCGGCTGCAGCGCTATTCATACTATCCAGTTTACCGAATCAGCCTAGCTGTCCATCAACAGGTGAGTGGATAAAGAAAACATGCCATATGTAAACAGTGGAGTATGAGCCATAAAGAAAAATGATACTGTATCATTTTGTGGGGGAAATGTATGGAATAAGAGATGGACTTACACAATGATTGCACATACCTCTTCAGATGTAAAGTATATGAAAAAGAGGATATGAAGGTACAGAGGGTGTGGGAAAATGGGTAGGGTAAGAAAGAGTAGTATGGAAAGAATATGACCATGGTAGGTCATATGCATGCATGAATAATGTAAAAGAATCCATTGATTTACATAATTCCTGTAATTAGCTAATTAGCACAACGATAAAGACATCTTCTCTGTGGCTTACTTTCTGCTTCTAGCACAGTGAGCCTCATTTCCTGGAATAGAGTCCCAGCTCACCATGACTGTGTTTCCTTACTGTTGAGTGGTTACTATAGGGAGATGTCAGTGGCAGCACCAGGTAGCACTGGTGAGAAGGTACAGGCCTTGAACACTGCTGCTGATGCCAGCCACGGGCAGATGCCCAGGCTGTCTCTCCCATTATGTCATTGCCCCATTTTACAGGAACTTGGAAATTGCAGTTTTGCAATGTTGAGTGACTTGCCCACAGTTGCAGCGATTGAAATACTAGAGTCAATGCCATCAGCAGCAATGCCTACAGGTCTCTTTTTGGTCTGTTTAACTCTCGTTGTCCCTTGGCTTTGCTTGACTACTTTGTGTGCACTGTTTCCCTGTCATTAGACCACAGACTATTTCTATGGCTCTGCATGAGGAGCGCTAGTTCACTGTTGGAGAATAACTCTAAACCCAAGGCTTGTATCGTGGTTTATTTGACCACACCTTTCTTGATGGGTATCTCTATGGTCTCCAACTCTTGAAGATGATTACAGAGAAAGCTGCAGAGGTTTTTGTGTCACCTGGAGCCCACTCGTTAGGAAGAAAATGGAAGGAGTATGCATTTAATTTTTTATACATGTTAAAAGTTGTCAGAGTACATGGTTACTTCTGAGTTCCTGAAAGAGACCTTCATGTTATCACCAAGAAATGATACAGATTTAGGAAAAATGGGCTCCTTTTGTGCCCCAGCACCTGCTGGTCCGTGATAAAAGCTTTTAATAACAAGGATGCTGACTCCTTGTGCGATTACCATGAGATGAAAGAAAATATGTGGTTTGAGTATGTGTATTGCTCTTAGAAGCTCTTATTTAGAGGTTAGTTTCTATTATCAAAATAACACTATGTGCTCCTTACTCTTCTGCATGAAAGAAGAAAAAAGTAAATACTTCCCTTCTGCTTTGAACTGCTGCAGAATCTGTTTCTCTATAAAATTGAGAATTTGTGGGCAGGCCAAGGACTGGTTTTCTTATACAACTTCCCCCATGTCTGTTTAAGCAAAGAAATAGGATGGCTTTCACTAGAGAATAAAATTAGTTTTCTGGGGTGGTGGTTTGTGGAAGATGGCAAAGCTCGTGAGCAATGTCCCTTTCCACCATGTGGAGGGTCTCTGCAGCATAACTCTGCCCTGCAGTTTTCTGAGAAGTCCAGATTAGCATTTATCAGAGAGCAGATTTCAAGTCAGGTCTATGTGTGTGTGGTGTATGGTTTGTGTTTGTGTGTGTGTGTGTGTGTGTGTGTGTTTGTGTGTGTGTGTGCGTGTGTGTGAATGACAATAAACCAGACCTCTGGAGGCTGTTTTTCTAGTGTAAGCCCCAAGGACAGGGATGATATGAGTAGACTGGAGCTGAGCAGCATCTCAGGAGTTGTTGTGCTATGAAACACAGGAAGCTGTGTTCTGTAGATGATGGGGGTTCGTTTGGTACAATGATTATGGTAGCTTTCAAATCCAACAGACTCATTTATGTACCTGGAGGTTCACTGAGATGAGTTACTGTGGGTGGTCTCTATTGCCCGTATATTCTGTTATGGATATACTTCCTGACAAGAATGCTTGTTTTCATGGAAGGATGCTCCTTTTACGCCTTGCTGTGATCGAAGCTGCTATTTGTCTCTTCAGTGTTGGCTGAACACGCAAGACTATAGAATAACAACTTCATTTCCTGGTCTCCCATCTGCTTGATGTGGTTAATGAGGTTGGGTTTGGACAAATGGGATTTAACAATAGATGGTGTGTGTAATTTCTTGGCCTTAAAGTGATGTGTTTTGCTTTGCGATTGGTAGAAATGAGAATATGATGGTTAGACCTTGAACTGTCTAGAGGCTTCATACAGAGAAAGCCACGTATTGAAAACTGTGGGGCAGCAAGATAGAAAGAGTCCAGTGGAGCCATTTGGATAAGAGATGAAGACATTTCTGCTTTCTTTAAGCCATATTGTTTTGGGTTTTCAGTTGTTCTTTGCTAAGTGTAATTTGAGAAGATTCCTCTGCTTTTTATGTTCCAGGCACTGTGCTGAGTGAGGCTTTAGGAGATCATCTTTCCAAGCCATCTAGAAAATATTTGTTGTTAGCTACATTGTATGGATAAAGCAACGGACCCAGGGGACTGTTTCCAGATAGCAAAATTACAGTGGTACATTCCTCTGAGGGTCTGTGACCTCTTCCTTCCAACCATGGTTTATTTGTTTGTTTGTTTTTTAATATCAAGTTTACAGTATTAGACATGAATTTTTCCTGTGGTACTGGCCCAAATTTCAGTGGGAATTTAGTTGGTTACCCTTATAACAGGCATGCCACTGTTTCACCAGCAGGCTTCCCTGACAGGTTGGTTCATAACTGTGTAAGACTGTTGATTGTTTACCCCAGGAGCCCGTGTAGAACCTTTTAAGAACATGAAAGAGACCCATGGGGAGGAAGCTTTCAGTTCTATTTCCACTAACTTTCTCAGTCTGGTAAAGAAATCTTGTGATGTTCTCCACAACAGCGTCTTGTTATCTAGTTTTAGTGAGCAAACAGGCCATGGCAAGAGCTTGTGTGGTTTGGGGACTTCTATTGCCGTTGTTTTGCTGTGTGAATATAATCAAACTGTTCTCACAATGCAAATGTTCATCCCCATAGATTAGTGCTACTTGTAGCATTGGTCAGAGGGGCTTCTGTTTGCAGAGGCTGAGAGTGAACACAGAGGCTCAAAGCTCATCGAATGAATGAGAATCAGTGACCGTTGAGTCCTGTCATCCAAGACTTGGGGACACTACAGAAAAGGGGGGTGGTGGAAAGAATGTGTGGCTGCAGTGTGAGAAGGAGTGCTAGGAAAAGTTGTTTTCTAGACATGACTCGGGTATCACACCATGAACCCATAGAAGCCTGGTACCTGTAGAATATGAGTCTGAGCTCGCCCATCTCCAAGGACTTTTAGCAATTGATTATCTCTGGGAGAGTAGTGTTCCTCAGTGATGTAGCTGCTGGTGAGTTGTTCTTGCCTAAGTAAGTAGTTCCTGTTTATGCAGGCATCCCTAATTAAATGCAGTGGCACGGAAAGAACAAAAAGACACCAAACAGTATGGACAGGACTGGGGAGTGGGATATTAAGGAGAAGAAGTTTCAATGGGAAGGGAAGCAGAAAAGAGAGAATAAGAAAGATAATGTGATTTCTGGAAGGATAAGTTTTAGACAAAAGAATTAATTACAAGTAGTTTGCCCAAGATTACAAACAAAATACCCTGAAGACTATGCACTAAAACCTGCCTTCCATTTAACCTGTTTCAAACTAGGTTTCATCTTCATGTGTCCCATGATGACTCTGACATCTACTTCTCCATCTGTGTGATTGACCCCTATTATGCCAGGCACTGTGCTTGATGCTGGAGAGAGAGCAGTAGTAAGTACAAGCAGTTGGTGCTTGCTCTCGGAGTCTTCTAGTAAGGGAAGACAGAATCAGCGGTGTGAAATGGGGCTGAAATGGCACGCACAGTGAACACGCAGAAGGCATGGACCCTGGGCCACAAGTGTGATACACATGTGCCAGGACATCAGGGTTCTGGGAAAACCAAGACTTAGCTGAACCAAGCAGAGATGAGAGGTGGAGAAAAACCGGTATGTGTTCTTGTGCTCCAGAATTCAGGCAAGCTCAAGTCTCCACCCTGTTCCTAGCTTTTTGGGCTACTCTAATTGGTTTGGAGCTTTAAAGTAGTTTTGGGTAGAATTCTCACATCTTCACTGGCCCCTGGATTAGTCAAGCAGAATGAAAGTTTAAGTCTAAATGCATTGAGTTTCAGGTGATTCGGAGCCACGCACAGATAGATATGAAATAGGCTACTGGGGCTATGTATCTGAGTGTGTAGAAGGTAGGATAGGAGCTGGAACATAGGGAGTTATCAGCACAAAGACACACTCAAAGCCACGCTGAGGCTATTTTGCAGTAAGAGGAATGGGTTTAGGGTTGGGCTTTGAAAGTAATTGGAGAATGCAGAAAGTCTGACTTGTAAAGAAGCAAGTCATAGGAAGCAAAGATCAGGAGGGAGGTAAGAAAAAGGCAGTTTCATGGAACTCAGTTTTAAAAAGGAGGGGGTGATGAACTGAGCTGAATGTCGCTAAAAGATGTTAAAAAATAAAGTCTAAAGAAAGTCCCTTTGATTTAGATTCAGCTTGAGGAAGGGTTGACTTTTTAAGACGTGTCTTAGCATTCTGTGAGCCGTGAGATGCCAGATCCAACAGCAGCAACATCTCAAGGGGCCAGGGAGAGCTGTGCAGATCCACATTTAGTTTAGGGCTCAGGAACTTTGGGGGACGGACCACCTTTTTAGCTGACAGTTAAGGTTTCTTATGCTTTGGGCGCTGTCTTCCGTGCGGTGGGGGGGGGGGGGGAGGTGCCGATAAGAGCACCGTGCACCTTGTGAAACTTCAGTCTAGGTAAGATGACAGACAAGCAAATGACAAGCGCAATTTAGGTTAATAAATGCAGAATGTGTCATTTCGGATACTTCTGGCTGTAAGGAAGAGAAGATGTAATGAACAATGACTTAGGACATTTAGAATTCACTTAGCCAGAAATCGAGGTGGGTGGTCCTGGAGTAGATTTAGCAGCTTACTGGTGTGTGACAGACAGGTTGCTTCTATCCTTCCACCTGTTGGGTTTCAGACTCTCTCTCCTATTCCATGGTATGGAGATGGCAGATGAAGGCCTCAGCATCATGTACACAGAAGAGTGTGTACAGAGGGAAGACGCAGAGTAGCATCGGGGCTGCCTCTTTCCTAAGCTAGTGTTTTTAGTATTTTGCAGAGAAAACTTCCTTCCATAATATAACACTGTACTTCTTTGACACCTTACTGGCTACAACTGGCTTGGTTGTATTCATTCTTTTTTGTATTACCCATATATTAAAAAAAATATGTTGATCAGAAAAAAAAAGAAAAAATCTAACACACACTGTTTTAGACAACACTACAGATATAAAGTAAATGCAGCGAGTGTAAGAGCAACCTTCTTTCTAGATAATAGGAAATCCAAGAGTAGTGGTGCCCACCTGTAGTTTTTCTTACTCATAAGGGTGAGGCAAGAAGGGAGCTTAAGGTTAGGAGTTCAAGGTTAGCTTGGGCAACATAGAGAGACACTGTCCAAAAAAAAAATATCTATATAATGGGGACTGGAGAGATGGTTAATTTACTGGCGTTCTGGCTTCATACACATGGAATCTGAGTTTAGATTCCCAGAACTCACGTAAAAGGACTGGGGTGGTGGCATGTACCTGCTGCGCACACACGTGCACACATGCAGACACATGCATGGATTCACAAATGAAAATAACATGTACAGAATTGTTAGAGTCTGACTCCGTAATGGTCCTAGGCCACAGTGTTTCATACAGTACCATGGGAGCTATGTTCCATTGAGGACAGCAGAGTCTACACTGAAGGAGTGAGATGGTCAGAGAACAATGCTGAGAGAGTTTGAGAAGCCAGTCAAATACAAGTGGACGGTAGTAAGAGAGGGCTTGTTGGACTGAAATGCTGCAGTGAAAAAGTGATTTAGGTGGAACATGTATCATATATTTATTTATTTTTAAGGGTTTAAATTCTTTTCATCATTTTATGTGTATGGGTGTTTTATCTGGATGTAGGTTCATGTACCACACATGTGCCCAATGACCATGGACCAGAAGAGAATATCACATCCCCTGGAACTGGAGTTACAGCTCATTGTAAGCTGCCACATGTATGTTAGGAATAGAGCCAATGGAAGACCAACCAGGGCTCTTTACTGCTGAGCCACTTTTTCATCCTCTTTGTAGAAATTTTAGCTAGTGGGGCTAAGCTCCACTCTTGGCTATGACTGGCAAGTCTGAGATGTTTCAAGAAGGCTCATGTAACTAGCCCAAGTGACTACTTACTAGAGTAAAAATTGGGAAGGTTTAGGCATGAGGTTATGGAGCTGCTGGGAGCCAGATCATGTGAGACCTCTGAGTGAATGGGGAACCACTGGTGAGTTTGATTCATAGAGTGCCAGTTGTAAAAGGACCAGAGAAAGCAGAGACACTAATCGGGGGGTTTCTGCAGTACTCTAAGTGAGAGGTGCTGGACTAACTTGTTGGGCACAGGCAGTAAAAATCATGTAAATCCAGTTTGTGAGGTACAAGAGAAAATGAGAAATTGTGGGTGAGCCCTGGGTTTATGGCTGGGTAGCCAGGAGGAGGGAGAGACTACATACTAGGGAAGAGCAGGCTGGAGGTCCACACTTCTGTGTAGGACATGAGAAACCAATCAGACTTGCAACAGGACAGTTGGATGCATATGTCTGTCTTCTCTTGGACCACTCAGAGGCTGTAAAGGAGAACAGACCATCAGAGCAGCCCATGTCATCCCTGCGTACTCAAACAAATGGCCAGGTTCATTAGCAAGGGTCTGGGAGGACTACTTACTGGGTGTAAGGGACAGTGTGGCTATGGAGTCTTATGGGAAGTAGCTTTCTGAGAAATGAGGGACCTTAGGGACAGGGATTTTATTTAGATGAAGAATAGGTGGTAAGGTGGGAAGTGTATCAGCACAAAAGGAGTAGCATACACAAAAGTTTGCTCCATTTGTGTTCTCCATGTGTGATAAAATCACCCTTTTCTTTAAAGTACCCACAGTGAACTTCATTTCTGAAAAGAGGCTTTGGAGAAAGATTTCTATCACTGTAACAAATGCCTGGAATAAATCAACTTGGAAAGTGGAAAGACATTTTTTTTTTCTTGTTGTTGTTCACAATTTAGGGCTTTCAAACCAGCATCATTTCAGCCCATTGGTCTGGGTCTGAGTATTGATAGAGGAGATACCTCACCTCAGGATAGCCAGGAGACAGAACATGAAGAGGCAGGAGAGCCCTAGTGTTCTCATCAGAGACATGCTTAAAAGTGACCTGACTTCCTTTCCTTAGGCTCCACTTCCCCAATAGTACCTACCACAGGCTAGGCCCCTGAGCTTCACTCCTGGGCTCCTTAGAAAACATTGATAATCTAAACTATAGAAGGCACAGTAACCTAGGTCTTACCTTGGTGATGCTTGAGTGTACTCTTGACATATTCTTGGTTGAGACTAATGTTCAATCTCTACTTTTAATAGGGCTAATAACCTTGAACACTCTTTGCTTTATAAAAAAATAAATCTTCAGTTCAACTTGGGATCCATCCCATGTGCCCACATCAAACCCTGATGGGTGCCTAGCGTGGCTGTCCTCTGAGAGGCACTACCGAGACAGATGCAGATACTCACAGCCAACCATTGGACTAAGGTCTGGGACCCCTGTAGAAGGGTTAGGGGAAGAATCCCTAGAGATGAAGGGGAGGGAAACCCCATAGAATACCAACAATATCAACAAACCAGGACCCCTGGGAGCTCACAGAGATGAAACAACCAACCAAAGAGCATACATAGGTTGCTTTGTGGCCCCAGCACACATGTACTAGAAGATTGTCGTATCTGGCTTCAGTGGGAGAGGTTTTGCCTAATCCTGTAGAGACTTGATGCTCCCGGGTAGGAGGACATAGCAGGGGGAAGTGTGGGTGCATGGATGAGGGGGTGGTTAGCACCCTCTTAGAGGCAAAGGTCAAGGAAGATGGAATGAAGAACTCATGGAAGGGGGCAACATTTGGAATATAAATAAACAATTAAAAACTAAAATAAATCTTATTTTTCTCTATGATGGCATAGGTTTCTGTAGCAGTGACACACCCTTTCTTCCAAGCTGTCTCTACCAGCAGTCACGTTGAAGTGAACTAACATCCTTAAGCTTCGTGACTCACTTTGATTTTGATGTACCCATGTACCCAAATCCTGCTGACCACTGCCCTGGAAACCAGAGCCTGCCAGAGTGCTTATGTGTAGACAGTCTTGAGATGCTGGTCTCCAGTCATTCATCCTTCATGTCACGTGACAAGCAACATTATATTTGTGCTTCTGTGCCACAGACTAGAGTAAGTAAAGTTTCTGCCCAGATATATGTCTTGAACATTCTGTTTCTGGGAAGCAGTGAGTACATGTGTTTTATGAGCTGTTAGAGATCCTCCTACCTCTACCTCAGTAGTTCTGAGATTAAAGGAATGAGCCGCCACCACCAGGTTATCAATTTGCATTTTAAGGTGACCAAAGTAGCCAGTGAATCTTGGGACATAGTTATGTGGATTCTCCACAACATCCTGATATTGCCAGCCCACTTCCAGTAGAATGACACACCTCACCAATGTAACTCCAGAAAGGAAAGTTTTGTTCTGGCTTACACTTTGTGGGTATAATCTATCATGAGAGGGAAGACGTATTGGCAGACCTGCTCTGGCTGTGGCCTCAGGAGAATGAGGCAGCTGGTCCCAGTTCATCTGCAGTCAGGAAGGGGAGAGAGATGGGTACTGGTGCTCAGCGCAGTCTCCTTTTTATCTAGTCTAGGCCTCCAGCTGCTCACATTAGGGGGCGGGTCTCCTACCTCAGTTAACTCAGTCTAGAAAGTCTCTCACAGCCATGCCCAGAGGTTTGTCCCCCTAGGAGACTGGATTCTAGATCCTGTCAGATTGATAGTCACTGTTAACCACCACACTCACCAAGGTAGCAGGAAAGCATGGTAGATGGAAGGTAGATAGCCTCAGGCTCCTGGGTTTGATCTTAGTCGTGCAGAAGGACACTAGTTAACAACTCATCTGCAGCCAGGTTCTTCGCTGGGTTCAGGGCTCTTCAATTCTAAGATTTGTTCTTTCTCGACTGTGTTGGATGGCAGGAGAATACAGCTTATTTGAAGTTTGAGTTTTGTAGATAACTGCCCTAGGAGGATTTGACTGGAAGTGGGTTGGCAAAATCAGGTTTTAGTGGAGAATCCACATAGCTGTGTCTTAAGATTCACTGGCTACCTCGGTCACCTTAAAATGCGAATTGTTAACCTGGTGGTGATGGGTCATTCCTTTAATCTCAGAACTCTGGAGGCATTGCCAGAAGGATCTCTATTTTTGTAAGGCCAGCCTTGTCTATAAAGTGAGTTCTAGGACAGCCAAAGCTATACAGACTAACCCTGTCTCAAAAAACAAACATTCAAACAAACAAATCAGAAACCAAAACAAAACAGAACAAAATGCAAATCGTTCTTACTCCAAGCCCTCAGACAAAGGCCAGGACTTATGGTTCTGCCATTCCTGGCCAGGAGACTCCATGAAGAGGATTAGCTGGCTTCCCAGAGGTACCAGGTGTCATGATCTATGTTCTCCCCACCATTCCTTTATTAGAGCCATTTTATTTGTGTATGTCTAGTGCACCACCTGCCTGGAGACTCCCTTGTTCCTTCAGTTTTGTTTTACTTTGCTGTTCAGTCAGTGAGAAATGAAGCTAGCCCTGTGGGAAACTGCCTTTATCTCTTAGACAATACAGGGCCCAGGCATATGGGCCAAAAAACGATGGGAGGAAGGTCAGAGCATTTTACTACACCACCTCAGATGGCTCTGAGGAGAGAGATTGAGATTCAATCTACTGAACATGGATCCTTAAGAACATGGGCCAGTCATGTGACATGGACCTTTAAGCCAACTGCTTGACCCGAATACTTATTATGCAGCCTGCTGGCTATGTAGCCTTGGGTAGTTGTGTGTGACTCAGCTTAAGTATGTCTAATACGAAGGCATTAAGAGTATATCCTTCATAAAGAGGTTACAAGGTTCAAATGAGGGGCACATGGAAAGCTCTGGAACATAAATTCTGACAAGGCGATGCAGGAGATGTGGAGATTTTATAAAAAGAAGAAGCCAGCTCCCTGTAGGCAGAAAGGTAGATGGGAGGATATTTCTGCCCATTGTGTTCCTTAAGCATGGAGATGTCTTTTCTGAAGACCTCATTAGTTCCAGCTAGGTAGCTGTACTTTCTAGTATTGGATGGCTGTTTTAGTGACTGTGAACAGTGTGGGCAGTGCGCACGTAAGTCACATTCATGATAAGGAACCCCAGTGAAAGCCCACAGGTCCTCAAACCATCCTGGTTTAAAGCCAGACTTTCTCAGTGGCACCTGGAAGGATCTTTTCTTACCTCTCTTTGTTCCTGACATACTATTCTTCAAGGCCCAGGAATTCTTCATTAGCCAAGAAGCAACTTATTTTGTTTGCATACTCAGATTTTTCTACTGGCAAGTGATTTGCAGTCTCTGATGGGCCTGCCTGGAGGCAGATGGTTTCTTCTAGGCTTCCCTACCATTGAACATGCTCTCTGCAGGGTTGTTCTCTGAGTCACACACTGCTCAGAAGCAGAACCTGCCCTTGAGTCTCTTTGAACAGCACAAGCACTTTGATGCCGTGGTCATATTGACCATAGAGAAAGATCTGGAAACCAAGGAAGGGTGAATACAGCAAAGTTGCAGTTACACTGTTTGTTGTTGAGGAAGTTCAGTAGCCATGCGTTCTAGGATACTAGTGGGTGTGGGGGCAGGGCATATTAAATGAAGTCATTATTGCTTGTTTTTCCATGTGAAAGGGAGCTCTACTAAGTTCTTTCCAAAAAGAAAACTACTACGTGTTCTTCTGAATGTAAAGCTACCACCTGACCCTGAAGTACAGCCTGAGTGTAAAAGTCCTTGTCACCTTATAGAAGAGCTCAAGCCATGGATCACCTGTGTGGCTCTTTATGGATGAATGCAATTTAAAATTTGAATTAAGTGCTGAAGGCCATGGTGGCTGCAGTTCCCATCTTGCATGGGGGCCTCAGCACGAATTGGCTACTGTCTTTCAAAGGCAGGCCTCCCTTGGTTTCCCCTGAACTTTGAGAACTGCATTATCTCCCCTCTCTCTGTTTCTTTCTTGTTCTGTCATCTCCCTCTGTTCTGTCCTTTTTTGTTTTGTTTTCAATAGAAGCAATCACCTGTATGTGTCATTATGTGAAGACACATACCATAGTTTTAATTCTGAGCTATTTTAGTCTTATGCATTATCTTCTACGTCGATGCTGTTCTCCTAAGTGCCCCGGTCTGCAAGTGTCCTCAGGATACTTTTCCTAGCAGGGCATCGGGAAGTGGACAGCTCCCCAAACACTGCAATAATCTGTTTTGTCACCAGTCATTCATTCAGTTTTAGGAACTGTCTGACACTGTGATTTACTTACCACAGCCCTGCTTGAAAAATTGTCCCCGTTTGGCTGTTAACAATAATTACACAGGATAGGAGATTTAGAAAATAGCTGAAATACATAGAGATTACATTCTCCTACAACCTGCTGTCCCCAGGGCCTTTCATTTCTGAGCACACACGCATGTGTGTTTGATTATCCATACTAGCTTAAAATTGAGATTATATCTTAAGGTTTATTTTTGTTTTAGTTCTGGTGTTGGGGATAGAACCCAGGACCTTGGAGGTGTGTGGCAGGTGCTCATACTGCCAATGCTGAGCTCCCTGCCTGTTTATTCTGACACTTTACTTTCCTGTGCTGGGCTTTGAACCCAGGGCTTCACATGTGCTAAGCAAGTGGTATTCCACTGACTACACCCTTGAGCCACCGCTGATTATTTCTAATTAAAGAAACCATTTACATATTCACATGTATCTGAGTTTTCATTACTACACTAGCTTTTATTTATTTATTTTACTATGCCCCAATGGTACAAAATGTACTTTATATAATTACCTAGAATAAATACACATGCATTTACAAAACAGTTTCATGAAACCACTTACTCTTACTATGTACAGTGCATTCTTAAACATTATACTCTCTGTTCTATTTAAAAAGCTGGCCATGACTCTCTCAATTGCCTTTACGACTCGCTAATGATTTGTGACCCACAGTTTGAACACTACTCCATTAGCACATGAATTTTATTGGCAGTGTCATGTTTATTATATGATATGGGTCTAGTGTGCTGCATTTAACTGGCTTCATGCAGATGGACATTTGAACTGCTTTCAGTGTTAGGACAAATACCACACTGAGAAAAGGCATACAGAACACACATACTCATGTATGTGCATGTGCACATATGTGTATTCCTTCTCTCCCTCCTCTCTCCCTTTTTTTTTTTTTTTTTTTTTTTTCTGTTGCTGTTTTCACATTGCAGACCCCAGGCTAGCCTGGAGCTCAGGATATTTTTTCTTGAGATCCCAAGTGTAGGGATCACAAGTCAGTGCCAACACCACACACATACACACACACACACACACACACACACACATGCATGCACACACAAACATGCACTTTCTGGACACACATGTATTTTCTGGACACACTTTGACAATTCGAATGATTTAACAGCTTTAAGCTTATGCTGTTGTATTTCTTTGCAGAAAATCAGTATGGATTTGTGTGTATGCTTGGTGTCTGTGTGTGTCTGGGCAGGGGGCGGGTCCTGTTCCCCTTGTTCTTAGATGTAGAAACTGTGTTCTTCTAGTTAATTTAGAATCTCAGTCACAGTGAGAATTTTGGTGTTACTCAGCAGTGATCTGGTTGATCTGTACTGAGATTAGCTATTGTGTCTAAAAACATTCTGTTAATATCCTTGACTGCATGACCGGCAGGAGAGGTTGCTCTCCCATACTGGATGCACTGCAGGAGAGTATGAAATCCTAGGAGGCATGCACTGCAGAAGAGGATGCTATCCCATTCTGCATTCCCTGCATGAGATACTGCTATACCAGGCTGCATGGTCTTCAGGAGAGGTTGGGCATTCAGTTTCCATGAATGTCACCGAGTAGAAGTGCATATTTAAATACTTTCATGGTGAAGTTCAACAACAACAAAAAAGAATATATTTTAATTAAAATAGAACTGTATCACATCCCCCTTTCCTCCCTAGAGCCCCTCCTAGTCTCTCTCTTAGCCTCTCAAGTTAATAGCCTCTTTTCCTATATTGTTGTTACATATATACATATGTGTATGTATATATACCCACAAATACTTAATTACAACCTTAAACATGTATTCGTATACTTTTATGCAAAAATGGTGAAAATTTGTACATTTATCTTTGTTTTTTAAAATAAAGTTAAAAAAAAAAAACCCTTCTTGGTGCTTTGTAGATCTCCATTCTTCATTCTCAGTACCCAGCATTCATGGATCCTGTTAGGTGCATGGGTTTCTGTAACTATGTGCAGCACAGTTTTTGGAACTTGTTTCAGTTCCCACAAACAGGCACTTGATTCAGTCACATCTGTTTCTTACTGGATGTCCCTACATTTGAGATGGGGAATGGTTTTTATAAGAACAGGGTGTGAACTTGTCCACGGAGCATTCAGTTTTCAGCCACCTGTCCAGCAACAGAGACCTGCACAATTTAAACTGTAGTTTAGCAATATTTTTATTACATCCTTACTTACAGTTTTGTGTGAGTGCATGTGCTGAGAGAGAGACAGGGAGAGAGAGACAGAGAGAGAGAGTGTGTGTGTGAGTGTGTGTTTTACAACTTTTATGGAGGGCAGAAATCAGCCTCAGGTACTGCTTTTCAGGAGTGGTCATCCACCTTGTTTCTTGAGACAGAGTATCTTATTGGGGTCTTAGTCTCCTCAAGTAGGCTAGTCTGGCTAGCCAGCAAGCCCCGGAGGTTGCCGGCCTCCATGTTGTTGGGATTATAGACACGCACCAACATGCCCTGCTTCATGAAACTCTGAGCTGAGGTTTTCATATTGTGCAGCAAACTCACCTGCCTATCCCCCTCCCCATCCAAAATCTGTACAGCTTTGTTGTAAATAGCACGAGACAGTCTCATCACTCGGGCTTAGTAGACGGGGGAAGTCTCTGGGGAAAAGCAGGTTCCACTATAGGTGTACCTGGTCCCCATCCTTTCCTGCGGTGTAAGGAATGATGTCATCCAGGCAGGCAGGAAAGCAAGTAGCAGCACACTCCTTTCTGGGATTTCAAACTCAACAGATTCCCAAGTACAAATTAGTGATGCCTTGTATTGTAAAGGACTTGAATCCTCTGATTTTCCACTTGTTTCCTTCTTCTTCTTGTTGTCATGGGGACTTCTTTTCCCTGAGTTATTACATCTTGCTCTTCAGAAAAAAAAATTATTGCTTTGGGACCCTCAGGTCTCATGTGGGACATATTTCACTGTTCATGGTGTAATACACAGAGGTAATTTCTTTCAAATGATTTTTGCTTGAAGTGTTTTTCAATGAATTGAGAAGGGGAAGGATATGAATGAAGCATGGCACGGAGTCCCTGGCATTGGGTCCAGGCTCAGAGCATTAAATGTAGATTGTATGATTGTCTCCGTGGCCTGTGAACAGATAGCAATCAAAAGGGAAAAACAAGAAACAGAGAGATTCCATAACGCTCTCATCTGCTTGGTCTCTTCCCGGGCACTTTGGAAAAGTTTAATTGTCCAGAACTTAACTTCTGAAACAGGATGTTTTAATCACGAGGGAATAGTCACTACTGCACTGTAGTGAAAATTAGCTCTAGCACCGAGGGAGTAGCTAGACAAAGCATTCTCCATGATAGCATGGCGGAGTGATGTATTATGCCCTCGCTCATTTCCCAGCAGTCTCTGCATCTTGTCTGTCTTTTGTGTCCTTGCGCACATGCCATTTCCTTTCTCGTTGCTCCTTTATTCCCCAAACCAAGCAATTCTGTACTGGAAGACTTTCAGGGGGCATCTTCCTTCTTTTCATGCTTGGGTTGGAGGGTCTTCATGACCACTTTGAGGAGATCTATGATTTTGTCAGCCCTTGCGGAACTCAGAAAAGTCTCTCACACTCACTGCTACCATTTACTACAGTGATGTCAGATGCATAAAATCAGCAAAGGAAAAAGACCCATACAGAAGAATCCAGAAATTTCTATCTTGGGATCGAACACTTGACAGGAATGCCCTCTTTGAGGAGTCTAGGGACACTCTCCAGCTCCAGTGATTACATACGTCATCTGGAGAAGCTGACCCAGAGCTCAGAGTCCGGGCATTTTGTGAGGGCAGGGCATGCTCTGCCAAGAAACAGACCTTAGCTACTTTCCTCTTTGGTCCTTTCTCCTTAGAACAAACCATATGGTGTCTCCCCGAACTTCAGGTTAACAAACACAGTTCTCCACTATGGGCTACCTTCTTGGCATATTATTGCTTTGGCCTAAGTTCTGGGTAACACAAAGCACTCACCTTAAGCAAAATATTTCAAGGGTTCCTCAGTAATGCTCCTACCTGGCCACAGAACAGCCCTTTCTTCAGCATGTACAGTTTTGAGAATCCCTGGCATGCCAAGCAATCCTTGTAGCTCAGTTCATGGGACACACGTGGGAGCTCAGGCAGGGGCAGGCTGTTCGGAAACTACTTTCTCATGTTCTGAACAATCTGAAACATCCCCTGAGACTGTGGAGGTCTTGTGCTTTCCCACTGTCCTGCAGTGAGCAAACAGCCTTGTCAGAATATACTTTGGGAAGATCAACTTTTCCATCATATTGTCACAGGAGCAGTTTCTTGAGCTTATGGGTTTCTGTGGCTTTTTTCCCATCTCAGATTAGGGGAGGAACATCTCAAACTCATGTGATGTGGCTAGCATTGGTCAGAGAGTTGTTAAGGCCAGAGTAACTGGGGCAAGACTCTAGTTTTGAGAGAGAGAGAGAGAGAGAGAGAGAGAGAGAGAGAGAGAGAGAGAGAGAGAGAGAGAGAGAGAGAGAGAGAGAGGAGAGAGAGGGGGAGGGAGGGAGAGAGAGAGAGTGAGAGAGAGAGATTGAACACTCAATCTCTTCATTCTAGACAATCTATCACTGAGCTACACCCCTTCCCTAAATGTGTTTTCCTTTTCCTTTCACCCCTTTGTTTCACCCAAATCTTGATTTCCAGATGAACATGAGAAAAACAAAATCCACGGAGTGTATGGAGTTCTTAGGAAGCAGTCTGCACTGAAGTCTGCTGATAGGGTGAGCACAGAGAGATTGCTATTTCCTTTGTGCCTGGCTCTTCTGGTGAGCTTTGTGCATGCACAGCTCTCAGACTGACCCCTGTGGCTCTGCTTCTGAACAGTAGGAAGGGCATGATTATTTTCATGCTAACAAGCACTGGAGAACATGGCACTCTTCCTCTTCTGGTGATTCACAGTGACACCAGTGACCTCCAGCAGGCATTCTGGGTACCACCATGGATGGCCAGGAGTCAGCATAATCCTGTGCATCTCTCCACATCCTAAAGAATCCTCAAGAAGTGGAGATTAGCAGTACTTTTAAAGCACGACATTGGCATCCATGAAGAGGAAAAGCATCGCAAGGCTTGAAGGGAGCAGTTATCATTCTGGAAGTAGGCAGCCGCACAGGGATTTGGGGAAGCCTGTATTTTCATTGTTGACCTTGTCCTGCTGCTTCCTCCCTATGCTATGAGAGGTGTCATAATTTATTGTTGCTTTGTCTTTTGGTGGTTATGTGTCATTGCTTACTGTTTTCCTGAATAATCTTGCCTTAAAAATTTTTTTTGGGTAAATTGGACTTGGTCATTACTTTCCTCCCTTTAGCATTTGGTCAGAAAGTGGTGATGTCAGCATCAGACCCCATGAGGGGTCTCTGTGTTTTACAAGGTAGCTAGTGTGACTGTGATAACTTGTCTAACCCCTGTAGTTTGGAATAGGCTGGATCCTCCCTCCTTGTTTCATCAACGGCAGGAGACTCTTTGTGCTCATCACAATATATGCGATTAGTTGAGAGCTGGGTATGATAAGATATGGAACCTAAACTGGACCAATGAGACTCCACCTTAGAACCAGTACTGGGGCTACTGGGAAAATCGTGCTCACTTTCTTCTACATAGGTCTGCCATTTTAAAATCAATTCTAGAGCATCACCCCTCAAGTGAGAGGTCTGAGCAAGCTATGGATTCTGCTCGGTTTTGAGCCCTGGATGCAGTTTTGCTTGAAATCCCTATATGATGCTAGAGTTTCCAGTTAGTTCCTCAATGAACAGGAAATGTCTGACGCTTCTTATTCTCCACTGCCTACAGCCTTCGGAGTCTGGTCCCCAAACCGTGGCTCGGGGGATATTACCATCTGACCTATGTATGGTTCCTATATCTTTATTAGTCTCAACCAACTCAACAAATGGTTTTTTCCATGGGCTGAGCAACTGTCTTAGTTACTTTCTTATGTATAAAGAGTGACTTCAGGGGGGAAATGGTTTGTTATGGCTTACAGTTCCTGGTGACAGTACATCACCACAGTAGGGTCTTGAGACAGTTGATCACATGGAATGTGACACCAGTCAGCAGGGAGAGATAAATGCTCACTTTCCTTTAAAAATACATACATACATACACACATACATCATACATACATATGACCAGGGACTGTTGCCTAGGGAATGACAGGCATGTACTTTCACCTCAGCAAGCCTAATCAAGATAAGCCCTATATCAGCATGACCCAGAGGTTCATTTCCCAGGTAATTCTAGATCTTATCAAGTGGACAATCGATTAATTATAATAGCAGGGGAGCTAAGTTTTTGGTTTGGAGACAGGGTCTTATTATATATTCCACGATGGCCTTGAACTGGCTGTCCTCCTTCTCCAGCCTCTCAAATAAACATGCCTGGGTTATTAGGACAGTGATGGTCAGAACATGTCTGAGACCATAACCTTGGCTTGTCATGGTGTTCCAGAAGAATGACTTGCTCCTTAAAAGGATGCGGTTCATTTGAATACAAGCCATGTTCCGTGAAGGTACTTATTAATATCTCCGAGGTGGAGAGTGTAGTGTTGCGCTGAAGATTATGTGCCATATAACACATATAAAATTCCTGGCAGCCACTGGATGCTTCGTAAATGTTCTCAAACTTCCTCGAGTCTGTAAGATACATCCTGATGCATATGATTACTAAGAATAAAACACTGCTAATTAAACCTCAACACCACTCTTGCATTTAGAATTTCATATTCATTGAAAGAGCATCCGTATCCTTCCATTGTCCCATATCTTCATCTATCAGAAAAAAGAAATTGGTCCAACAATGCCTAAAATTTCCAGAGTCTTCTGTTCTGGTGCACTCCAATTTCCAGTGTGTCCCTGTTCTCAGGGTCCATGGTATTATTATTCTGAGGTGCATCAAGTTTGTTCATCCAGTGTCATCTCTGGCACACCCTATTATTATCCCCCAGGATTTTTTTCCTAAGAAGCTCTTGGTTTAGAGGCCCCTGCTCAGTCTATACTGCCTGGCTAATGGTGATCACATGACCCATTCTGATTTCAGATAGATTAAAATGTGAAAAACTAAGATTCATGAAATATGTCACTTTTATCTCATCCCTGTACTAATTGTGGTGATAGAGAATCAATCAATCAACCAATAAATCAATCAATAAAATAAAAAAGACCTAATTGTATCCCATATTGTAGATTGTGAGGATGATGTCTTGGGTGGCCCTGGTGTGCATGAAGTCTAACCATGCTGGCAGTCCAGAGACTAAGAACTCTAAAACTGCGTGTCGATGCCAACAAATGCAAATCTTACAATGTCACTGATACTCTTTCTTTTCTGAGTACCCCCAAATCGCCCGTAGCTCAAAGCCCCCGTCCTTGCTCTTTTTATTAGTGGCTCATAAACAACAGTTGCTGCTCTTTCTTTAGGGGGTGAGTGTGGACATTTTGGCTGCTCAGTGACCAAACAGTGCCCCATAGATGATTTTAAATGAATCAGGTCAAGTGGTGGAAAATGACCATAAAGCTGAGGACAAAACTCCCCTATCATAGGCTCTTCCTAACACTTGGCCTGCCTCTGCGAACAGAACTCTCCTATCAGTGGCTCCTCCTGCAGCTTGGCCCGCCTTATCTCCACTGTGTTAATCTTTCCTCATGCCTCACGCCTGTACAGGTATCAGAGCAAACCTTGTCCACAGGCCAAAGCCTTATAGCCTCTAGACTAGGTTACTTGTGACACACCATTTGTGGGTTTTTTGTTCTGTTTTGGTTTTGGTGTTTTTGTTTTGTTTTTTGTAGGACTTGACAGTGTATAATCTTGTCTCTGATGCTCATTTGCATCCTTGTGTTTAGTTGGATCCTCAGACTGGCTCATATCCTCCTCAAGAGCAAGGACATTGACTGTCATATTTTCTGCTATATCTTTAGCTTTTGAGGTGGAGCTGGGTGCTGACTACTTATTTATCCAATGCATGCATGGATAAATGATGATCCAACTGTCCACTAATTATCCTCTGCCTCTTGCTGTACTGGTGTCAGCTTCTACCCACCTACTCTTCATTATATATATAGTGAATATATATTAAAAATATATGTTTTGCTTTTATCTGGTGGGGGAAACGGTATTATTTTAAAAATAAAAAATAAAAAAAAAATAGAAGCAAAATAATTCCAAAGACTGGCTAGTAGTTTGTCAGCTGTTACCCTGACTCTGTGATTGCAGCTTCTGTTTCTAAGGACAGTGACACTATTCATCTGAGTCAAAGTGAATTGGATGGTTGATGTCGTGAGCTGATTGTTTCCTGAAAGTGCCGAGCAGAGCAGGGCTTCCTGCATATCACCATCACCTGTCTGGGATGGTGACCTGAGGGGGACATTATGATGTTGGTTATTGAAAGATGTCCATTCCAATTAAAGGTTTCTTAGAGAGTTCAGGTTTGAGTTCACTGACCTTTTGATTACATAAAGAAAAAGTCTGTTCTGACATCAGCATTTCCTTGAGTTTAAAGTGACTAAAGACATGGCGGTTCTTGAATGCTTCCTTCAGACAGGTAGATAGGAGATTCGGGGAGACAGTTCAGTCAGTGCTCACACTCCCTTCAGACCTTCAGAGCCAAGGGCTCAGTGCTGATTATTTGTAGATACACTTTTTTTTTTTTTTTTTTTTTTTTTTGCCATCTCTCAACAGACTTCGGTAGAAGGCACAGTCCAAAGTCTCAGGGTCCAAGTGGCTTCCTTTTTAAGATGGTGAGTTAACTTGGTCAGGGCAGGACAGGTAGAGTGAGAACACTAAGTAACAGGCCCGTCTCCAGGGAGAAAGGTCCTTTTGGTCTTACAGGGGCTTATTGCAAACTTAATAGTGGCCCAACTTCTTTTTTTCCTCACCAACCTCAACATTCTACAAGGGGATTGGTATAAATCTTCCTAATGCCCACAAGGAGATTGGAATATGCCCAAGACAAGACTGGAGTTGACATTCTCCTTTCTTTCAAATTCGCCCTGCTAAATGCCAGGTGAGGCATGTTCCCTGCCTCACCATTATTTCTTGCTGAATCTGCCTGCTAAGGCTCATGGGAAAACAGGATGTGGATAATACAGTTAGTGGCTAGCATTGGACTTCTTTCTGGGCTTTCATTACCCGTCCACTCTGGAATCTGTCATGATTACCTTCTAGAACTATATTGTAAAAAGTGTGTGTGTGTGTGTGTGTGTGTGTGTGTGTGTGTGTGTGTGTGTGTGTGTGTGTGTGTGCTTTTGCAAGAAGTGTTGGAGTTAGAGGAGGTCTTCCTTCTTGACTTATTTGTAATCTTTTTCATGAGTAGGACTTTAGCAAACATTGCAAAATCCATTATATGAAGACATCTTTTCTGTCCCATTTTGCATTTGAAAAATCAGAGACGGGTCATAAATTGTAAGTTTTTTTTTTATTGCTTTAAATGATGTATTCCTCAGTCTTCTCTGGTTTTGTTTTGTTTTTGTATAAAGAAGTGCATTTACCTTGCCAAGATTTGATTTTGAGTACCAGCCCCGGTTGGTAGGACTCTGTGTAGCTGAACAAAGAACTTGGAAGGCTTTTTTTTTTTCTATCAAACTTAAACTTTAGATACAGTAAGTTTTAAAAATAAAGAGGAGTCTTAGTAGCATGCATGGGACAAAAGCAGAGACTGCTAGAGTCTAGAACATGTTCAACGATGTTTACATGGCTACACTGAATAAATTCAAATGAATTCAGTGAGACTGGTGTCTGTCCCACTGCTTGGTGATACCCTGTGCTGTGCACACCTCTTTGCTCTTGAGGCATCTGTGGTGTACAGAGAGGCATGACAACCTCAGAAGTGCATGCTGCACTAGAGGGCTCAGAAGCATATAACAGATTGGCTATCACAGAAACCAACTGCAGAAGGTAATTTATTTGGTCATGTTACTGAAGAGTCCTCAGGGGTACTGTGGATGGGCAGCCAGGTGCATCTGAGTGAGCAAACGCTTCCCCCTCCACCAGCTCCATCTTGGCTCTGCTTTCCTTCATTCTGGCTTCATTTGTAGATGTTTTATTCACAGAGTAGTGATGGTGGATCCTCAGCAGCTTTGTACATTTATCTGGCTAGCTTGGGTGTTGAGGATAGGGTGTCCTTCCTAAGAATTTCACTCAACGTCTCAGTGTTGACTCCCACTGGATCCACATGGGTCATAAACCCCCCTGAAACCTGACAGTGATGACAGTATCCCTTGTAGTTCTAGGTCAAGTCTGAAACTTGAGAAAGCTCAGATTTGAAGCAATGGAGTAAGTCCTATGGTGAATGTTAATCCTAGCAAGAGAATATGGCAGTCATAGTCCCCAGGGGAGGATAGGGTGCTGTTTAATGGTGAGTAAATTATGAGCAAGCTGGAGCAACGGGGGTTCTTCATATTTCTTTGAAATTTTTTTCTAGGAAATTAAACTTAGATTTAATTTTTAACTGATTTGTGAAAATTTGGCCTGTGTTTCTTGGTCACTGAGCCTTTGAGAGTCTCCTACACTGTTGTTTCTGGAGCTAAGCTCTCTCTGTGCCCTCCTGCTTCCTGCTTTGCATTTCATGGTTTGTGAGCTAATCCTTGACATCTGCTCTGTGGCTCTGTGCCTGTGGTTGCTTTGCTGACTTTAGTTATCACATATCCAAGGCTTGACTTTAAGTTCTTCACCTCTGACTTTGTCCACTCTGACAAAGGTGTGCATTAGTTTCTGACACACACCTTGAACTTCCTGTTGTGTTACATTATCATCTGAAACCTCATGTATATAGTTTGCTTCACAAACCAGAGTCCTGGTGCATTTCTGAAAATCACCTCATTACAGGTACAAGGGCGACCCAGTGGCCAGGTCAGCACTGTAAGTGGATAATCACAGTGATGTGCCTCAGGCCAGGGCATTCTCAGAAGACTTGGGTGCCTCATTGAGACTAATGGAACATTATGTTTCCAGGTGACCAGTGCAATGATGAGTCTTTGACTCTTGCCTTTTGGTGCAACCTTAGACAAGCTTTTTATTCTTAGTTTGCCTATTCATAAAAATATGAACATAGTGCCTATGGCAGAGAGCTCTAAGTGAAGGAGATTTGATGGTTGATATGACCAAAAAATCGTAGTCATGATTCTTGTGTATCAGTGATGACTCTTTGCTTAGAATTGTGGCTATTAGAGATTATGAACATGACATTTCTGTGTTGTGTTCAGCACCGTGAGCTGTGGACAGCATCCAGCATGGTGCTTAGCTTCAGGTCTCAAGGCTTGTCACTCCATTTCTCCAGTTAGCACGTAGCAGCTGAGGGCTCCCAGCCTGAGAACCCAGAATATCAATATGTCAGACAAACAGCCACACTCACTGGCATTGTGCAGAGCCTGGACATCTTTTCCTCACCAATCCCCACAACTCTTATCAGGCAGATGTTATTTTTGCTCCTCCTATAGAGGAGGGAGCTGACATTCGCAGAGGGAAATGAGTGACAGACCTGAATCAAGACTAGGTGTCCCTGATACCAGTGCTTTTATGTTTAGCTACTGCTCTCTACTTCCAGAAAGTGTTAGGAAGCTCTTGTGGACACTCCTAACACCCCAGCAGTCCACTTGCATGGCTGGTTCTCAGTGGAAGAACTAGCCCTGCAGACATTTCATAGCTAGAATCATGTCTGAGCACCTCAGTCACTCTGGGAGTAGGAGGAGTGAAGGTTTTTGCTCCTGTGCTATTCCGGAGTCTGAAAGGGTGCTGTCAGCTTAACGTGTCAGCTGGTGAGCAGGTGTGTGCATTTGCATGTTCAGACAATTGCACCTGTGGAAGAGAAGCAGCAGAATGCAGGGACCCAGTCTCTCCTTCAAACCAATAGGAGTCTTGGAAGCTCCACACTGTGGTGATGGTCTTGGGGATACTAGATATTCTACTAATATCATTTAAAATTACACTTCCCTAATGTTTGTGTTTGTGTGTGTGTGTGTGTGTGTGTGTGTGTGTGTGTATGTGTTTTGAAGCATGTGAAAGCTGGGTTGTGCTCTCTCCCATACTGCTGGTTCCTGGCTGTACTTGGGTGGCATGATCACATATGGCAGGGACATTTCTTTCTTAATGGCTGCATGCTGCTCCCCTTCCCATTTGAAATGAGCCCATACCGTGCCTCATTAGCTGAAATTGACATGGTGGTTATTTTCAGTGCCATTTCTTTACAGAACTCTGTCTCACTGTGCAGCACGAGCTGTCCCCCCTTTGCTAAGTGGAATGAAGGACCCCTGGGAAGGTGTAGTGGCAGCTTTTCAAAGGCTGCAAAGACCAGCTCCTGCCTTCCCACTCCCCCAACCCCCAACAGCTCTGAGAGCATCACGTGTTACACAGACATTAAGCATTCCTCCCTCAATGCAGAATCCTCTGGAAATCTCTGAATCAAAAAGCCCCATGATAAAAATGCATGAAGCAATATCCTTATTGGTAAACGTACATATCCAGCGGAGATACTGTACATGATAATGCAATTTTCTATGCAAAAAGAGTTTATCTCCATCCAAATATTATTCCATGCTATTATTCATTCTGGAAAGGTGATTTCTGTCCTAGGTTAACTGATTGAACCTAAGGAACCAAAGCTTTAAGCTTATCTTACTGGCTATTGCCTGACTCCTCATAAATTGCCAGTAGATTGGTAGGAATGTATAAATGTACACTCCATTAGGAAATATTAAAGTTTTTGTACTGGTTTAGAATAAAAACAGGATTAAAGGGAGCATTTCTAAGATTCAGTACAGCGTGAAATTGAAATCCTTTTTGGCATGTGAAATACACAATATGAATATTCTCCCTGTTTTCGGAGAGCCGGAGGATTATGAAGGGTGGACACATGATTGCAGAATTCACCTGTGGGTGCTGAAGCAGGAGAGGCAGGAAAACTCAATTCCGTATTTCCCGAGTCTGTGTCTGTTAATTATCAAATTCTTAGAGCAGCAACGACAATAGCAGTAAACATTTCTCAATTGTGTGTCCAGCGCTGGATAGATCTTTAAGAGTGATTAAGAAGCTGGGGCAGGGGGATCCTGGTGATACAATTTGCATTTGAAATGCTGCTTGGGCTCATATGTTAAAGTCTAGGCCCCTAAATGGCAGCGCTGATTTTGGAGGTGGTGAAGACTTTAGGTGGTGCAGCCTTGCCAGAGGAAGTGTGTCACTGTGTGTGGGTTCTTGGAGGGCTTTCTTATTACTGGGCACTTGCCCCATTGATCTTTGCCTCCTCTGCTACACACTCCAACCATTGTGATTTTCTGCTCAGCAAGCACTGAAGCTGAGCAAAGGGAGACTTGATTACCTACAATCATGCTTGGCAATGACCTTTATATCTTTACGTTGCTGTGTCAGGTAACTGGCCACAGTCGGCACGATCCGAGAGGAACTAACACAGCTGGTTTGGAATTCACATCTTGCCTCTTCTATGTAAATCCAGACAAGACAATATTCTCTTTTCCTCAGTTTCCCATTCGTTTAAGTGAGTTAAATGATGTAATGTACATGATAGTTTTAGAAATGTAAGCAAATTCTTGCTGCTTCATTATAGCTTTTAGTACTTTTTTTCTCTTAAAAAGCATACCACGAGATAGTCATTGATTTCATCTCATTTTATATATGTTAAAACTAAGGCTAATGATGTAAACATTGTTACTCCATGGAAAAAAACAGAACCACACATATGGTCTAGCTTGATATTACCTTATAGGAAAAGCTAACCACCATTTTATTATTCAACTAGGCTCTGTGGGGGATAGAATAATGGATGGCAACGTTGGTTCATTTTTTGCTATGTAGTGCTGGGGCTGTCTTAGTTTGGGTTTTATTCCTATGAACATACACCATAACCATGGCAACTCTTATAAAGGAAACATTTTATTGGGGCTGGCTTAGTCCATTATTGTCATGGCAGGAAAACGTGGAGCTATGCTGGGCATAGCTTGAACACAGGAAACTTCAAAGCCTACTCCCACAGTTACACACTTCCTCCAATAAGACCACACCTATTCCAAGGCCACACCTCCTAATAGTGTTGCTTTTTATGGGTCAAGCATTCAACCATATGAGTCTATGGGGTCTTACCTATTCAAACCGTCACAGGGGCCTTAGGTGGGATTGTCTGAATGGCCTATGATGGAGTCTTCTAGAATTGTTTGTTATTGCTATCATAGCTATACTTTCTTAGTTTTTGTTTGTTTTGTTTTATGAGTTCATAGGGTCTGTCTTTGTAAACTCATCTTGTATTACTCACTCTGTTGATCAGTTTGGTCCCGTGATCCTCCTAGCTTAATATCTAGATGTTTTCTATGCAGTGGGCTTGGACTGGCTAGTTAGCCAAAGCTTGGTTGGTGAGAACCCCTACCTATTATTTATTTCTCTGTATAATGCATCCTCGCATAGCTAGGGGTTTCCCAAATCTTGGTAACTGTGATGGATATTCTTAGTAATCAACGTGACTACATCTGGGATTATCTAATATCATAAGTCCTGGGTACACCAGTGAGGGATTTTTAGTTGTTTGGATTATTTGAAGTAGGAAGACCCACCTTATATCTAGATCACTTGAGGTGGTAAAACCCACCTTAAATTCAGACCATTTGAGCTCAGAAGACCCACCTTAAACGTGGAGTGTGGAAGCCTATATAAAAATCATGGAAGAAAAAAGCTTTTGCTCTTTGCCTGCTTGCTCTCAATCTTGTTTCACTGTCACCAGAGCCTACTTCTTCAGAATTTACAGGGATTCTGAAGACCAGGTGAGACATCTAACCTTATGAACTGAACAACTACTAAATTCTCAGACTTCATTGGGCAACATCCACTGTTGGACTAGCTGGATCACAACTCGTAAGACACACTAATAAATTCCATTTACCCCCATCTCTCTCTCTCTCTCTCTCTCTCTCTCTCTCTCTCTCTCTCTCTCTCTCTCTACCTCCTACCTACCTACCTACCTACCTATCTACCTGCCTATCTATCTATCTATCTATCTATCTATCTATCTATCTATCTATCTATCTCAATGACAACAGAAAGAATATTCCAAATAATTCTATCATAAGCCACTGAAATATTCCCACCTAAGGCCCCAGATGCTACACAGCAGAGAGAAACCAATCTTACCATCATCCATGACACTATTCAAAGGACAGCCTTGTTGGGCATCAGTGGGAAGAGACATCCTTGGTCCTGCTAAGGCTTGATGCCCCAGTGTAGGAGAATATCAAGGTGGGGAGGCAGGAGGGAGTGGGGCACCCTCACAGAAGCAAGGGGAGGGGGATGGGAGTTTATGGAGGGGAAACCGGAAAAGGGGATAACATTTCAAATATAAATAAAATATATCCAATAAAAATATTAAAAAGAAGAATAAAAAATCCCAACAACCCCCCCCCCCCCGTAATCTAGGTTATAATACAATGATGGTTGCTTTTAGGTGCACACATTGCAATACACACACACATATATGTATGTATATATATATATATATATATATATATATATATATATATATATATATTCATTTTTTATCAATTTTCTTCCTCTAGAGAACCCAGGCTAATGCAGTAACCTTGAACATTTCACTGTATAGCTTAGAGCTCCAAAGTGACAATGTTCTTCTCATGACAGTGCTGAAGGCGATGTGATCCTCTATGGCCTTTCCTTGATGCCATGCACTATTATTTTGTGTTCTAGGGGTCAAAGTAGTCACCAATTCATTGGAACTTGACCCGTTTTCCATTGAAAACATTCCATGGAGCCTGTGGTTCTACTTTGTAGCCATCTCAGTATTGTGGGTGCTGGATACTGTCTGTGTCTGCTGTCTGGTGATACTATTCCTTGGATGTTCTTACACCATCCCGCATGGAGCAGCTATTGAAGACTTGCATATGCCGTGATCCACTGGACATGCTTTCTCAGTGCTTCCAAACCTGGCTGCTGACGGTGTTGGAAGTTGTTTACATTCACACTCACTCACTTTGTTTCCTATGAAAATCTAGACTTCCCTTCCTTTGTGTGTGTGCTCGCCAGTGCGTGTGTGTGCATGCTTATGTGTGTTTGTGTGTGCATTTGTGTGTGTGTGCTGTGCAGCATCAGCCTCTTCTGTCTACCCTTTTCCCTCTTTTTGTCTTACACTCCCTTTTTTCAGTATATTCAATTAAGTTCTCTTTGGTGCCTTAGCAATTAAAACAGTTCCCTCCATAGCATTAGAATGAATCTCTCTCATTATTTCATTTAGATTGTTGTTATGTTTGAAAACTTGAGGGCCAGGCAGGCAAGAGGAAAAGATTGTTAATTTGCAGGGAGTCCCTGTGGTGTGGTGGGAGTATTGCCTTGGAAAAGCCAAGAAGCTGCCACTCGATGTACTCATGGAGACATAAAGAATTGATGAAAAGATGCTGAAAGGCTTCAGCTCTTGTATCTGTCATGCTGAGACCCCTGACACCGAGGAGAGAACAGTCTTGTAGGTCTTGGTCAAGCCAGATTTAATGGCTGATTGCTATTAGTCCATGCTCCCTCTCTTCATTTTAAAAGGTGCATTTTTTCTAGATGATTCTCCCTGCCATTTGTGTGTGTTTGTGTGTGTGTATGTGTTTATATATTTCTGTGTGAATGTATGTGGATATGACTTCATTTAATTTCCTCCCCCACCCCCCAGTAATGGTAATGCTTTTCATCTGGGGCTGTCATTGGGAAAATACAGTAGATAGCAGAGACCAAGCTCAAGATCCTTGTAATTTGACTCAAAGAATGTCAGAGAACATTACACAAGACAAGGAATTAAGCTCTGGGAGTGCTGGAGTGACATTGATTATGTAGGAATGACATATAAATAATTACCAAGCACTCAGGGTTTTTGTTAGTAATCTGTGTTTAGAGTCCCCTTTCAGGAGTTGGAAATGTCATCAGGTGGCTGAACAGCACTAACGGATCTGCATTTCATTCCTGCCTCACACTGTGCTAAAAGGGAATCATATTTGTTACTGCACCAAGGAGCATCTTGCTGGAGAAAAAAGGCTGGTAGGGAGTAAGCAGGACTAGATTTAAATCTAATTGCTTTTCTGTTTTATACCACTGTTTGGCTTGTGCACAATGGCATGATTTGTGGAGAATGAGGATTAGGCTGTTTGCTGGAAGGCAGAGTGAGAGAAGCCAATGAGGCTGTGGTCCATGGTGATCCCAGACCACCAGGCATGAAAGGAAGTCCCTCAGAGATTTGCATTAGTCTGGGATAAAAAGGTGACTTTCCCCACTGTGTTTTTTTTTTTTTTTTTTTTTTTTTTAATGGGTGGGCTTTAAATTTACCTTACGGTTTCCATTTTATTTTCTGTTTTCAACCTATGATTAAATCTGGGTCTGTGTGCAAGCTGCCAAACCAGAGAATAATCCAGAACAGCTTTGGAAATACAGGTAGAGATTGGAATTGGATAGGATTTCCCTGTTGCATTTATTCTGTGAATAAATATGTCATAGATAAAGGAGCTTCAGGGTACGCTCTGGGGCCACAGTCAGTAATTATGCCAACTAATTATCAAATCAAGGTGTTGGGCTTTCCTCCAGCATTGTTTAGCTAGCTTTCAATAAATTTAACAATTGCAGTGGTCAGGTGAATGTGCCAATGGAAAACTATTAATAACATAACAAAATGGCAAAGCTTCATGTGTGCTTGTATAATGTAGGTTTATATGTGTGCATAATGTATGTGTTTGTATTATGTATACAATTTATGTATAATATGTGTATCTGTTAATTGTGTATGTAATGTACATATGTGTGTGTGGTTTTGTGCATTATGTATATGTTCAATGTGTGTGTTTGTGTAATGAGTGTGTGCATTCAGGTATGTAGACAGATGCACTTGGACAAGAAAGGCTATTTTATTTATGAAAAATTAAGCCAAAGAGCTGTGTAGCAATGAGGAGAAAGTGTAGTAATGAATTACTTGGGATATAATGAGGAGATGAAGTGATGAAAGATTCCTCTGAATGGATTATAAGCAACTTCAGAAGGAGGAATCACAAGGCAACAAAGGGCATTGGGAGCTCTTGAATTGCCCTCTTTAAAATCCCTCCATCACGCTAGAAGCCAATTCTGCATTTCCTCAATAGGCACGTGAAGCATGGCTCTCTCCTCATTGCCTTAGATTAACCACTAACTGCAAACCACAGATTAAATAAAGTATTGAATATTCGTCTTCCAAAAATATACTTGAAGGTTGTTTATTTCCCCAAAAGGTCTGCTATGATGCATTTAGGTGCCATATTGCTAAATACCCACCGTGCTTTAATATCGGCATCAGCTAGTCTGAAACTGCCTTACCAAGGAAGCAGCTGTGCGGGGGCCCCACAATCACAGATAGAGTTTTTCTCATAAACTGTTTAATTGTTTGCTTCTGGAAACAATTAGACTGACGGTATTATAGAGTGAGTGTCGTATTGCAGCTGGCAATCCTCTTTATGAGTTTTCTTAGCAAAATACCGTGTTGACATATGTTGGGCCCACAGAGAAGATTCAGTTATGTGGTAACTTGACCTCCAAGGAAATTGTGCAAAAACACACAGCAGCTCAGAAGAGGTCTCCTTGCAAAGTGGCACAGTTAGAGGGACGTCTGTCTGGCATAGTGATTCTTGATGCTTCTGGCTCAGGGTTTGGACAACATTCTTCTCACTCTGTCACAGTGTTGGAAGACCCGAATGTACCTTCTAAGATGGTTAGATAATGGAGCTTGGGGATATAGGGCTCATGACAAGCGTCTACTTCAAGACGCTTTTCTCCTGGCCAACCATTTGCAAAGCCCCAATAAATAAAGTGCTTTGAGAAGGAGTTGTTAGTTTTTGCTTTCTCATCTAAATCCAATATGAAGGGTGGATAGATTCAGTGGCCTCACAGCTCCTCCCTTACTACAGAGGGGCATTTAGCTTCCTTATGTTGTTTACTAGTAGTTAACCAATCTGCTCAGTTTTCTACATGTCTTAAGTATTTACAGTGTGCCCTGTGCAATCTCAGCACTGACCTAAAGCAATGTCTTCCCAAAAGTTTCTGCTGAGGGCAGCAGGGAAGCATAAAAATGAATAAACGGGAGCATATAAAGAAGTTCTGCCCCACGAGAATCATGGATAAGCATAATCGTGTAATGATGGCTGATTTGGTTGCAGTGCTTATGGTTGGGACAGTGGAAAAAGGCTGTGGAAGGCTTTTATTGAGAAAGTTTCATCTGAGTTCAAGCCAAAATCATAAAGAGGAATGAGTCATGGAAAGACTTGAGTGAAGAACCAATCCAAAGTACAACTGAACAAATGAATTTAGTATGTTTTATGAACTTGAAGCCAGAATGCCTTCTTGGCTCTATTTAAGGCTCTGACTGGGGACTCTACAATCACACAACACTTTAACCCATCAATCTACCCATTTACTCTCCATCTACAAATTCACCCACACATCCATTTATTTGCCTACCCCCCATTCATGTACCCAGTCACCTATTAATATATCCATTCATATGTCCAAACACTAGTTTTGTCCATCTGTCACAAATCCATCAATCCATCTGTCTGTCCATCTATCTGTCCATCTATCCTTAATGGTGTGCACCCCTACAAGAGGCTAGATTGACAGTACAAACCTCACAGAAATCAGCAAGGTTTGAAATCTTGTCTTTAAGATATTCATTTCTTACCAAGAACGATAAATTAATGAAGGCAGTGCCAACATGAATTTGTTCTGTCATGTTCAGGGGGTTAAAGAGCCATCCATATAAGCTCAGTGGTAAATTTCCAGGAAACAAGGACGTCTTCACCAAGGAGGTCACATTTGGGACCTGCATTGGGGAAATCTTTCCAGGTGGGAAAAGAGTGAGACCTTTCTGAGCCTACCCAAAGTTGTGGAGACTCTGTTTTCATGGAAGGGGAATGAGAGTAAACAATAAAACAGGACAGGTTGGTAATGAAGGTCAAGGTTAGAGAATGTCTATGTCAAGGGTTATAAATGGCTCTACCTGGTTTGTAGATAAACTCTTCCACTATTTCATCCATGGCTGAGCTTTGACAAGATGAATTCATCTCCTCATTTTTAATTAAGAGATCTCTTAGATAGAAAAAAAAAATCTAATTTCTACCTTCTCTTTAGAGAACAACCACACCCACATTCCCATCAGGATGCAACAGGCTACCATCCAGACTGGCCTCTCCTTCCAATCTGTCAAGCTCTCGCCTTCCCCGGCCACAAATGCCATACTCAGCTGAGTGTGAGTTTCCTTTCTTCTGCATACTTAACTGCTGTTTTTCTTAAGGAGAGCAGAAACATATTTCCTTTACTTATGTCTCCCAACAAAAACACAAAGAGGAAAACAAAAATCAGCCTGGGAGGTTTGTGTGATTTAGGAAGTGCCAGAGTGGAAACATATTTCTTTGTGGAAGTGAAGAATGTTCCTTCATCTTTACTATGCAAACAAAGTATGTCCCGGTGGCGTGGGAAGGACACACCTCTAGGGCTGGGAGCTCTGTAGAAAACGGCAGTCCTGCCTGTCTGACAAGTATAACCTGTTTGGTTTTAGAAGACATCTAGTGTGGGACCCCTCAGGTATCAGGATGAAGAAGTTTAAATGAAGCTGTGCTATAGGTTTGACTAGCACAGTGATGCAGAAAAACAGTGGGGAGGGCTGCGACCATGACAGGGGTTTTGCAGTGGGGGTAAAGCACCACACAATCTAGGAGTCAGCATTAGCCATAGGGCCCTCACTGTGATGCAGCTGGGAACACCATGCCTCTGAATTAAGATGATACGGTGGCAGCAAGTGTCAAAAGCAAGGGCAGGGTAGATTTAAACAGGGCGTGAACATGATAGATTGTGCTACAACTGTGTGTCCCTTCTCTGGGTCTCGATTCACCCTGAAGCAGATCTGGGTTTTCACATTCAGTACCGAACGAAAACCTTCCCGAGGAGGGAGAGGCATCTGCAGCCGCTTGAAACCTGTACTATATCCTTGTAGTGAAACTGCCTTGTTGATAAAAATCATCCCTGTGTGAACATATGCTATTGGTACTGGTGAAGAAAGATGGGGGGAGATAAAGAATTACAATGCATTGAAAACACGGTTTAGAAAAGCCCTCAACAGTATAACCCAGCGGAGAAGCCAAACTGCCCGGAAGCCATGCATCACTTCCATACCTGACAGGGTGCCTCGGAAACCTGGTATTTCATTGAATGAATCAGGGCAGAATTTGTGACTGGCTGCCTTCTATATTCATGTTCTATGTACATCTTATTTCTGTAAAATATCATGAACAACCCAAGGCATATATCTATCTACATTTTTCTGATCATTTTAATAATCTCCAGTCTGTGTTTATGGGATAATAACATCAGTTTCCTGTACACCCTAGGGGTTCTGTGTGGATTTGAACAGATTGTTCACTGATACAACTCTAGGAATATTGTTCTCATGGACCCCAATTTTACAGTGGTCTCTAGATTTTCCTCCTCATTTGTCTTCCATGAGAGACCTTGGCCAGAGTGTACTAATAACCATCACTTCATTTGAATTAGTGTAGCCTTGCGGTGTATTGAAATTTGAAAGTGTGAGTTTTCTAAATTTGCTTAACATTGCTCCTAATGTGTATGTGTGGGTGTGTGGTTTGTACACAAGTGTGTATGTGTGTTTGCATTTGTGTAGGCACATGTATCTAGTGTGCATATGGGAAAACACGTGTGTGCTCGTGTATGTGAAAGTCTGAGCTTTGACATAGGAGCCTTCCTCCATCTCTCTCTACCTTATTGATCAAGGCTCTTTGAGTTAAATCTGGAGCTCAGTCATACAGCTAATCTAGCTAATAGGCTTGGCTCTCTCTGCTTTCTACCTGTTGGCATTACAGAAGTACCTCCATGCCCAATAAACATGTATGTGGGCTATGGGACTCCAAACTCTAGTCTTTACACTTTGCGTGGTAGATGCCTTCAACAACTGCATAATCTTCCAGCTTTCTCTATAACTTTCAAAACCCCCTTCAATGGCTCAGTGGTTCAGGACACGTTTGTTGCTCTTGTGGAGGGCCCAGGTTCCATTCACAGCAACCATATATTGGCTCACAACCATCCTCACTCCAATTTCAGGGGATCCATTGTCTTTTGGGCCCCATGGAACCTGGTATGTATATGGCAAACATATATACATACAGTCAAAACATACATACACTTAAAAATGAGATAAACTGGGTATGTATTTCAAAACTCTTACAGATACAGACCATGTGGCCTGGGGATAGTTATTTACACTGTTTTCAGCGCTCACTTTCTTTGCTTTCAAGGAGGGTGATACAGAAGGGGATGCAGGCTGTCTGTGGATGTCAGGGTCCTCTGTAGCATGACACAAGTTCTGAAAAAAGAAGAGAGATGTGAGGAAGGCAGGGATGGGGATGTGGGGCTGAGCAGATTTTCCATGGGCTAAGTTTAGCTCTGAACAGTGCGCTGCCTCTAAGAGTAAAGGGAACACACTCTTGGGGGCAATTTTTCCAAGTGGAAAAGTTGATGATTTTTCTAGCTATTGAAATACTGACATCAAGATTAAGATAAAAAGCAAGTTTTACATAACAATCAAAACCACAAAATAGTGGAGGAAGAGATCCTGTGTGAAAAATTGGGACAATTCTTCAAATTGAGCTGTGTGTACCAATGGCAGCAGTGGAAGACGGCGCCCTTTAATCCTCCCACGAGAGGCGAGCTATTGCAAAGAGATTTATAAAGTCACAACAACGTTGTGAACAGCCTCTTGCCAATCCCACCCAATCCTGTTCTTTCCCCGAAGCTTGATGTTTCAGAGGGTACAGGCTTCCCCATACCCCCGCCTTTTCGCAGGTCTCCTTCTACTAACATTTAGCAGTTGATAGTGTGGGTCTCATTTGCCTTCTTCTCTTTCTCTCCACTGAACCTGTCCTGCCCTTGTGGCATCCTTCAGCCAGTGTTCTTCTTCTAAGATGTTCAGGCATAATATGTCTATGCTAGTGAAATAATATGTTTCAGTGTCAGGTGAGAACCAGCCATAGCTGAACCAAGACTCCTTCCCCGGGAATCCTTTTCTCTCCTGGAAAAGCTCTTGAGATGTGTCACTACACTGGAGTTTTCCTTTCCGTTTCTGGTCCTTTGATTGAAATCAAGGCCCTGGGAATGTTGGATAAGAGCTCTACTGCTGAATGACAGCTTTAACCTTTTGTTTATTTTCTCCTGTTTGTTCATGTCCTTGTGTGTGCAAGTGCATGATTGCACGTGTGTGTGTGTGTGTGTGTGTGTGTGTTTGTATGTGTGTGTGTGTGTGTGTGTGTGTGTGTGTGTAGCTATGAATGTGTCTGCATGTGTACATGTAGAGGCCTTAGGAAGATAGTGGGAGTCTGTCTAACTTGCTTCCCATCCTATCATGTGAGACAGGATCTTTGCACTGAACCTCATTTAGTTAGTCTGGTTGGTCAGCAAACCCTGGGGACACTCCTAGCTCTGCCTACAGATGCACACTGTGATGCCTAGCTTTTTTTTTTTTAATGGTTCCTGTGTCTTGAACTCAGGTCCCCCCATACATGCATGTCAGGCACTTAATCTGAGCCATCTTCTTAACCAAACATTTTGAGACAGGGTCTCACTGTGTAGCCCAGGCTGGCCTCAGAATTAGCATGTATCCCCAGTTGAGCTTGACTTCCAGTTATGTATCAGCCTTCTGAGTTCTAGGGTGATAGGTATGTCCCAGTGCCTCTCCCTGCCACTAGCAAATTCTCTCAGGAGTGCTACAAACCAAGTGGGATCTTACCTGGGGCTCATTTGTTCTTCAGCAAGTCTGCTGAGGGCACACCGAGGGACTGCAACACTCATGGTTAGCATGGGTACGTGGAAGGTTGGCATCTAGGGCCACTTCCCTTTGTCTCAATTTTCTGTTTCCCACAGCCTTAAGCCCTCTTTAGTTCCTATACCTATCTACTCTGCCTGAAGAACGGTCACCTAAACACATCCCACCTTCCCTTTATCATCTGTAAAATGGGTATGGATAGTAGCAAGTACCCTATGAGTGTTAAATGCTGGCAGGTGTCATGGATGGAGACATCGCTGGCCCTGCAGCTTTTCTTCTGATGCTGTGATGGGGATTATGAATGTCAGGGATCTTCAAGGGCTTTCACTACGGAGCTCAACCCTGGGCAGTCAACAACGGTCTCTGTCTGATTCCCAGCCACTGTGACGGTGTCTAGGATGGTAAAACAGTACAATAAAGATCTCCTTTCTATTAAACCCCTAAGTTGGGCACACACTGCCTTATAGAGATGTTTTTCTGGTGAGACATTCTCTCTCTCCCCTTCAGTATCTGGGTAAGTGGATATACTCCCCCTCCTTGGGCCCCCTCTGCCAATTTCCCCTAACTGCTCGCTTCTGAAGGTGAGAGATGAGTTAGACCTTATGAGCAAAGTGAGTACTTTTTTCTCACCCATTTGAACACTTTTGCTGTAATCATTATATCGTTCTAGGTCAATGCTAGTGTTGATTGTATCATTGGTTACAAATGTTAATCATATCTCTGCCTAAGAGATTTTATCTGTTTTCAATTTCTGTGTTTAGGTTGCTCCTGCCTTGTAGATGCAACCCATTGTAAGGATGGTACACCATCTCTCCTTGTGGCCTCATGCCATTGGCCCACAGTCTTTCTTTCCACATGGATGCTTCTGTTGGGGGTCCTGAGAGATTTGGGCCTGCTCTGTGTCACTTATCAAAACCTCAGGATGGTCAACCTCTTGCCTAATCTTCATCAACATCAGGATACTAAGACCTCTGGGCTCAGCTCCACAGCCACCTGTGCAGTTTTCTTTATGCAACGCAGAGGATGGGCCGCTGTGCTGGCAAGGTGTGCTATGCTCTGAAACTTCCAGAAGAGCTTTGATTTTAAGTGTCATTTTGCCTTCTGATGGATGCTTTTGTAGTATGGCCCAGGCCACTGGGCATGCCTCTCTCCTACCTCTTCCCAGGGCCAATAGCTAGATAAGAATAAAGTTGGCCTGCTCACCTCCCTTAAAGACTCAAGGGTGTATGAGGCAGAAAGGGTCTAAGATTCCAAGGGGAAACATCAGCTTGCAGACACCACAGGGCTGATGCATATGTGAACTCATGGAGACTGTGGAAGCCAGGAAAGAGATGCACATCTCAGCACTGAGGAGACGTGAACATACTCCCCACCCCTTGCCACAAAGGTATTTGCCTCCATACTTGACCAGGCTGGGAAAGGGAAAATCAGTTTTCTCTAATGGAGTGTCACTGGGAATAGTGATCTGTACTGTAGTGAAGGCCCATGTCCAGCAATATTTGGCCAATATAAAACGACTCTGTGTGTGTGTGTGTGTGTGTGTGTGTGTTTCTGTCTGCCTGTCTTTCTGTCTCTTTGTCCTACTCATTTTCCGTTTTTAAAGTTTATCTATTTTGATTTTCCCTTCTTTGATTTTGTTTTGTTCTGTAAGTGTCTTTTTTAAAAGTGAGGTTTACTGAATTAGAGTGGAACTACTCAGAGTAGGCATGCATTTGCCATATCTAGGTAAACCTTTGACTTCTAAATTGTTTACAGATCTACTAAATTTAGACTGAGCACCAGATATTGTAGGAGGTGCTGCATTAGAAGGATTAACAGGGTGGGTAACTAGTTAAATTAAAAATCTGGGGATGAGGAGGACCTAGAAGAGCACATGCACACGTGCATGCATGGGTACAACACACACACACACACACACACACACAGAGAGAGACACGCTTACACACATGCTCATACCCCTGAAATAGGAAGGTGGAGGATTGCGGGCACAGGTACTTGGTGTAGAATTGTTAATAAAGATGCATTCAGGAGACAAACAGAAATGAGTTGTGCCTTAAAATGAAGGGGGCTAGGCTGGTGAGGGGCCCTGGAATGCAGCTGCAGCAGGAGAGTATGTGTGGTGCTGAGGGCAGACTTGCTAAGCAGGCAGAGTTTTGCTTCTATTTGAATTTTTAGAAACATTTCTCCAAATGGTGAATTCAGGGGGGGTGCACAGTTTGAATGGGCAAGAAAGGATGCCAGAGGAGTTATTACACTACTGGAGAGGGTAATGTCGGATGAATTAGGGAGACAGAAGCAGGGACACAGAGAAGGAGATAGCGTTAAGAAAATGGAAGCAGGTTCAAAGGATGACGTGAGGCATCCCAGGCAGTGAAGCTGACTTCTGGCTTAGACAACTGGTCCTTGCCAGTGGTATCAGAGATGCAGAGGTGCTGCTTTCTGTTTGACATATGTAGGGGCTTCTCTCGAAGGCACTCACAATCAGATTTGGAGCCCTGGTCCTTATCCTGTGGACTGGAATGATTTCAGAAGAGCAGGAGGGAAAAAGGGCAAGGAAGGACAGAAATTTTTCACCTACAGTGTTTTTTTTTTTTTTTTTTTTAATTTAATACGTATAATCTATCCCCACTGTGGAGATGAGGAAGGCTAAAAACTGCACATGGCCAGAAGTATCCAAACCGAGTCAAATCACACACCACATCCATGTGTGCCTCTGTTCTTGTGTATGCTCTTCCACAGTAGACAGTGCTAACATCATTCTTCACTGTGCCAGCCAGAGCTTGAAAATACAGTCATCTTTCCAACTTGGCACGTCTTGCTGGCTTAATCCTACAGGACACCTAATTCTAATTGCCCATAAACTAGAGATGATACATTAATAACAGGACTCAGATTCCCAAATCAGTGCCAGCTTGCTTGATAAATAGGAAAACCAAGAGAGAATGCATTTGGGTGCATTCTAGATTTAGAAGGACTTTTTTTCTTGCACTCTGCTTTGTGGAAACCTCCTGTGACCTGTGGCAATGGATGTAGATTTCAGTGAAATTGCTCTTCTGCTAAAAAGAGACAATCAGAAAAAAAATCTTCTCTCAGGACTGTGTGTGTGTGAACTTACCTTGTTATTATTGGAATAGAAATAACATGTGAAGGCTCTCCTCTGGTTCCTGTCATCCCATCTCCTTCCCCCAGAACAAAAGCTCAGACACAGAGGAAGAGGAATGGCCTAAAGGGATGAGATGTAGGGGAGAGGAGGAAATATACACAGGAACTGGCAGCCATGTTCTGGAGGACTCCTGACCATGGGAGCATGCTGGAATGAAGTCTGTGTGAAGCATTTTGTGAAACAGCAAAGAAAATGCCCATAGCTGCTGGGTGCTGGAATAGGTTTCTTGAGGCCATAACCTTATTAAAAGTTATGTTTTGATCCTAAGAAGCAGGCCTGTGTGTGTGTGTGTGTGTGTGTGTGTGTGTGTGTGTGTGTGTGTGTGTGTGTGTGTAGGAAATGAATCCTGGTATGAAATTCTGTTTTGCTGCATTTATTCTGAAAGATGCTCCTGTTCACTGGGTCAGGGCATTACAAACATGCAGACACCGCTGAGAAGCCAATTTTCAGGCATTCTGATTGTCAAGGCTCAGTCTGGAGGAGCGAGCTACAGCTTGCCTGCATTGGAGCTCAGCCAGGAATAAAGACACCCACTTACCAAATGCTCCAGAGACAAGGGGCACAGCTCAAACTGATATTAAGGCTTTGATGAGAGTACAGGGGTCCATATTAAAAAATCATAGCTAAAGACAATAAGGCTGTCATTGCTTCAGCCAGAGAGGTGGCCAGGGTTGACTGGACCATATCCTCAGCCATAGCTATTCCAGTCTTCATGACTTAGTCTCTCTAAAGATGACTTGCTTCTGTGTACTTCTCAGTGAATTGTCTTTTGCTGGCCCAGGTATAACTCAGTAATTCTGGGATAAATACTATCACTAACTTTATTAGAGCCCCCATAGTAAGCCTTTCTGAATCTTTCTCCTTTGAGTGAAATATAGAACTCTAGCCCACATAGTGGTCAGTTCAAACAAAGCTTTTCCAAGTAAACAGCACGTTGCCAAGTGTACAGAAGGTTGTATATAGTTAGATCATGGCTGACTGACCTTGAACACAATGCCAGTGTTCCTCATCCTGAGAGGGAACTTGGCTCATAACTGAAGTAGCATTCTGGTTACAGGTTATCATATTAGTTCACCACAATAGTAAGAGAGTGGTACCCAAAAGATCACAGTGAACTGAGTGAACATCAAGACTCAACTGGTCTATTGTATTAGGGATATAGGAACCTCTGTGGACTTGTGTTCAAGGTCAAGGATTATAAACAGACATCCAACCTGGTAGCTATATGACCTCAGGCGGAGGGGATGGATTGACCAGAAAGATACTCTGAGATTTAGCTGTTGCAGTTCAAGGAATTTAATGCTATGTCTCACCTCCCAAGATGTCTATCAGAGAACACATAGAGGTAGTGTTAGGGATGAGAACCCCATACCTTGTTCTTGTAATGACCTGGTCCTTTCACTCAGGTGCATGTCATCCCTTTCCTTTCCTTTCCTTTCCTTTCCTTTCCTTTCCTTTCCTTTCCTTTCCTTTCCTTTCCTTTCCTTTCCTTTCCTTTCCTTTCCTTTCCTTTCCTTTCCTTTCCTTTCCTTTCCTTTCCTTTCCTTTCCTAGACTTTTGCTTTATAGCCCACAGCTAGCCTAACTGGCAGTTCTACCTTTGTATCTTAAGTGCTGGGGTTATAGGCGTATTCTCCTCCTAGATTAACTGTATTTATAGGTGCACACTGCCTCTTCTAGCTTATCTGGGTTGTAGGTGCACACTGCATCTCCTAGATTATCTGGGATTATAGATGCACACTGTCACTTCTATCTTTTCTCCATTACAGGTGCACACTGCCACTCCTGTCCTATCTGGATTATGGTGTACAGTGCTACTTTTGATTTGTTTGGGATTATAGGTGTGAACGGCCACCTTTGTCTCATCAGGATTATAAATGTACACCGTCATTTCTAGTTTAACTGCGATAGTGTTATATGGGCCACTCCAAGTCCTTGATTAAAGGAAACATTGGCAGAATTTGTATTGTATGCCAGACACTGTGAAAAAAGAACCCATGATGTAATGAGAGAGCCAAAAGTTCCATCTTCACAGTGCTCCAGGTACAAAAGCTGAAGACAGGGCTTTGCTGTAGAGAGCAGTTTTGTGAACTTTGGCAGACTGTCCACTTTATGCTTACTTATGTTTTGGGAAGAGAGCCATATATTTCCATTTGAGAGAAAAGGACAGTCTGACATCACTGTAAGAAAATATCCAATAAAAAAAGTTTAGAGAAAGACAGGTTTATTTTAACTCATGCATAGTTCCAGGGGTTCAGTCTCTTATGGCTGGATGGAGGACAAGGCAGAGCCTCTCAGATCATAGCAGCAGGAATGTGTGGTAAAGGCGACACCATCATTCTGGACCACAAGGAATGAGAAGAAGTGGGTAAAAATAACATAACATCCAGGGACCCACTTCCAGTGACCTTCTCTCTTCAAGTGGGTCCTACCTCTTACAGTTCCATAATCCCTCTGTGTTGGTTAGTTCTTATGTCAGCTTGACACAAGCCAGAGTCATATAAGAGGAGGCAGCCTTAGTTGAGAAAATGCCTTCATAGTATAGGGTTGTCAAGTCTGTATGGCATTTCTTAAAGTAGTGATTGGTGTGGAAGAAGCCACATGGATGTGGAAGTTCATTGTAGGTGGTACCACTGTTGTCCTAGGCTCTGTAAGAGGACAGGGTGAGCAAGCCAGTAAGCAGCAGTCTTTCATGATCTCTGTATCACCTCCTGGTTCTGTGTTTCTGCCCAGTGTGAGTTCAGTGGACCCCCTGCTCAAGTGTTTCATCATGGTAATCTCAACTAAGACTAGACTCTAAATAGTGCTACCAGCTGAGGTTTAAGCACTTAAAATATCGGCCTATAGAAAACATTGCAGATTCAAACTGTAAAATCCAGACATGGAGTATTGTATTAGTTGGACTTGATGCGTGCTCCTGGGCTGAGGAGGAGTCTTCTTTTTCTACCTGCCGTCTTTTACCTCCCACAAAATATGATGCTCTGAGCAAAGGAGGAAAGATGGTTTTCAGCATAAGAATTATAAATCAACTTTAAGAACTTCCATTCATTATTAAGAGAGGAAAAAAATGCTTCCCCACTAAGTTACTTTTACATTCCCTTCTTGTTTTAAATTCCCATAGAACATGTCCTCTGGGTGGTTTAGGGTATTTAGCTTCTTGTATTGCCAAACAAATACGTATCTTTGTGGATAAGTCAATTCAGAGTAGCCACATGCCTCTATGAAAAATCTCCCCACTCAGTGGTTTGCAGGAGTCCTGCATCCTTGAGGTTTCCCCTTTCATCCTGGGTTAGTCCAGAGGCTGTAAGAGCTGAGCCTGACTGGGAAGTTCTGGTGCTGCAGTGAGCAAGGGAGTCTGATGACAAATATCAGGTAAATAGACTTTCAGAGGAGTAGCCAAGACACAGAGCCAGAGCCAGTGAGCAGAGAGACAGAGAACAAGGGACCCGATGCTGTCACTGTGTCTGTTTCTAAACAGAAGTATAAACCAGATTCAGCATTTAGAAACCATAGTGTGATCCAAGGCAAGCACAGCTGCAGGGCATTCCATGTCACCATGTCCGTTGCATCTCTAGAAGCCAGGGGTTAGCTGGTTTGGGGGCAAAGGCAGCTACTCACTTCATATGTCTACTATCCAAGGCCTTTGTACACATAAGCACAGTCCCTAACACTACTGGGAATTCATGGAGGTTAATCCACCCTCCCAGGGACACACAGCTACAAGGAGAGTTCTCACTTCCACTTCCACTGACACCTCATGGTGCCCAGCTAATTCATCACTCCCTGTCCTTAGGGGGTGAGGTAGGCGAGTAGAACCACCCTGCTTTATGGTGGGACTTAGGGTGGGAGAATCAGACACTGAAAGCTGCAGGTTTAACCTTCCTATTTTAAAGAAAGAAAGCAGAAGCCCAGGGTGATGAAAGGACCTGTCCAGCGGTTGTCACCTATTTGGGTTGCAGCAAGGAAAAGAACTGCATATGCAGGTTTTGAGGCCATCTTGTCATAATATACCAAATGTGGGCCCTTCTATTCCGGCTTTCCTACCTATGGGTGTCTAAGCCAACAGACTTGAGCTCATCCTGCATGTGTCCATCCGCACACTACGTTTGTATAAGTATACTGCACAGAGACATATATGAAAGCACCCCCCAGTCTGCACCACTGTTCTCTCACTTTTAAATTGTTACAGCTCTGTTATTCATGGGAGAAGGGAGTTTTAGGTAGCAAAGCAGACCAGTCTGGCTCTTCAGGGGTAGTTGTGTTAGATACCTCGCTCCATCTTTCCTTCTTTACTCTCTTCTTCCTTGCCTCTTTTATTTTTTACCCTGAGGGAGGGTATTGTGACATATTCCTGGGTCCCAGGAATGCAGGGCCTTTCTCCCATCGTTGCCAGTGTGAGCTGGCCAAAGGCCGGAAGCCAGGCCATTGGTGCAGGTGTAGCACGGACTTAGGCATAGCAGGTGTGCGTGGAGCAGTGCATGTGGAAACGGTACCTGTTTCTTCATAAAATTGTTCATGACCATTGAGGGCCGCTATTCCCAGTGGAGCGGAGGGACAGGTTTATATTAACAGTCCCCATCCCTTGCTGCTGTGACTTCCAGTCCTTCCCATGATGTGCTTTCCCTGGGTCGGGTAGGCATTTGCATTTGTGAGCTAAATCCATATCTGCATTGGAACTGAAATGGGTTTGTTCTCGGAGACATCAGTGTGAACTTGAAGTGGATGAGAATAAGGCTCTCAGAACCAAAGGGAGTCCCTGAGCAAAGAAGACTGCCAGGATCCTGTTCACCTTCCAGCACTGGAGAATCTGCTTGTGTGGATGGGTGTGTCTGTGTGTGGGAGGTATACCCATATGTGTGTAGGTGTGGCTTTATGTGGGGATCATGTATTAGGGTATGAGTTACTGCTTATGCAAGTGTGAAGACGTCTGAGTGGTGTGATGGGTGTGTGTGTGTGTGTGTGTGTGTGTGTGTGTTTGTATCTATGTATGTGTGTATATAGGCCAGCATGTATATGTGTAGTGACATATTTATATGGATGTGTGTGTATATATGTATATGGGTCAGTGTGTATATGTGTAGATGACTTTTATATGTGGATGTATGTGCTTGCATCTCTCAATGTGTGCATATCCACACAAGCTCTGACCTGTGACCCATCCTCTCTCTCAGTTGATACCTTGTTCTCTGTAGGCATCAATGAAGTAGTAGTCATTCTGCTGGGGATCCAGGTCTTTGTCCGAGGGGACAAGCTTTTACTTCCTTTATTAACTGAGTGACTGGTAGTCTCAGTGTCTTGCTCCAAACACAGTCTGTGATGCTCTGGACCTGCGGTAGCTCCACCTCTCAGTGAGACCTGTGGTCAGTGGAGGCAGGGTGTGTAGCTTGCCCCTCAGCGGTATCCTTCTGAGGATGTGAAAGGAGACCTTGACTTAAGATTGATTTTAAATAAACATGTTTATCGTCTGGGTCTGGAACTGCAGGCTGGATTATTCTCTTGCAGGAAACAAACAACATTTTTAATGGATTCCATTTGCAGAGAATGAAAGCCTGGAATTTTATGCTTGTTCCTTGTGTGCAGACGTTGGGGACTAACTGATGCTTACCACTGCCATCAGGAGGAGCACAGCTGGGACCCCTTCTCCTTCCTGCCCTCCTGCCAGGGTCCTGTCCTGCCTCTGCCTGCTGCTTGTTCTGTCAGCGGTTTGTATCTTCCCAAAGGTTATTGTTGCTGCTGTTCTGTTTTTTGTTTTCTTTCCCCTTCACTCCAGAGTACAAATTGCAGGCCAAAAAGTGTTGTTGAGTGGTTAACCTGGTACAATTTCCAGCAAAGATGAGGGGGCAGTGTCCAGATCTGAACAGAGCATTGTATTGCTGGGATTGATAGCTGCCGCCCATCTGAGAGTGTCCTCCCGCTTTCTGCAAGGATGCGCAGAATCTGAAGTGCTCTTGCCAAGAGATGAATGATGCTCCCTGTCCTTGCATCGAGGCCTCCTAGAAAAGGAGGAAGAAAACACATTCCTGGTCTATGCAAGGAACAATGGCCTGGAGTGTAATAGGCTTCACAGCTAATGGGGACTGACTCCTCCATGCAGAATCACAGAGTATCCTCACAAATGCCTTAGCCTTAGGAGGCTGGCTTTGCAGCTGTTCTGTTTGGATGTGGGAAGGCAAAGGAGGAGGGAGGCTTCGTAACTCTTCTAAGCCACACAGTGAGAAAGGGTTGGCACTTGGCTTTGAATCTCTAGTGCCCAGAGTGGAGGGGGCATTAGGGAGCTACATCTTCATGTTCATCATCTTTCTGGATCTCTCCCTCCTCACCTTGTCTGGCTTCAGAAATCCAGTAGTACAGAACAGAGTGATGGAGTAGCCCAAGAGTTAGCACATACTCTCTAAAGGTACAGAGAAATGTGGGGTTCTCCTTCTTTTCTTCCTCTTCCTATTCCTCTCCTCCTCCTTCTTGATCTTGTTCTCAATTTTCTTGTACTTTTTGCTCTTGTTCTTCTTGATGCTGTTTTTTTTTTTTATTTTTGTGGTTTGTCTTCCTCCTCCCTCTCCTCCTCTTGCTTCTCTTCTTCTTCTTCTTCTTCTTCTTCTTCTTCTTCTTCTTCTTCTTCTTCTTCTTCTTCTTCTTCTTCTTCTTCTTCTTCTTCTTCTTCTTCTTCTTCTTCTTCTTCTTCTTCTTCTTCTGTATTTTGTAGACAATGTAGCCTCTATCACTAGTTTACTCTGCTCTTGTAACTTGTTGCTTGAGTCTTAGTCTAGAGTAGTCTGGTCACTTCAGTACAGAAAGGAGGCACTAAGGACTCGTTGGCAGTCAGTGAGAATTTAGTTGCCTCAGCCATGACCTTTAACTAGTTCTTGAAGAAAAGTATTATCCTTTTGGTGCCAGGCACAGTGTAACCTTGAAGCCATCATTGCTCCTTCGTCTGGATATCATCCTTGTGCAGGTGTTTGAGGAAGGGACTTATGTATAGAATCAGCTGTGTTCTGTTATGACCTTGCATTTAAACTACATGATCTTGGTTCTCCTGTTTTTTTTATCTCTTATACTTTGGTCACCATACTTCCCCCAGCAATACTGGGATTGAACCCAGGCCTTTACCATTGCTAGATCAGTGCTCTTGCTCAAAGCTACATCCAACATACTAGTTTAATGTCACAAGATGTTGCTACATAAAGCAAGCCAGCTTTGACATTGCTTTGTAACTTAGGCTTGTTTTCAACCCATTTTCTCCTACTTGTCTATGCCTTGAGAATGCTGGGAAGGATTGGAATTCTGGGTTCTTCAACTGATTTTCATGGATATATCATTTGGAAACTTTTAGTATGAGTCAGGCACATAATAAGAGATTCAGAAATTATTAATTTGCCTTCTTGCAAGCTTCCCTTCAAATTCTCAGTCTTTCAAAGGAAACTTGGAAAAAAAGATAAAACAACACCGTAAAAGTCAGTGGAGCTCGGGAAGTTTCCGTGTCTTCAGAATTCTAGGAGACTTTGAAAAGTGAAAGACATTTAGAGTGCTAGGAATGGAGTGTCTCTAACTGTCTTACGTTCTTTTTGAGAGAGAGTGAGAAAACTTTGACATTTCATTTTCACACCTGTAATGTTACAAGTCGAGCTAGAGCTTAGGAATCAGGGGTGGCTATGATGTGATGACAGGAGCCAAAGAGACAGGCAGTGACAGGAGATGTGGCTTTGTAACCTAGGCTACAGGGAGGAAGAAGATACCTCTGAGCTCTGCAGTACAGGTGGGTTCGAAACTTGAAGGTGCTACAGGTCTTTTCACTGGTGCTCCAGGAGTAGGACTGAGTACCCCATTTTTTTTTTTCTTCCAGGGAAAAGAAGTTGGCTCTCACCATGATCTGCAGTTCTACGCTACATCATACCTCCATGTGTGCACTCCACAACTGCTATGTGTGGTGTAGGCAACTAAATGTCACAGAGATACTGTCTGGTCCCTCATATGCCCACACTTCCCGTGTCTTGTTCCTAGATGGCATTGAAGTAGAAAGTTCTGTGATGTCTCTCTTCAACCTGGATGAACTTCATCAGACTTCTGGTCAATTGTGGACGTTTTGGTCTGTTTGTTGTTGGGTTTTTTTTTTCCTGTTTTAAATTGAATATTTTATTTATTCACATTTCAAATGTTATCCCATTTCCCAGTTTCCCCTCTGCAAACCTCTTATCCCATCCCCCCCTTACCCTGCTTCTATGAGGGTGCTTCTTCACCCACCCATCCACTCCTGCCTTGCTGCTCTGGCATTCCACTACACTGGGACATCAAGCCTTCACAGGACCAAGGCCTTCACTCCCATTGATGCCAGAAAAGGCCCCTTCAGCTCCTTCAGTCCTTCCCCTAACTTCTCCATTGGGGTCCTAGTAATCAGCAATGGTTGGCTTTGAGCGTCTGCATCTGTATTGGTCAGGCTCTCACAAAACCTCTTAGGAAACAGCTGTATCAGGCTCTTGTCAGCAATCACTTCTTGGCATCAACAGTAATGTCTGGGTTTAGTAGGTACATGTGGGATGGGTCCCCAGGTGGGGCAGTCTCTGGATGGCCTTTTCTTGAGTCTCTGCTCTTTGTCCCTGTATTTCCTTTAGACAAGTCTGAGTTTTTTTTCCATTAAAAATCATTGAACTTTTGGTACCATTTTTATCTAGTCCCAGGGGAATGTGTCTTCTAGGTTGTAGCTCTTCCCAGTGAGCTGTATTCACCATTCTGTTAAGCTCAACAGCCCGGGCTTCATAACAAATTGTAGGAGCATTTAAATAGCATAGTTCACCAAACACAGAAGTATAAGAAGGTTGAATGTGAGTTCAAGGCCAACCTGGGCCCATATGATAAGAGCCTGCCTCTAACTATGTAAATTACATAGAAATTGAAAATATGACATAGGGTTTACTATAATTGGGACTCTGTTTCTCTGAAAGGTTAAGAGATCCTCCCAGACAGGGGCTGTGTGTTTTGGGTCATTTTTAGCCCTAATACATAAGCTGATAGCCAGCATTTAATAAGGGCTTGGCAACTGTAGTTTCTGAACAATAGCTATTATTTAGTCATTTAGAGGGGACATTTTCAAGTTGACAGATTGAAATTATTTTGAATGTTAGGGGTTGCTGTGACAAAGACTTTTCAAAGTTGATTGACCATCCTTTTAAATTCCTCCCCCAATCTAATCCTGTGTAGGAATCTTAGTGTCTTGGGTACCACACCACAGCAGCCCTGAGACCTAGTTCATGGTGTGCAGGTAAAGACCACCGAGGGAAGTCTGATCTGGGTGTGCAGTGAGTACAGGACAGGGCACATGGATTCAAGGGAATCCTGCATGCAAACTATCCAGTAGTCAGTAGGGGTGACATATAACCTCACAGCCACAGCAAGAGCCCCAGGAGAGTTTTGCAACTTGAGACTTAGGTAACAATTGCTTAACTGTCCACTTCTCTACAAGCATCACTGCCCCTCCTCTACATTTAAGAAAGACAGGCTAGAGAAATGGGCTTGGTGGCTAATGTGCTTAGTGGACAAGCCTTAGGACTGGGGTTTTGAGCTTAAAATCCATATGAAAAGCTAGGTGCGCATAGCAGTTCACCTGTAATGCCAACACTTGGAAGGCAGAGACAGCCGAGACCAACTGATTAGTTAGAGTATCTAAATCAGCCAGCCCTGGCTTCAGAGAGACCCTCAGTAAATACAGGGCACAGAGAGATTAATGGAGGTTCTTGATGTCAACCTCTGACCTTCACATTCACATGTGCATGTACTACCCCCCACAGCTGCCACATGTGCCACAGCCATGAACACGCATATACACACATACATTCATTTGCATCCAAAACAAATAAAAAGAAAGAAAAGCAAGCTTCAAATAATTCAAGGACTATCTTAAATACATGGGAGGTGGGAGCAACCAAGTTGCAAACTCAGGTCCCTTGCTGCTAATGTCACCTAAGAACTCTCAAAAAAAACTGCCCGGATTTCACTTCTGACTCATCTGCTGATGAATTACGAGACCTGCGGCTCATTGCCTTTTAAAGGTTTAGTTAGTGTGTGAGGAGTGAAGGGTTTGCTGAGAACACCTTCCCAACCTCTGTCACTGCATTCTGCCCGTGGTTCACCCTGGCTCCCTCTCCTGCCCTCTGGCAGCTTCTCTTTCTCGCACCGTTCTCCCCTTTTATCCCTTCCATTCCTTCCATCCCTTCCAATGGCTTTTATATTTGCATCTGGATCCTGACCATGAATACGCGCTTAACTTTCTCCCTGCTCTTCCTTTTTCCTCTGGTTTCCTCTAGTTTTCTTCCTGCTTCATAGACTTCCTCCTAACGTCACACAGACACACACACACACACATGCGCACACACATATGTATATATGTATATATGTATATATGTATATATGTATGTATACATGTATGTATGTATGTATATTTTTCCCTGCATATAAGAGAAAGCATGGTATTTATCTTGGGGATTCTGCTTTATTTCACTTAACTCAGTGTTCTCCAGTTCCAGGTCTACTTGTTCACCTGCAGGTGACAGTTTTATCTTTTTTTATGGGTAAACAAGCATAGACAACATTTTCATAAAATGTTTATTTTCATTTTTATGTGTGTGCACATGCGTGTGCCACAGAGGCCAGAAGAGGGCATAACAATCTTCAGCATCTGGAGGTGTGAAGGGCTGTGAATCGCCCAATTTAGTCAGTGCTAAAAAAGAAATCCCTGCAGTGAGGAAGAAAAATGAACAAAACAGCCAGACATTAAATTACAAGCTGGGCCTTACACAGCAAAGATCTTCTTGTCCCTGGACATTCGGTGCTGCCTTTCAGAGGGAAAGTAGGTGAAGGTGTTCAGGACTGTTGGTCCTCTAAAAAAGTAGTGGGTGCTCTTTATTAGTGAGCCCATTCTCCAGCCCATAGGCCACATTTTATCTATCTACCTGTTGATGGGCATTCAGTCTAATTTTGTAAATGAGCTTGCATGAACGCTGATTGTTACCTAATATTTCCAGGCCCTCAGTGTCCTCGTCTGCAAAGGGGGGAGAGTAGGCTTCTACATCCCTGTGAAGATGGTGCGATGTAGGTTGAAGGAAGTGCCTAGGATGGTGCCTGGCAGCCAGCCAGCAGTGCAAGCATTTGTGCTGTCACAGAGAATCACATGTACCACACACCTGCTCCCCCCTGTCAGCTACCTGGCTCTGTAGGTATCCTTTTGATGGGCCTGTTGGCTGATAACAGAATCTCTTTGCATATCACAAGGTCTCTTTCACCTACTGCTCCTCTTAAAGCAGCACTGAGTTTTCAGGGACAAGATCTTTGCTGTGTAGGGCCCAGCTTGTAGCTGACTGTCTGGCTGTTTTGTTATGTCTCATTCTCATTGCAGGGATTTCTTTCTTCCCACGGACTAAATGGAATGTTATTTATGCAGGGCCTTGTGACTGAGCGGTGGTTGCACCCACTGCATTTATGTATTGTTTGTGAACTGGCAGATTGATCCATCAGGAGCCTCAGGGGCATGCACATATCTCATTCTGTTATTCTATGAAGACCTTGGATCTGCTGTCGGTTTGATGTGCTGGGGATAGGAACAGCCCAGCTCTCGGGGCATTAATAGGGAGGATTCTAGCAGAAGAATATGGACGGTGATTGCTGTTGGCATGCATCTGCAAGATGGGCAGCTGTTGCTCACCTTGTGGCCTTCCATCAGAAACGCTGCTCACGACTGAAGAATGGTCTAACTGAAGGGACTCATTCTGTCAAAAAAATAGTATCTGGGCTTAACTTGTGGTTTGGTAGAGAAAGCGCTACCAATGTTTCCACCTCCTTCCTACCTGCAGATCTCCCTAGGCCACCTGCCATGCTACCCTCTGACCCCATAGACTTAGAAAGCATTTATTATCTTATGTTCTTTATATCTCCAGGTAACTGAAAAGCCTTTGGTGCAGACTCACTCTCCCCATGGTCTCTTTTAGGTGACACTTGCTTACAGCTGACCCTCTTGCATAGACTCTTACTTTGTCTGGAAGATACTTCCTTCTCTTCTCCACTGACTACCCAAGCTGCCCCACTCGGTGATGACTGAACTGTGTCCTTTCTGACCAGGTCATGTCCTGTCTGGTTGTACTAGACTTAATACATTCCATTTAACTAGGAAGAAATACACCAACAGATTTTAAACAGGCATACTATCATTACAGGCCATTTTCCTCCTTCTTAATCAACTTGCTTCTCAATTAGTGGTCCCCTGCACCCCTCCAGTGGGGGCTTCCATGACACAAAGCATCAGGTATGGGCGATGCTGCCGTGAAATGTGGGTGGGTATCCTCTCCTGTCTATACATGGTGAATAATCTCACCTCGAATTGAATACAATACTGGAGTCAATATTTTATGACCCCACTGTGTCTATTTGGTCTTTGCCTAATTAGTTCTACTTGGAATCTGCCAATTTATACATTCATAAACTGGGATTCATTTGACACTCATTTATTTGGCAAATATTTTTGGTGTCTCTGTGTTAGGGGCAGATGTAGCATGGGGGATAAATATTGCAGAGAACATAACAACGCATGTGCATAGATGCTTACATCTGGGTTATTAATTGATTTAGATACTATGATAAAATGAGCCTTGTAATGAACAGGGGCAGTTTATACAGATGAACCAGCAGGTGCAAAGTTCCTGAGGTTGGTGAATGCCCAATTGTGAACAAGACATACAATTGCAAGGATCCTAGTTTACAAACTGAGGGAGATGGGAAGGCAGTGGATGCCTGTGATAAGGAACATGACCACATTATGTTAGAGCAGCACTATTTTGGCCACTGTGCCAAGAACAGGTTGTATTAGCCAAATGTGAAAATAGAGGCCAGCTAGGAAGGCTGTTCTGTCTTCCCTGGGAGTAGGGTGGGGTAGACTGGGACCGAAGACTGTATAGATTTCCATTGGGGGAGGCTGTAGTGGGCTGGACTAGAATGCATGCAGCATCCCATGGAGGGATTGCTGTGTGAATGACCAGTTTAGAAGTTTTTATGGAGAGAAGCATGGTGAGCTAGACTGTGTGGTGTTTAGCCTCCAGTTGGAATAGGACTATGATGGACAGAAGGTCCTTCATGGGAGATGATGGTGGGTTACACTAGAAGGTGTGCTTTTTTCCTGGAGGGACTGTGGTGGGCTTCCAGGCTCTAGACCCCTGATGAGATACCATCACTTCCTCTCCCTGCAGCGGTCTGTTCTCCACACCATCCATGCAGAGCTTTGTGCCTTGTTCTTTGTACCTCTTCCTTTGTGCCTCCTTCTAGGGTGTTGTCATTTTCTTCTCCCTGTGTTCTCATCACTTCTGTGTGAAGTTTATAACAGCAATTATCATGTAAGAGCAAATGGTGATTTTAAGCCTTTCTTTTTAATACTTTATTAGCATATGTTAATTGTACAAAGTAAGACATCATGACATTTCCATATAGGCGAGCATTCACCTCCCTCTTTTCTTAGCCCTCCTCTTATCCCTTTTCCTTGCACATGCCTTACAGCCACCCCCTTCCTCTCTGATGTTATTTTTTTTCTTGAACTTTCTGATTTTTTTTTTCTTTCCTGAACTTATTTCACTTAACTTACAAATCATTTGCAGTTTGTTCCTTTGTGAATTTTCATGGATTAGTTCACTGCCCCAAATATAATATGAATGCACACTGCAAATCTATTTTATAAAAATTTGCACCTCTTCTATATTAGGGATATATGAGAGGCAGCTCTAATCATAACCTCTGATGTTTAAACCTCTGTATCAGCCATGCACGGTAAATAAAAAAGAGACCATTTAGAAGGATGAGACGTACAGGACAGGGGTTGACATTATCCGGGTGGGTACTTTCATCATATTTCTTCAGTTCATCCCCATATTACCTAACGAGGCATATATTGAATCCATCGTACAGGTTAGAGCACCGAGTCCCAAGTAGTCAAGTTACCCTGTTGGTAGTGACTCTGGTGGGACTTTTCCTGATGAGTCTATTTCTAGTCTCATATAGAGAGGGCAACAAGAAACCAAAGCAATAAAGCCACCTAAGCCCCACTTGAATAAGCAATGACCTTATTGGGGTTATTACGGGGAGTTACTCACAGAAGCCTGGGGGACTTCTGCAGCTGCAGAATACCAGAGCTTGTCCGGGATCCTGCATCCTTGGCTTCTCCTGTGCAACTTGCAGTCAGCTTCTCTAGGCAAGACCCCTGCAGCCATTCCCTACCTGATTAACTAGCCCAGGAGGAACCTTCTGAATTTGCATAAGTATTCTGTTAGGTTAGTGACCCCAGTGAACCCACAGGGCATGCCTCATTCTTAGCAACCCAGCTACACAACAGGGCAGAAAAGGACTCTAACCCACAGCCATGGGCATTGGACACTGAGCATTTTCCCTAAGGTGGATTGTCCAGTGCTCCATTAGGAAACAGTCAGTCATCATTTCTGTTCATCTGGCTATAATGAAGCCCAATAAAGAACGTTGCCACCATTATTCTAGGTCACAGTCCTGTCTGCCCAGGGATGGATGCGCTTCTCAAGCAGTTCCACTGGCTCAGAGGAGAATTAGCTCTTTTATTTCCCATTTCCAAATGACCATGGTTCTGAGCATGGAGAATTCTTCAAACTCCAAACAGGATCTTACTGGCACTACAACCAACAGAGACTGGGGGAAAGCAAAATAGGAGGGCAAACACGGTGGCTCCTCAGTGCTGTTCTTGTCCTCTGACAAAGAACAAGCAGTTCAGAGGGGTTAAGTAATGTAGCTCAAGTCTCACGGGAGCTTGGGATGAAGCCATATCTCAGCGCTGGTGGTCCTCATGTAAAGGCTCCCAATCTTGCCATTTCACTACTCACCTCATTCATGTGTGCCATCCACCAGCTGGCCGGCCACCCAGCACCAGCTACCAGCCTATGGCTGGCAGACAAGGGTTAGGTTTAGCTCACTATATAACCTCACAAGTGTTCCTTGTAGGAGAAACTATTTTCTGGACTACAGCCCTCCTCCTGGATGCTCTGAAAAACATCTCCTTAGAGAAAGCACATCCAGTCCTGGATCTTTAGAGATTCCTTTCCCACCCAACCCCCTTGTTTTCGATTCTTGCCATGAAGTCAGGCAGAGAGGCGGGAGGATGGAAGCAGGGATAACAAGCACACCCACGTTTGTTTACAAGAGAGAAGCATTTCTGATGGGCCCTTGGAAGATGGACAGCACCCGTGTGCCACTGTTGGCTCGACATCTCAGTGTGCTTCCGATTTATGGCTCCGGCATTGCCAGAGGAGGAGTCCTTTAGCACCGATTTTAGTCCGAGGTCCCAGGGTTGGTTATAGCTCCAACTCTTAAAGTGAGTGATGAGAATGTCCTAGGAAGCAAGCAGACACATGAGAGTGAACTGTTGTTTCACGGATTTATAGTTGATTCTCCACTTGATTCGCTTCCCAGGGTGCCACAGAGAGTGAGCCCTGAGCTGTTGCTGCTGCTGCTAGGGCAATCCTTTCACTCCTGTCTGTCTATGCTTCCCTGTGAGCTTGGGGGCAGCCAAGCTCTTTTCCACCCTTCCTGTAGGGCCACCCTGTTATCACAGTCCTGATGGCCCCTGATATCATACCAGTGAGCACTAAGCCCTTCCAAGCCAGTTCAGCATTCTGGGCTGCAGCCTTTGGCTCTACTGAGTTTTGGGGATTAGGAAAACCTGTGATGAGTCATTTGAACAAATCTATGTAAATTACTAGGTAATCCCTACATAAATGATAATTATTTTTATTATAGTATTAAGCCAGTCCTCCTGAGAGAGGAGAGCAATGCATTGCAAGCGTGGTTCAAAAAACCAATTTAGTGGCTAACTCCGGTCCTTGGGCAATGTGAATTTCCTGCATCTAGAAAATGGGGGCAGTGATAGGATCCATATTATGAGGCAGTTGCGAACCTTACACAGGACATGGCAGTAAAAGTACTTTGAACAGGTCAGTAAATACACAGTTGTTGGAGCTGAGACCTTAGCAAAAGTAGTGACTATGTTAAGAGACAAATGTGTACAAATAGATATTTTTCAAAGCTGTATGTGAGGTTGGAGAGATGGCTCAGCTGATAAAAGCACTGACTGTTCTTCCAGAGGTCCTGAGTTTAATTCCCAGCGACCACACATGGTGGCTCACAACCATCTGTAGTGAAATCCAATGCCTACTTCTTGTGTGTCTGAAGACAGTGACAGTATATATATATATATATATATATATATATATATATATATATATATAACTCACATATATAAAATAAATAAAATAATTCTTTTTTAAAAAGCTTTATGTGTATGTTTGTATATATGTATACATGCACAATTCATGTGCATACCACAGTATATATATGGAGATCAGAGTACAACTTGTGGGAACTGGTTCTGTCTTCCATCACATGGGTCCCAGGGATTGAACTCAAGTATCAGGCTTGGCAGCAAGCCTGCTTGTAGAGCCGGATCTTGAAGTCATTTTGTCTTCTTTTTCCTCTTCTATCTTTAAATTCTTTTCAGTTGGGCTGGTTTAGTTGTTAGTGTTGAATAAAAGTGTTGGAAGGCCCCACCAACTCCTGATACCTAAAAGGCCTCACTTGTGCATCGGGAATTAAAACATGGACTCATGCAGTTGCATAAACTTTGGGCTTAGTTTCCAGGGCTTCTTTCTTACAGGGTATCTGGCTGTCAGAAGATGGAGGGCTTGTCTCTGTTTCCTTTAAGTTACTGGTGAAGATTTCTGTCTCTCTAGGATTGAGGGCTGCTGAGCAGGAGAAAAGAAGGTGTGAACCTGTTTACTGATTGGGACTGTCACAAGTGGAAGTCGACACTGTCTAGAACTATGGGTGTTTAAGCAGGGTCTTTTTATTATTTTGTTTCTTGAGGCAAAGTCTCATTGTATAGGTTAGGCTGACCAGGAGCCCACTATCCTGCCTCAACTTTTCGAGTGTTGGGCTACATATGTGCCCTGCCACACGTAGCTTGAAAGAAGACCATTTAGCTCATGCCTGCTTCCTTGCTTCTTAAGGCCTTGGAGACTGGTGTACCCAACAGAGCCTTGACTGCTGGGACAGTACACCGGTAGTTCTCTTTAGGATTTTTAATTGTCTTTTTGTTTCTTTTTTCATTTATTTATTCATTCTACAAATCAATATCCACCCACTCCTCCCAGTCCCTCCTCCCACAGCCCCTCCCCCCATTTCCCCTTCTATATTGTCTCCTATATCCCATCTGTAGGAAAACAGGATTCCATGTTGCTGGCTAGCTGGATTTCTTTTGGCTCCCTTCCTATCTCCCTTACCTCTGGCTCCCCCATCCTCTCCCTGTTCCTTATACAAAGGCCTCAAGCAAACAATAAAGAATTCTGCCACGTCCAAGTTCATAAACAAACCACATTCATCTTTCTCTTGATAATCTACCTTCATTTCAGGTTGCCTTCTACAGCGCCTTCTCTCATGCACACATAGCCCCTGTATGTCTGAGGATGGCCTGCTTGTAATGCAGCACATCCTTTTCATATCACAGACTCATGGCTGGGGCATCCACCCCACATAATCAGGACCACATAGGAGCCGAGGATGAAATGAACCCCTTGATAGAGTGCTGTGAGTCAGAGCCCCTGATTGGTTCAGTCTAGATCGTGTTTAGATTTTCCTCCACTGTCAGTTTTAAGTGTGTCATCCGAAATTTGCTCTATAAGAAGAGTAGATTGATTACACCTGATCAGGTCACATGCATACCGTACCATCTGCTATCACCAACTCATGTGCGGCTCTAGAATTATTTGAGTAAATCCAACTGAGTGTGAGATCTGCTGCTAGCTTGAAGCTGCTTCAATAGTCTATTATTCTTATTTATTTATAAATAAATTTATTTTTAGATTTTACGTGTTCCCATATATAGTTAGCTTAAATAGGCAGTAACCATAGGCTTTTTAAGAGACAAGAATTTGGAGCTGGAGAGATGGCTCAGTGGTTAAGAGCACTGCTTGCTCTTCCAGAGGTCCTGAATTCAATTTCCAGAAACCACATGGTGGCTCACAACCATCTGTAATGGAGTCTGATGCCTTCTTCTAGTGTGTCTGAGGACAGCTACAGTGTACTCATACATAAAATAAATAAATAAATCTCAAAAAATGTACTTGTCATCAAGAAACAAGAAGTTTATCAAAAATCATTTTTATTTATTTATATTTGTTTGTTTGTTTATTACACTCAAAATTTTATTCCCCTCTTGGTCCACCCTTCTACTGTTCCATTTCCCATACCTCCTCTTAATTCCCCTGTCTCCATGTGAATGTCCCCACCCTACCTACTCCACTGACCCTGCTAGACCTCTAAACGTGCTGGGGCCTCCAGGTTAGGTGCATCTTCTCTGACTGAACCCAGACCCAAGAGTACTCAGTTTTATGTATTTTGGGGGCCTCATATCAGCTGGTGTATGCTGCCTGGTTGGTGATCCAGTGTCTGAGAGATCTCAGGGGTCCAGGTTAATTGAGACAGCTGGTCTGCTTTCAGGGTCACCCTCCTCCTTAGGTTCCTCCAGCTTTTCCTTAATTCAACCACAGGGGTCAGCAGCTTCTGTTCATTGGCTGGGTGCAAACATCTGCATCTGGCTCTTTTAGCTGGTTGTTGGGTCTTTCAGAGGGCAGTCATGATAAGTCCTTTTGTGAACACTTCATAACCTCAGTAATAGTGTCAGACCTTGGGGCGTCCCCTAGAACTGGATCCCCTTTTTGGGCATGTCCCTGGACCTTCTTTTCCTGAGGCTCTTCTCCATTTTAATACCTGCAGTTCTTTCATACAGGAACAAGTATGGGTCAGAGTTTTGACTTTGGGATAGCAACCCTATCATTTACTTGATGTCTTTCTTGGAAAACCTAACACAGGCCACTTAAATACTAGGTTGTTTTGATAATTCTCTGCTCTCATTTCATATGAATGTGATTCTATCAAGTTCAGAGACTAAAATGGATTAGGATAACATTGACTAGTGTTTTTGCAGGCATGGGTACATGGAATCAGATGGGCAGGCTTATGACTTAATAGTTTAAGAATAGTTGTCATAGATGAGAGTTCTCTTGGTAAAAACTGAATGATTTCTACAGTACTGGCTCTCCTGTTAATGCCCTTGAGGCAGTCAGCATTTTCTTCCTCTACTTAACACAATGAATCCAGTCCAGCCCTCATGTTGCTGCTTTCTTTGAGATGAAGAAGAAAGGTTGGGAGCTGTTTCTTCCATCTGCCTTTCTTTGTTCTCTCCTTCCAATGGAACCATGTTCTTTATATGTTGGGGACTACAGAAGTCTGAAAATGCCAGTCTGTGTAGGGGTTCCTTTCTGTCTTGTATGATGTATCTTTTCACTGACATGGTTATCCCTTTACTTCATGACTGCTTTTATTTATGAATTGTGGCTCCTCCTCCAAGCTTTCTGATATTCTCCAGTGTTTTAAATTCGCTGTTGATTGACCATATTTCTAGCTTTTGCAATTAGAGCCATACGGGGCTCATTCTCTGCCCTTTGCTTTAGCAGCAGCTCCGGGGAAGCCAGTCTCACTGAATCTACTTCATTGCCTTGACTGGAGCTTCTGGAATCAAGCCAGTCCTGGTACCCAGCCCCCTCTTTATGCTGGAATGACAGTTTCCTGTATTCTGGTCACTTGAAGCATTTTGAAGCTCCAGCTACTTCTGGGACAAATTTGTCCTGTTGAAATGATAGTAAAAAAATGATACATTTAATGAAGAATTAGTGGTAATTCAGACTTAGAGGTTAATTTGCTTTTGCACTTGGGATGAAGATATTTATGAACTCTTTTATTAGAGTAAAAAATTGTAAAACATAAAAGTGACCATCTGTATCATGTTCAGGGCTCCACTCAGTGGTCATTGTGACTTTAAATCACAGTGTGTATATGTCAATCTTGTCCTTTTCTGGAACTTATTTTAGAGCACAGACTTTGAGCTGCTTGGGTGATCAGACTTGTCAAGCATGTTAAAATGTGTAGAGATGCCATTTCATCTTCCACTTGTTTTTCTGAGTCTTTCATTCATTCAGTGAATAAACAGTGAGTGTTTATGTCAACTCGCATACAGTTCATTGTTTAGTGGAAACCAGAAAGGGCCATAAATTCAAGTTTCTGGAGTGTCTTACTCATCTTTCTCACCACTATAGATTTTAAATATCATCACTACTTTGTGTAGATATTAATCATTGCTGTTCATTGTAGATATTAAATATCATTAATATTTTGGATATTTTTGTTCAACTATGTTTCCTGGAAATTGGTCCACAGTGTTTCAACAAGGTCTCAGCAGATTCTGGTGAATTTTTACAAGGCAGGGGGTCAAAAGTGAAACATCTCTTCTCCCTGCCTTATTTTCTTTTCATAGCAACCTTCTGGGGAAGAACACCGACACCATCGGTATTGTAATGTGAGAGGACAAGAGTTCAAATGCTTGTCCAAAGCCTAGTAGCTTATTGTGAAATCCTAGTCTAAGTACAAGACCTGTTATCTATATATTCACAATTCTTGATTGTGATTTCAAAGGAGAGAGAAATGGTCCTAGAAGAGATGATTGGTCCTTATAACTTTTGAGGGTAAGCATTCAGCAAGTGGTGAAGAATGGAATAGAATTCACAGTGTAGGGGCAAGTATTGTTATGGTCACTGAACAATGAATACACACACACACACACACACACACACACACACACACACCTTGCGCTTTGTTAGAAAATAAGTTCTTGATTAAATCACCAAGATCAATAATATTAGCACCATTGTTTTATTCTAAAATTGAGTTCTAGCTAAAATTCCCAAGTCTCTCCTTGTGAGCGAGGAGACAATACTTTGCTTTTTTACCACATACCAATGAAACCATCTTCTTAACAAAGAACCCCTCTGAACAATGCAATTTCACTCTTCACAAAGAACCTTTTATTACGAGTAAATCAGACAAACAGTAGCTCTTGAATGCATGTTTTACAAGAGCCCCAACACATGATTTGAAAGGTCACTGATGCCAGTTTTTAAATTAAATTTTTTTTAATAGTTGAGATCGCATTTTTGATTATATCGAGTTGTTTCAGAGAACCCTGCACACCTTGTTATTACAGAGTATGGTGTCTGTCTGCAGAGTGACAGCCATGTCACCATACCTCTGCATGGAAGTTGCTCTGGGCAGCATGAATGGGGGAAAAAGACTTTTATGAACATGAGTTTTTGGTGGGAGGACCCTCACTCCTGACATGCTTCAAGAAGGAGTTGCCAACTTACTCTATGCCTTAGTTGCTAAATTAAAAGTAATTCAGATATCGGTGTTTGAGGCTGAAAATAGAGGCCATTAAAAGTGTCACACAGGAAAGTGAGCCTCTCTTGGAAAAGAGTAATTTTCTTTCTAGAGATTGCATGGGTAAAGGCATCTGATTTTCAGAAAGTATGTCTCACTAAATAAATATATGCTGAAGCATCCATGCCTTATCTCTATTTGAAAGAAATAACGTTTTGAAGAAGAAAAATATGGGGTATTAGGAGAATAGATGTTATTCATAGTGTAAGCAGTGTGTGTTTAGAGGAAGAAAGAAGGCAGTTCAAAATCATAGGCAAGGATGTGGTCATACAAGACTAGGTTCAGATTGTGGATGTGTTGTACTTAGTGTTTGAAATCTCTCTCTCTCTCTCTCTCTCTCTCTCTCTCTCTCTCTCTCTTCTCTCTCTCTCTCTCTCTCTCTCTCTCTCTCTCTCTCTCTCTCACACACACACACACACACACACACACACACACACACACACACAGGTCGGGGGAGCTCAGTGGCAGCTATCCCACGAGACTGGCTTATCTCCATCATTATCTGTAGTCTTATTTCATAACTGATCCACCTCATCATCTCTGTTGGGGGTATCCTTTTGTAATTCCTCCTCTAAGTCTGTTTTGTTTTCTTTTTTAAGGCAGTGTCTCACTGGACAACTTTGGTTTGCCTCAAATTTGTGATTTTACCTCAACCTCCCAAGTGCTGTGATTATCCATATACAACCCATGTCCTGCACTCACAAACTACCATCACCATTTGAATGTCTCTATGACTGCCCTGATCTATGTATTGTCTCTACAATAAATACTAATATATGTGTCATCAGTGTCATCAGCAGAGGTGGCAGCACTAGTACCACCACCGTCATAAACCTTACCATCATTGTTGTCATCATCAGCACCTTTTTTGGCCTCATAACCATGACAATTATGATTATAACCATTACCATCATCGTGACCTCCAGCATCATTATGACCATCATGATCATGACAATCATGACCATCATAATCATCATTACTAATGTCATCACTGTCTTAATCACCATCATCGTCATCAACATCATCATTCTGATCATCATCAAAGTCACCATTTTTATCATCATCACCATTATCACCTCCACCCCCACTCTACCACCAAAACCTTTGTCTTCTTTACTTTCATCTGTTTTATGTTTTTTTTTTTCAGAAAGACTCCTTAAGAACAGTATCAGTGTCGATATTATGTTTACTAGTTAGTTATTAGTCTTACCAATACAATCTTCTCTTGTTGGCAGACCATTCAGGAAACAGCTGTTCTTGTAGGTATTTGCCTTACATGCAGTATGACCTTGCATCTATCCCTAACATCTAAAACAATTTTAGAAACCATTGCAAAACTCTTGGGTCATCAGCCCACTCTAGGATACATACTTGTTTTTAGGTCAACCAATGGTGTGGGGAGATAGAACATTCTCAGGTCAGGCATGAGCCTGGGGGATGGCTGTGGTTCCCACTAAAAGCATGTGAAAATGATAAACACACAAAGGTCTCACCTAGCTTCGAGTTCCCATTGCACAAGAAAAAAAAAATAACCCATGTCCAGAGAGATTTTCTTTGTCTCGTATTGAGATAGTGATGAACAGAGCTGCCTTTACCTGAGGTTATTTTTAAAGGGAAATATGACAACATAAGCAGTGATGTGCATATACCATAGGCATGTAGATGTCAGAAGGTGATGCGGGTATGGAATGCAACTATCTGCACCCTAACACACTCCCCAGAGACCCTGTGTGTTCCTCCCCATCACTACTTCACCATTCAAACCATGTTGACTACTATTCCACAAACTGTTGCTGTCATTGAAACTTAACTTGTAGAGAGTTACAAAGTATATCTGGCTTCATTAGAATTACATTCTTCTTCTTTTTCTTCTTCTTCTTCTTCTTCTTCTTCTTCTTCTTCTTCTTCTTCTTCTTCTTCTTCTTCTTCTTCTTCTTCTTCTCTCTCTCTCTCTCTCTCTCTCTCTCTCTCTCTCTCTCTCTCTCTCTCTCTGTGTGTGTGTGTGTGTGTGTGTGTGATCCTATTGCAGACCATTTCTCTTTAATGTTGTGTAGTATTATTCCATCACGTCAGTATAGAAAATTTTTAATGTGTGATGTTGGTATTTAGGATCTTTCTGGGTTTTAGTTAGCCTAAAGTACTGCTTTAAAAAATACCCATCCCCAGGGTCTTTTTTTTGTTTGTTAATATCATGAGATACTTTTACTGAAATATGTACATATTCTCTTAATGTATAATTTTTTAAATGAAAACATTTTTCAAGTAAAATTTAAATTTTTTATTTAAAAATCTTATATTCAACTTTATTAGAGGAATTTGTCTAAAAGTTCATTATTATATAGTCTTTTCAGGTTAGTCATTGAAATGTGTGTGTATGTAAATATATGTGTGCATAAATATGTACAGACATGTATATGTATACACATACACACACATACACAAACACACACATATATCACAATAGAATAATCTATATCCTGTTCCCAATACCTTTTTGTAGGACTGATATTAATTATAGTGAAAGCAGTTGAATAAAATGACTAATGGTGTTCTGAGAGTCTAGAGGTTCTGTGTTCAGGGAATTTTTTTTAAAGATTTATTTATTATATATAAGTAAACTGTAGCTGCCTTCAGACACACCAGAAGAGGGCATAAGATCTCATTACAGATTGCTGCAAGCCACCATGTAGTTTCTGGGACTTGAACTCAGGACCTCTGCAAGAGCAGTCAATGCTCTTAACTGCTGAGCCATCTCTCCAGCCCATGTTTAGGGATTTTAACTTACCTGTTTGCTTCCACATAGGAGGCTTACCAGCTGTAGTGTCAGTTTGACCAATGTTTTAGTTTTGCCCTCTGTATCTTCAAATGTGTCATAGTCAAGCTGTCCTTAGTATTCTTACATAATTATCTTTAAATGCCTGTAGGGTTTGTAACGTTTGGAGATGTTTTAGATCGTGATATTTTAACATTGTATTGCATGTTATTGTAGATATCTCTGGTGTTTATCAATTTCTCATTCGTTTTCAGAGTCAACAGTTGCTGCTTTTACACTTTGTATGTTTCTATGTGTATGATGTCCTTGCCTTTATTATTCATTCCCCTTCCTACTTTATTTGGCTCCTTTCCTGATTTTTATTTGATAATATTTTTAGGTGTTACTCCCTTGCTAGTTCCACTTAAACCTGGACACATCCCTTATCAGTTACAAGTTCTCTTCACTCTAACAACCAGATTTCTATTACTTTTTAGAGACCATGTTTTCTCATTTTTATGTCATTTTTAAAAATCTTTCAATCTATGGTCCTGAATAATTCCATTACTTTGTTGCTAGAATGTTAGATGTCATGGGGTGTCCTTTTTTCTCTCTTGGCAACTTGGGGCTTAACTGCAATGCACTCTGAACAGCTTTCGACTTGGTTTAGAACCCAGAGTATGGCAGCTTTTACGGTATTCAGATCAGCCTGAAGTCTCTGTGTCTTATGTCATTGCTAATTGTAGCAGCAGGCCTCAAGCATGTCTCCATTAGGTAAACACTGCTCATCATGTTACTGTTGGAAGCTTCTTCTTGATAATGTCTGCTTGCCTTATTATTTGTCATGTGTTTCTAGGCCCCAGTCCGTTTTTCCTGATAGGTTTATACCTTGCTTGTTTCCTTTCAGTTGTGTCATTTTGGGGGTTTATATGTCATGTCACATTTCTAGCAGCAGACAGATTCAAGTGCTTGTATTTTGAGAGGACTGGACATTTTATCAGGTTGAAATGTTTTCTCTCTTCAACTGTATTTCTTATCTTAAAGACTTCCTCCTTCTGTTGGCCTACTTGTATCTTCTTTACTTAGTGTTAGCTAGCTTTGTGTTTTCTAGCCCCTTCTGTTAGACTCACTTATTTGAACAAGCCTATGGGGGCCAGGAAGTAGAATATGATGGTTTGAACATGCTTGGCCCAGGGAATGGCACTATTAAGAGGTGTGGCCTTGTTAGAGGAAGTGTGTCACTGTGAGTGTGGGCAGGGTCTCCTTTACACTCAGAGCTTACCATTCAGTGAATCTAGCTAGCCAGCTTGCCCCAGGGATTCTCTGTCTTGGTCTCCAGAGCACCAAAGAACTTTATGCCTTGGACCATCTGGGCCAGTGCCTAAGACAATCCTTTCACAAGGAGATGTGATAACAATTTAAGTATAAAATTCATCTTAACTGTGCATTCCTGCAGAGAGAAGAGGATTTGCTCCTTTAGAGAATATTCCTGGAGAGATTCTTCATCTTCATCTGTGGCACTTGGGAGTGTTCACCTTTAAAGCACTAGGGTTGCTCTTCTACCTACACACCCCTACTCTGCATCACCAAAAGATGGTTTTGCCATCATATTTGAAGTGCCACCTGCCTACCCTGACCATGCTGTCATCTGTTAGAGCTCTTACCAAGACATTGCACCGCCATTGTTGATATGTGACACAGACCTTCCTTATGTGACCCTTCTAGTTAGCAAATACAGACTTCCTTGAAAAGTCCAGGTGCTGTACTGAGAGCAGGAAGTGGCCATCTGTTTGAGGACTCTCATTCTTCAGAACATATTGGAGCCTCCTTTGCCTTCTGATAAAGCACACTGGAACTCTGAGCTGAGATTTCTTTGAGCTTTGTCTGTATTTATGTATGTTTAGCATGTCTGCAGTCTTGAAATGAGATGAAGAGTGTTGTGGATGAGTTCCCCACCGCCTATACTCAGAGTCCTATGTCTAAAGGACATTGAAGGACCATTTGCTTTTTTGTAGGGGCTCCTGTCCTTCTACTTGACTCTTACTCTTTAAAAAAAAGAAGTAAGGCATAAAATAAGCCACCAGCTGTGACTCTGTCTTATCATTCACATAGCTTAAGTAATATGTAATCTTTCAAGACAAAAGAAATTCCAAAGATAAAAAAATTAAATTACCTTTAATCCCATGACCCAGAGATAATCACTATTAACGCCCTAGTGACTAGATGTCCAGAGTTTGTGGGCAGTTTTAAAGAAGTCACATTGTGTGTGCTGTGTACCAGTGTGTGTTCTAGAGTCAGGTGTCCTGGGATCACACAATAGTCCACAGCTCACTAACTGGGCTTTGAAATCTTCCCAAAGATCTTCCAACACATTTTCCCCTCTGTGAAGTGGTAAATGACCCTTTCTCACAGGGTCATTCAGATTATGTAATTATGTAGTTCCTAGGATTCTTGTGACCTGTATTAAGTGTTTAATGCCATTACAGTATGTTTTATAGTTAAGTTTGTTGGATGTGTCTCAAGTGGGTATGTAGGTGTTTGTGACTGCATATGTTTGAGTGTGTGCATGTGTATGCCAGGTCACATGGGTGGAGGTCAAAGGACAACCTCTGGTGTCCTGGGCCTCACCTCTACCTTGTTTGCAGGCAAAATCCTTTTTCTGTGGTTCTATGCTGAGTATATCTGGTTAGCTGCCATTGAGTGTCTGGTTCCTCCTGTCTCTGCCTCTCATCTCAATGTGAGAGAACAGGGATTATCTTTAATCACTGCTGTTTGTAGCGTTTACATAGAGTCTAAGGGTTCAGATGCTACTACTTATACTTATGTGGCGAGTCCCCATATGCTGTGTGTTTGCTCAGTATTATGTTAGACTTCTTCTCTACTAGTCTACATACATAATCTATAACATAGTTTCTAATGAGATAATTATACTGCAATACTATTGTATAGCAGTATTTTTCTTTTACCAGCAGTAGAACATTTAGAATGCTGCCAATATTTTAAAACAGATTTTATAAAAATCTCGCCCATACAAATTTTTCATCCTCTTCTTTGCTATCTATCCGAGTTATAGAGGCAGGAGCTGTGGTATAGATTCACCCATTGAAGATGGACTCCCAATGATCTGCTTATCTTTGCATTGTGTCCAGATTCTAAGAGCCAGAATACCTACTAAGAACAGAGCCTTCCTTATTCTTCTGTGAAACCGTCTCTCCTAGAAATGGCTTGTAGAGATAATCTCTGTGAACTGTGTAAAAGTGTTACCCCTCAACGAAAATCTGATGGCCAATAAAGTGAGGAAGGGTTAGAAAGTGGGACATCGGCAGAAAGAGAGAGGAAGTCAGGGAAGGAGTCATGCACGAGACGATTCACCAATGGGACTCAGAGGACGTCAGACATGTAAAGCTGAAGAGAAGAAGCAGCCAGTCACATGGCAGGCATACAATAATATGAATAGATTAATTGAGTTACAGGCATGTTGGGGGAGCAACCCTAGCTTAAGGTCTAAGTACTAATTCATAAACAAAACAGTCTCTGTGTCTTTATTCAGGAGCTCAGGGGATATAAAAAGCCCAAATGGTTATACTGCTGACCAATGGAATAATGACATCATCGGTAGGCATATTAACATGGAAGGATGAAAATGTAGTGGGGTCTCACCCCTAGATAACTATAGACAACTAATCTGATGGGAAAAGAAGAATTAGCTTCTCCCAGCAATGGGCTCCCTTATTGGGTGTTCAGT